>NW_028136483.1:1200000-1681000 GCF_964662115.1 Mustela nivalis | reverse complement strand
ACAAACTTGAGGGCTTCTAGGCCAGGAGTGTGAGGACAGAAGTCTGAGAACACAAGCTAGACTTGGACTTCAGGCCGAGGCCACAGCAGGTACCCCCTGCAGATCTGACCCAATGTCTCATGCGTATGAAGTCACGGCGAGGATCAGACGTTGGCTCAGTTTGGAGTTTCTGTGCATGACTGCCTCTTCATGAACGGAGCAGTTCTAAAGGCCATGGAGGTTTTCCCACGTTGGGAGTTGTGGGCTGCCCCCTTCAAGGGGCTGCCCCCTTCAAGGATTCCTTCTGCGGGACAATTAAGACCTGTTGGGCAGCTCCAGGACATCCCATATGGAATGACTCCAGAGCACCGTTCGAGGATGGATGCCAGGGAAGCCCGCCTCGCATTCCAATTGTCTCCTAGGAACAAGACAGTTTAGTTCGGATGGCTCTGCGGGGGCAAACTGGGTGGCTGAGTTGAAATGGACTTTCCTGCGGCTCCTGGGTGGCTCAGTGGGTTAAGCCGCTTCCTTAGGCTCAGGTCATGATCTCAGAGTCCTGGTTTCGAGCCTCATATCGGGCCTGCTTCCTTCTATCTCTCTGCCTGCCTCTCTGCCTGCTTGTGATCTCTGTCTGTCTTATAAATAAATAAAATCTTTAAACAAAAAAAAGAAATGGACTGCCTGAGGATGGTGCCTAATGTGTGTTTGTGTCCATGAAGGCCTTGGAATGGGGCGGTGGCACCGGGACCCTGAAGTATTCTCCTAAGCTTTTGACATAGCTCCCATGCACAAATTTCCTTGTGGAGACGAGATTTGTTCTGATGGGTGCCACAGGAAGCCCCTTATTCTGGTATTGGAATCCAGGCTTTTGATGAGACATGACTGTAAACCAAAGCAATGGATCCGATTATGGCCTAGGGTCCTGTCTGGTTCAATCTTCTTCTCTAGGGACATCCATCTATGGTATAATTGGAGGTAGATGCTCAGCTGGTGTCAGACCGCCCTTGTTTGTCCCCGGAGACCTACATTATTGGGATGGCCTCGGGTACTTTGGATGGTTCTCCTAATGTGTACGATTTTGGACAATGGAATGCGCAGATTCCCATGGATTGGGTAGGCACAGTCCTATATGTATGGCTCCAGGGGCCCCAGCCTGGAGGGTGTGTGGCCCAGGACTTTGAGGACAGAAGTCTGAAAACACAAACTCAGCTTAGGTTGGGGGACGTAGGTATGGCAGGTCCAATCTATAAACCATGTAAAGAATTCTTCAGGATATGAAGAAAGAGCGAGTCTGAGGCACTTGCTCAGGCTTTGTCTCTGGATTTTGTATCAACGATGGCGGTGGAATGTGGGGAGGCCTCATGGGCCGTGGACGAATCTTCCTCTCTGCGGATTTGACCCGTTCCCAATTGTTTTTTGTCAAGCTGTGGGATGGGAGGTCTCCTTTCAGGTTTGTTACCTCAGTGTCTCAACCAAAGAGGAATTCCAAAGTAGAGCCCCGGGGAAGAGTGAATGGACAACCCAAACTGTGGTTAAAAATTGGGGCCTAGGATCATGGCAGGCCCAATATGCTGTCTCTTCATCCAGCCGCTGAGAGGCATTACTTGAGGACTCTGCTCAGGCTGAGGGTCACAATATATATATATATTTTTTTTCTAGAGGGCAGGCAGAGTCCTGCATTGTGGGTCCGGAATTGCCAAATTTGAGGGCTTCTGGGCCAGGAGTGTGAGGAGAGAAGTCTGATCAGGACAATTGAGACCTGTTTGGGAGCTCCAGACATCCCATATGGAATGACTCCAGAGCACCGTTCAAGATCGATGCCAGGGAAGCCCGCCTCGCATTCCAATTGTCTCCTAGCACCAAGCAGTTTAGATTGGATGGCTCTGCGGGTGGAACCGGGGTGGCTGAGTTGAATTGGATTTTCCTGAGGATGGGGCCTAATGTGTGATTGTGTCCATGAGGGCCTTGGATTGGGGCGGTGGCACAGGGCCCATGAAGTATTCTCCTAAGCTTTTGACATAACTCCCATGCACAAGTTTCCTTGTGGAGACAGATTTGTTCTGATCGGTGCCTGAGGAAACCATTTTTGCTGGTATTAGAATGCAGTCCTTTGAGGAGAGATGCCTGTAAACCAAATCAATGCATCCGATTATGGGCTAGGGTCTTGTCTGGTTCCATCTTCTTCTCTGGGGACATCCATCTATGGTATGAGTGGAGGTAGATGCTCAGCCGGTGTCAGACCGCCCTTGTTTGTCCCGGGAGACCTACACTATTGGGATGGCCTCGGGGACTTTGGAGGGTTCTCCTGATTTGTAAGATTTTGAACAATGGAATGCGCAGAATTCCCATGGATTGGGTAGGCCCAGTCCTACTGTGTGGCTCCAGGGGCACCAGCCTTTACGGTGTGTGTCCCAGGACTTTGAGGACACAAGTCTGAAAACACAAACTCACCTTAGGTTTGGGGACGTAGGAATGGCAGGCCCAATCTACAGACCATGAGAAGAAATCTTCAGGGTATGAAGAAAGAGCTAGTCTGAGGCGCTTGCTCAGGCTTTTGTCTCTGGATTTTGTATCAACGGTGGCCGTGGAATGTGGGGATTTCTCATGTGCCATGGACGAATCTTCCTCTTTGTGGATTTGGCCCAGTCCCAATGGTTTTTCGTCAATCTCTGGGATGGGAGGTCTCCTTTCAGGTTTGTTACCTCAGTGTCCCAACAAAAGAGGAAATCCAAAGCAGAGCCCTGGGGAAGAGTGAAGGGACAACCCAAACTATGGCTAAAATTGGTGCCTTGGGTCATGGCAGGCCCAATATACTGTCACTTCATCCAGCCACTAAGAGGCCTTACTTGAGGACTTGGCTCAGGCTGAGGGTCACAATGTGTGTTTGTGACCAATGTGGCCAACAAGCATCCCCGGGGATCATGGGCCACACTGCTTTCAACTACACTGAACTTTGGACAACATGCCAATCACATGGATTCTTGCCATGGGAAAGGAGTTCTGATTTCTGCATCATTTTCAACCCTGGGCAGTGGTTGGAGATAATGTCTAGGTTCTGAAGCCTGAAAATCGCAGTTGGGAGGAGATGAAGACCTAAGGCCATGTCGGGTCTGATGTGCTCAGTGTACGGTCAGCTGCCTGGGTGTTGGTCAAGAGGTTCAGGCACAGGTTGGGCCAGAGTGCATTACTGCCCAGGTTAGCCTACATAATTTGTGTACAGTCGAGTGCCGTGTATGTTTATCATCATTTGAGATTCCTCGGAAACTCATTAGGAAATATATTTTTTCTAGATGCTGGCAGTCTGGTGCATTGTGGGTCCGGAATTGCTAGACTTGAGGGGTTCTGGGTAGTAGTGTGAGGACAGTAGTCTGAGAACACAAGCTAGACTTGGGCTTCAGGCCGAGGGCACGGCAGGTACCCCCTGCAGATCTGAACCAATATCTCATGCATCTGAAGTCACGGCGAGGATCAGACGTTGGCTCAGGTTGGAATTTCTGTGCATGACTGCCCCTTCATGAACGGAGCGGAATCTCAAGGCCATGGGGGTTTTTCCACGTTGGGAGTTGTGGGATGCCCCCTTCAAGGATTCCTTCTGCGGGACAATTGATACCTGTTGGGCAGATCCAGTACATCTCATATGGAATGACTCCAGAGCACCGTTCGTGGATGGATTCCAGGGAAGTCCGCCTCGCATTCCAATTGGCTAATAGCAACAAGACAGTGTAGATCAGATGGCTCTGCGGGAGCAACCGGGGTGGCTGAATTGAAATGGACTATAATGGGTCTCCTGGGTGGCTCAGTGGGTTAAGCTGCTGCCTTTGGCTGAAGTCATGATCTCAGAGTTCTCGATCAAGCCTCATATCAGGCTCTCTGCTTAGCAGGGAGCCTACCTCCTACTCTCTCTCTGCCTGCCTCTCTGCCTGCTTGTGATCTTTGTCTGTCAAATAAATGAAAGAAATCTTAAATAGAAAAAAAAAAGAAATGGTCTTTCCTGAGGATGGGGCATAATGTGTGTTTGGGTCCATGAGGGCCTTGGTTTGGGGCGGTGGCACAGTGACCCTGAAGTATTCTACTAAGCTTTTGACATAGCTCCCATGCACAAGTTTCCTTGTGGAGATGAGATTTGTTCTCATGGGTGCCTCAGGAAACCCGCTTTGCTGGTATTGGAATCCAGTCCTTTGAGGAGACATGCCTGTAAACCAAAGCAATGCATCCGATTATGGCCTAGGGTCCTGTCTGGTTCAATCTTCTTCTTTGGGGATATCCATCTATGGTATGAGTGGAGGTAGATGCTCAGCTGGTGTCAGACCGCCCTTGTTTGTCCCGGGAGACCTACACTATTGGGATGGCCTCGGGGACTTTGGAGGGTTCTCCTGATTTGTACGATTTTGGACAATGGAATGGGCAGAATTCCAATGGATTGTGTAGGCACAGTCCTAATATGTGACTCAGGGGCCACAGCCTGGAGGTTTTGTGGCCCAGGACTTTGAGGACAGAAGTCTGAAAAAAAAACTCAGCTTAGGTTTGGGGACGTAGGTATGGCAGGCCAAATCTACAAACCATGTGAAGAACACTTCAGTATCTGAAGCAAGAACGAGTCTGAGGCGCTTGCTCAGGCTTTTGTCTCTGGATTATGTATCAATAGCCGTGGAATGTGCAGAGACCTCATGGGCCATGGACGAATCTTCATCTCTGTGGATTAGGCACGGCCCAATTGTTTTTCGTCAATCTGTTGGATGGGAGGTCTCCTTTCAGGTTTGTTACCTCAGGTGTCCCAACCAAAGAGGAATTCCAAAGCAGAGCACTGTGGAAGAGTGAAGGGGCTACCCAAACTCTGCTTAAAAATTGGGGCCTAGGGGCAGGGCAGGCCCAATATGCTGTCCCTTCAATAGCCACTTAGAAGCCTTACTTGAGGACTGGGTTCAGGCTGAGGGTCACAATGTGTGTTTGTGACCAATGTGGCCTGTGTACATGGGCGGGGCCACATGGGCAACACTGGTTTCATCTACACTGTACATTGGACCACTTGCCAATCACAAGGTGTCTAGCCATGGGGAAGGAATTCTGATTTCTGCATCATTTTCAACCCTGGGCAGTGGTTGGAGATAAGGTCTAGGTTCTGAAACCTGAAAACCGCAGTTGGGTAGAGATGAGGACTTAAGGCCTTGGCGGGTCTGATTTGCTCAGTGTGCAGTCAGCTGTCTGGGTGTTGGTCAGGAGGTTGGGCTCAGGTTGTGTCAGACAGTGCATTATGCCCATGTTAGACTATATATTTGAGTACAGTCGAGTGCCGTGTAGGTTTATCCTCATTTAAGGTGCCTGGGCAGCTCTTAAGCAATAAATTTTTTCTAGAGGTCAAGCAGAGTGCTGCATATGTGTCCGGAATTGCCAGACTTGAGGGATTCTGGGCCAGGAGTGTGAGGACAGAAGTCTGAGAACAGAAGCTAGACTTGGGCTTGAGGCCGAGGGCACGGCAGGTACCCCCTTCAGATCTGAACCATTATCTCATGCATCTGAACTCACGGCGAGGATCAGACGTTGGCTCAGGTTTGAGTTTCTGTGCATGACTGCCCCTCCATGAAAGGAGCGGAATCTCAAGGCCATGGAGGTTTTCCCACGTTGGGAGTTGTGGGATGCCCCCTTCAAGGATTCCTTCTGCGGGACAATTGAGACCTGATGGGCAGCTCCAGGACATCCCATATGGAAAGACTCCAGAGCATCGTTCGAGGATGGATGCCAGGGAAGCCCGCCTCGCATTCCAATTGTCTCCTAGCAACAAGACAGTTGAGATCTTCTGGCTCTGCGGGAGCAACCAGGTTGGCTGAGTTGAAATGGACTTTCATGAGGATGTGGCCTAATGTGTGTTTGTGTCCACGAGGGCCTTGGAATGGGGCGGTGGCACCGGGACCCTGAAGTATTCTCCTTAGCTTTTGACATAGCTCCCATGCACAAGTTTCCTCGTGGAGACGAGATTTAACCTGATGGGTGCCTCAGGAAACCCCCTATGCTCTTATTGGAGTCCAGGCTTTTGAGGATACATGCCTGTAAACCAAAGCAACTGATCCTTTATGGCCTAGGGTCCTGTCTGGTTCAATCTTCTTCTCTGGGGCATCCATCTATGGTATGAGTGGGGGTAGATGCTCAGCTGGTGTCAGACCGCCCTTGTTTGTCCCGGGAGACCTACACTATTGGGATGGCCTCGGGGAATTGGAGGGTTCTCCTAATATGTACGATTTTGGACAATGGAATGGGCAGAATTCCCATTCATGGGGTAAGCACAGTCCTAATGTGAGGCTCCAGGGGCCCCAGCCTGGAAGGTGTGTGGCCCAGGACTTTGCGGACAGAAGTCTGAAAACACAAACTCAGCTTAGGTTTGGGGACGTAGGTATGGCAGGCCCAATCTCAAACCATGAGAACAACTCTTCAGGATATGAAGAAAGAGTGAGTCTGAGGCGCTTGCTCAGGCTTTTGTCTCTGGATTTTGTATCAACTATGGCCGTGGAAAGTGGGGAGGCCTCATGGGCCATGGGCGAATCTTCCTCTCTGTGGATATGGCCCGGTCCCAGTGGTTTTTCGACAATCTGTGGGATGGGAGGTCTCCTTTCAGGTTTGTTACCTCAGGTGTCTCAACCAAAGAGGAATTCCAAAGCAGAGCCCTGGGGAAGAGTGTAGGGACAACCCAATTATGGTTAAAAATTTGGGCCTAGGGGCATGGCAGGCCCAATATGCTGTCTCTTCATCCAGCCACTGAGAGGCCTTACTTTAGGACTGGACTCAGGCTGAGAGTCAAAATGTGTATTTGTGACCAATTGGCCTGCGAGCATGGGCGGGGCCACATGGGCCACACTGGTTTCAACTTCACTGAACTTTGGACAACATGCCAATCACAAGGTTTCTTGCCATGGGGAAGGAGGTCTGATTTCTGCATCATTTTCAACCCTGGGCAGTGGGTGGATTTAAGGTCTAGGTTTTAAATCCTGAAAACCGCAGTTGGGAAGAGATGATGACCTAAGGCCATGGTGGGTCTTATATGCTCAGTGTGCGGTCAGCTGCCTGTTTGTTGGTCAGGAGGTTCGGGCTCAGGTTGTGTCAGACATTGCATTAGTGTCCAGGTTCGACTTTATAATTTTGTTACAGTCGAGTGCCGTGTAGTTTTATCCTCATTTGTGGTGCCTGGGCAGCTAAGTACGCAAGATATTTTTTCTAGAGGGCAGGCAGAGTGCTGCATTGTGGGTCCAGAATTGCCAAAAGTGAGGGCTTCGGGGCCAGTAGTGTGAGGACAGAAATCTGAGAACACCAGCTAGACTCCGATGTCAGGCCGAGGGCAGGGCAGGTACCCCCTGCAGGTATGAACCAATATCTCATGCATCTGAAGTCACGGCGTGGATCAGACTTGGCTCAGGTTGGAGTTTCTGTGCATGACTGCCCCTTCATGAACGAAGCAAAGTCTTAAGGCTGTTAACGTTTTCCCACGTTGGGAGTAGTTCGATGCCCCCTTCAAGGATTCCTTATTCGGGACATTTGAGACCTGTTGGGCAGCTCCAGGACATTTCCTATGGAATGACTCCAGAGCATTGTTCGAGGATGGATGCCAGGGAAGATTGCCTCGCATTCCAATTGTCTCCTAACAACAAGAAAGTTGAGATCTGATGGCTCTGCGGGAGACACCGGGAAGGCTGAGTTGAAATGGACTTTCCCGAGGTAAGGTCCTAAAGTGTGTTTGTGTCCATGGGGGCATTGGAATGGGGCGGTGGCACCGGGACCCTGAAGTATTCTCCTAAACTTTTGACATAGCACCCATGCTCAAGTATCCTTGTGCAGATGAGGTTTGTTCTGATGGGTGCCTCAGGAAACCCCCTATGCTTGTATTGGAATTCAGGCTTTTGAGGAGACATGATTGTAAACCAAAGCTTGGATCCGATTATGGCCTAGGGTCATGTCTGGTTCCATCTTCTTCTCTGGGGACATCCATCTATGTCATGTGTGGAGATAGATGCTCAGCTGGTGTCAGACAGCCCTTGTTTGTCCCGGGAGACCTACACTCTTGGGATGGCCTCGGGGACTTTGCAGGGTTCTCCTAATATGTACGATATTGAACAATGGAATGGGCAGAATTTCCATGCATGGGGTAAGCACAGTCCTAATGTGTGGCTCCAGGGGCCCCATCCTGGAGGGTGTGTGGCCCTGGAATTTGAGGACAGAAAGCTGAAAACACAAACTCAGCTTAGGTTTGGGGACGTCGGTATGGCAGGCCCAATCTACAAACCATGAGAATAAAACTTCAGGATATGAAGAAAGAGCGAGTCTGAGGCGCTTGCTCAGGCTTTTGTCTCTGGATTTTGTATCAACCATGGCCTTGGAATGTGGGGAGGCCTCCTGGGCCATGGACAAATCTTCCTCTCTGTGGATATGGCCCGGTCCCAATGATTTTTCGTCAATCTGTGGGATGGGAGGTCTCCTTTCTGGTTTGATACCTCAGGTGCCCCAAACAAATAGGAATTCCAAAGCAGAGCCCTGGGGAAGAGAGAAGGGACTAGACAGTTGAGATCTGATGGCTCTGCGGGAGAAACCGGGGTGGCTGAGTTGAAATGGACTTTCTTGAGGATGGGGCCTAATGTGTGTTTGTGTCCATGAGGGCCTTGTAATGGAGGCTAGCCTGGAGGTTGTTTGGGTCCAGGCTGTGGGCACAGATGTCTGGAAACACAAACTCAGCTTATGAGTGGCGCCTAGGGTATGGCAGGCCGGATGTACAGCCCAAGAGGGAGCTCCTGGGCCTCTGAAACAAGGGCGAGTGGGAGGCGTTCCTTCAGGCTTTTGTCTCTGGATGTTGTGTCCGGGATAGCCGTGGATTGGACGGGTGGCCTCAGGGAATATGGACGAGTATCCCTCTCTGGGTATTTGTCCCAGCTCCCAAGAGTTTGGGGTCATTTTGTGGGAAGGGTGGAGTCGTGTTGTCTGGCTCATGTGTCTCTCCAAGAAAGGGATTCGAGAGCAGAGCCCCAGGTACGGGCGGGGAGACTGGAAAACTCAAACAAGGTGAGGATTGGGTGCATAGCGGCCTGGCAAGCCCCATATATGGGCTCTTGGTCCAGGCCCTGACAGGCCTTACTTTGACATGGGGCTCACACTGAGGGTCACAGTGTGAATTTGTGCTGCTGCACTCACGGTTGGGCGTGGAATCAGGGGCCATGAAGGTTTCTCTCACCCTGAAGGTGTGACTCCATGCCAAGAGCAAGCTTTACAACCATGGGGAAGGAGGAGTTCTCTTTTGTGCTTGCGATACCCAGCTGTGTGGAGAATTGATATAATGTCTAGGTTCAGATATCTGAAAACCAAGGTTAGGAAGAGGTGACGGTATAAGACCATGGCGTGTCCGAAGTGCTGGGTGTGTGGCCAGCTGTCTCCTTGTCTGTCTCGACGTGTGGCATCAGGCTGTGTCAGATGAAGCATAAGTGCCCAGAGCAGCCAATCCAGGTCGGGTACCGTCGAGGCCCGAGCAGGTTGATCCTCATATGGGTTTTCTGGAGAACCCCACAGGGAAACGTTGTTCTTCCGTTGGGCAGACCCTGGGCTGGATTGTGGTTCTGGAGTTCCTAGTCCGGAGGGCTTGTTTGCCAGGAGTGTGAGGAATGAAGTCTGAAAACACAAGCTAGCCTGAGGTTTGGGACCAAGGGCAGAGCAGGCCCACTCTGCAGAGGCTGTATCGAGATCTCCTGCACTGAGGTCATGTCAACTATGAGACGTGCCTCAGGCTAGAGTTTTTGTCCAGCATGGCCTCTTCCTTAAGGGTGTGGGGGCTTCATGACGCCAGGGATGTTTGCCTACGATGGGATTTGTGAACTACTCCAAACCTCAAGGTTTCCTTCTGCACGACAGTCGAGTCCTATTGGATGGTTCCAGGAGGTCCCATATGGAAACACTCGAGAGCAGGTGTCTAAGCATGGATGCCTGGGAACGCCACCTCATATTCCCACTGTTTAGTCAGGACAAGGTTGGCTCAATCTGTGTGCTCCTGGGTGAGCTACCCAGAGGGGAGAGTTGAAATGGACTCTCCTGAAGATGAGTCCTACTGTGGCTTGGTGGCCTGGGAGAACTTGGAATGTGGAGGGGGCTCAGGACTCTGCAGGATTCTCCAACCTGAGGTGTTTAACATGGCTCCAACAAGGAAGCTTTCATGTGGAGTCGAGAGGTGTTATGTTCAGTGCCTCAGGAAAGCCCCATATCCTGTTCTTCAAACCAAAGCCTCTGAGGAGTGACACCTGGACACCAAAGCAAGAGTTGAGATTAGGGCCTAAGGGCCTGTCCGGCTCAACCTTCTATCTCTGTTGACATCTGTGTGCATGCCTTGGTGGAAGTAGCTGCTCAGCTTGTGTCCGAATGCCCCTGTGTCTCCAGGGAGGCTCCCAGTAGTGGGATGTCCTTGAGGTTTCTCATATTCTGGAGGTGTGACGCCAAAGGAATGGACACAGTTTTCCAGGAGAGAGCAGGCACGGTCCTGTGGTCCAATGTGCTAGGTGTGCAGCCAGCTGTGTCGGTGTCTGTTGGAAGGTCTGGGCTCAGGCTATTTGCGACAGAGCATCAGTGTTTAAGGTAGCCTATGCAATTGGGGTGTTGCCAACGGCCAAGCTTTTGGTCCTCATTTGGGGTTCTGGGCAGCACCATAGACAATATTTTTCTCCTGGGAGGCAGGCAGAGTGCTTCATTGTGGCCCCAGAATTCCCAGGAGGGTGGGTTAGTGGGCCCGGAATGTGAGGACAGAAGTCTGAAAACACAAGCTAGGGTGAGGATGGAGCCAAGGGCGGAGCAGGCCCACTCTGCAGAGGCTGAATCAAAATCTCCTGCATCTGAAGTCAGGCTGAGGATCAGACGTTGGCTGAGGCTGGAGTATGTGTCCATGATGGCACCTTCATGAAGCTGGGGCCTCATGAGGCCAAGGAAGTTTTCCCACGCTGAGTTTGGAGGTTACCCCAACCACAAGGTTTCCTTCTGCGGGACATTCGAGTCCTGTTGCATGGCTCCAGGACATAGGATACGGAAGTAGTGGAGAACAGGGTTCGAAGGATGGATCCCTGAACAGCATGCCTCGCATTCCCTTTGGCCATTAGCCACAAGATATGTTTGATCTGCTGCCTCTGGGGCACGCTACCCAGGGGGCTACGTTGAAATGGCCTCTCCTGAGGATGCGTCGTAATTTGCGTTTGTGTCCATGGAGACCTTGGAATGTGCAGGTTGTTCAGTGGCCCTGCGGAACTCTCCTACCTGAAGGGTTTGATACGTCCCCAGTAAGTAAGCTCCCCATGTGGAGACGAGAGAGGTTTCTTTGGTGCCTCAGAAAAGCCCCGTGTGCTGGTCTACGAAAACAGTCCTCTGAGGACGGACACATGGAAACCAAATCTAAGGTTCAGATTAGGGCCTGGGGGCCTGTCCATTTCAACCTTCTGTCTCTGGGGACACTGTCTGAGAGTCTAAGTGGATATAGATGCTCCACCGGTGTCAGAGAGCCCCTCTTAGTCCAGGGTGGCCTACACTATTGATGACTTCAGGGGCCTTGGAGCTTTTCCCTAACCTGTAGGGTTGTGGTCAATGGATTGGGCACAATTTCCTTGGAGAGGGCAGGCACAATCTTTCGCTGTGGCTCCAGAGGCCCTAGCCTGGAGGTTGTGTGGGTCCAGGCTGTGGGCACAGAAGTCTGAAAACACAAACTCAGCTTATGCGTGGCGCCTAGCGTATGGCAGGCCGCATGTACAGCCTGAGAGGGAGCTCCTGGGCCTCTTAAACAAGGGCGAGTGTGAGGCGTTCCTTCAGGCTTTTGTCTCTGGATGTTGTGTCCGGGATAGCCGTGGATAGGAGGGGTGGCCTCAGGGACTGTGCACGAGTATCTCTCTTTGGGGATTTGTCCCAGATCCCAAGAGTTTGGGGTCATTTTGTGGTAAGGGTGGAGTCGTGTTTTCTGGCTCATGTGTCTCTCCAAGAAAGGGATTCCAGAGCAGAGCCCCTGGTATGGGCTGGGCGACTGGTAAACTCAAACACTGGTGAGGATTGGGAGCATATGGGCTTTGCAAGCCCCATATGTGGGCTCTTGGTCCAGGCCCTGACAGGCCTTTCTTTGACATGGGGCTCATGCTGAGGGTCACAGTGTGAATTTGTGCCCAAGCAGCACTCAAGTTTGGGCGTGGCATCAGGGGCCATAAAGGTTTCTTCCACCCTGAAGTTGTGATTCCATGCCAAGAGCAAGCTTTACAACCATGGGGAAGGAGGAGTTCTGTTTTGTGCCTGCGATACCCAGTTGTGTGGAGAATTGATATAATGTCTAGGTTCAGATATCTGAAAACTAAGGTTAGGAAGAATTGGCTGCATAAGACCATGGCGTGTCCGAAGTGCTGGGTATGCGGCCAGCTGTCTCCTTGTCTGTCTGGACATCTGGCTTCAGGCTGTGTCAGACAGAGCATGAGTGCCCAGAGCAGCCTATCCATTTCGGGGACCGTCGAGGCCCGAGCAGGTTGATCCTCATCTGGGTTTTCTGGAGAACCCAACAGGGAAACGTTTTTCTTCCATTGGGCAGACACTGGGCTGGGTTGTGGTTCTGGAGTTCATAGTCCGGAGGGCTTTTTTGCCAGGAGTGTGAGGAAGCAAGTCTGAAAACACAAGCTAGCGTGAGGTTTGGGACCGAGGGCATGGAAGGCCCACACTGCAGAGGCTGAATCGATATCTCCTGCTTTGAGGTCATGTCAAATATGAGACGTGCCTCAGGCTAGAGTTTTTGTCCAGCATGGCATCTTCCTGAAGGGTGTGGGTTTTTCATGAGGCCAGGGATGTTTGCCTACGATGGGATTTGTGAACTACTCCAAACCTCAAGGTTTCCTTCTGCACGACTGTCGAGTCCTCTTGGATGGTTCCAGGAGGCCCCATACGGAAAGACTCGAGAGCAGGTGTCTAAGCATGGATGCCTGGGAACGCCACCTCATATTCCCACTGTTTAGTCAGGACAAGGTTGGCTCAATCTGTGGGCTCCTGGGTGAGCTACCCAGAGGGGAGAGTTGAAATGGACTCTCCTGAAGATGAGTCCTACTGTGTTTTGGTGGCCTGGGAGACCTTGGAATGTGGAAGTGGCTCAGGGACTCTGCAGGATTCTCCAACCTGAGGTGTTTGACACGGCTTCAACAAGGAAGCTTCCCATGTGGAGACGAGAGGAGTTCTGTTCAGTGCCTCAGGAAAGCCCCATATCCTGTTCTTCGAACCAAAGCCTCTGAGGAGTGACACCTGGAAAACAAAGCAAGAGTTGAGATTAGGCCCTAAGGGCCTGTCCGGCTCAACCTTCTATCTCTGTTGACATCTGTATGCATGCCTTCGTGGAGGTAGCTGCTCAGCTTGTGTCAGAATGCCCCTGTGTGTCCAGGGAGGCTCCCAGTAGTGGTATGTCCTCGGGGGCCTTGAGGTTTCTTATATTCTGGAGGTGTGACGCCAAAGGAATGGACACAGTTTCCCAGGAGAGAGCAGGCACGGTCCTGTGGTAATGCTCCAGAGGACCCAGCCTAGAGGCTGTGTTTGCCAGGGCTGTGGGGACAGATGTCTGAAAAAGCAAACTTGGTTCAGCTAGGGGCCAAGGTAATGGCAGGCCTGATCTCCAGTCCGAGAGGGGAGATCCTCTGGATATCAAAGGAGGGCAAGTGGGAGGCAGTTGCTCAGGCTTTTGTCTCTGGGTGTTGCGTTCACAGTGGCCGTTCAGGGTAGATGTTGCTTCAGGGGCTGAGGAAGACCCTTCCTCTCGGGGGATTGTCCAAGCTCCCAAGTGTTTTGGTTCATTCTGTGGGAAGGGAAGAGTACTGTTTTCTGCCACAAGGGACCCCCCAAGAGAGGGACTCTAGAGCAAAGCAATGGGATCCCTCAACTGGAATACACACCATCTAGTTAGTCCTGGGTGCCTATGGGCATGGCAAGCCACATATGCGGGCTCTTGGTCCAGTCACTGAGAGGCGTTACTTGAATAAGGAACTCACGCTGAGGGTTACAATGTGTGTTGGTGCCCAAGGCGGCGCTCACGCATGGTCGTGGCCTCATGGGCCATGCCGTTTTTTTCTACACTGAAGGTTGGACTCACTGCCAGCAGCAAGGTTTCTTGCCATGGGGAAGGAGGGGTTCTGACTTGTGCATCAGGTTCCCCCCTGTGCAGGGATTGGAGATAAGTCTAGGATCCGAAGACTGAAAACCCAGGTTGGGAATGGATGGTGGACTAAGGCAGTGGCGGGTCCAATGTGCTGGGTGTGCAGCCAGCTGTTTCGGTGTCTGTTGGAAGGTCTGGGCTCAGGCTATTTGCGAAAGAGCATTAGTGTTTAAGGTAGCCTATGCAATTGGGGTGTTGCCGAGGGCCAAACAGTTTGATCCTCATTTGGGGTTTCTGGGGAGCACCATAGACAATGTTTTTCTCCTGGGTGGCAGGCAGAGTGCTTCATTGTGGCCCCAGAATTCCCAGTAGGGAGGGTTTGTGGGCCAGGAGTGTGAGGACGGAAGTCTGAAAACACAAGCTAGGGTGAGGATTGGAGCCAAGGGCAGAGCAGGCCCACTCTGCAGAGGCTGAATCAAAATCTCCTGCATCTGAAGTCAGGCTGAGGATCAGATGTTGGCTGAGGCTGGCGTATGTGTCTATGATGGCACCTTCATGAAGCGGGGGCCTGGAGGCCTGTCCATTTCAACCTTCTGTCTCTGGGGACACTGTCTGAGAGTCTAAGTGGATATAGATGCTCCGCTGGTGTCAGAGAGCCCCTCTTAGTCCAGGGTGGCCTACACTATTGATGACCTCAGGGGCCTTGGAGCTTTTCCCTAACCTGTAGGGTTGTGGTCAATGGATTGGGCACAATTTCCTTGGAGAGGGCAGGCACAATCTTTCGCTGTGGCTCCAGAGGCCCTAGCCTGGAGGTTGTGTGGGTCCAGGCTGTGGGCACAGAAGTCTGAAAACACAAACTCAGCTTATGCGTGGCGCCTAGCGTATGGCAGGCCGGATGTACAGCCCAAGAGGGAGCTCCTGGGCCTCTGAAACAAGGGCGAGTGGGAGGCGTTCCTTCAGGCTTTTGTCTCTGGATGTTGTGTCCGGGATAGCCGTGGATAGGAGGGGTTGCCTCAGGGACTATGGACGAGTATCCCTCTCTGGGTATTTGTCCCAGCTCCCAAGAGTTTGGGGTCATTTTGTGGGAAGGGTGGAGTTGTGTTTTCTGGCTCATGTGTCTCTCCAAGAAAGGGATTCCAGAGCAGAGCCCCAGGTACGGGCGGGGTGACCGGAAAACTCAAACACTGGTGAGGATTGGGTGTATGGGGGCTTGGAAAGCAAGCATGCGCGGGGCCTCATGTGCCACACTGGTTTCAACTACACTGAACGTTGCACAACATGCCAACCACAAGGTTTCTTGCCCTGGGGAAGGATTTCTGATTTCTGCATTACGTTCAGACCTAGGCAGTGAATAGAGATAAGGTCTAGGTTCTGAAGCCTGAAAACCGAGGTGGAAAGAGATGACGTTCTAAGGCCATGGCGGCTCGATGTGCTCAGTGTGCGGCCAGCTGTCTTGGTGGGGCCAGGAGTTCTAGGCTCAGGCTGTGTCAGAAAGGGCATTAGTGCCCTGGTCAGCCTATGTATTTGGGGTACAGCCAAGGTAGGTGCAGGTTGATCCTCGCTTGGGGTTACTTGGTAGCACCAGAGGGCAATGTGTTTCTTCTGGAGGGCAGGCGGAGTGCTGCTTTGTAGTTCTGGATTGCCAAATTGGAGGGCTTCTTGGTCAGTAGTCTGAGGAAAGAAGTCTGAGAACACAAGCTAGGCTTAGGTTTCTGGGTGAGGACATGGCAGGCACAATCTACAGAACTGATAGAGATCTCGTGCATCTGAAGTCATGGCGAGGATCAGACGATCACACAGGTTGGAATTTCTGACCCTGATAGCGCCCTCATGAAGAGGGGGATCACGAGGCCATGGCGGTTTTCCCACAATGGGAATTGTGAGAAGGTCCAAACTGCAAAGTGTCTTCTGCAGGACAATTGAGACATGTTGTTGGCTCCAGACTAATGATTCTGAGCAGGGTTCTAAGGATGGATGGCTGGGTAGCCCACCTCGCATTCCAATTGTCTCCTAGCAACTAGACAGGTTAGTTCTGCTGGATCTAGGGGAGAAACCGAGGAAGCTGAGTTGAAATGGACTCTCCTGTAGATGGGTCCTATTGTGCTTTTGTGTCTTTGGAGACCTTGGAATGAAGCGGTGGCACTGGGGCTCTGAAGGGTTCTCCTAAACAGAGCCTTTAAAAAAGCTCCAACGTGCAAGTTTCCAATGTGTAGATGAGATATTTTCTGATGGGTGAGTCAAGAAACAGCCATATGATGGTTTTGAAATCCAGGCCTCTGAGGAGAGATGCCTGGAGACAAAAGCAATGGATATGATTAGTGCCTAGGGGCCTGTTCTTTCCTTTTAACCTCTGGGGACATCTGTCTATGGGTCTGAGTACAGGTAGGTGCTCAGATGGGCTCAGATTGCCCCTGTTTTACCTGGGAAGCCACCACTAATGAGATGGATCAGGGACTTTGGAGGTTTATCCTATTAGAAGGGATGTAGCCATTGGAATGGGCACACACAATTCCCTTGGAGAGGGCCAGTACAGTCCTCAGGTTTGGCTCCAGGGGCCTGAGCCTGTAGGTTGTGTAGACCAGGACTGTTTGGACAGTTGTCTGAAAACACAAACTTGGCTTATGTTTCAGGTCATAGGGATGGCAGGACTTATCTACAGACCATGAGGAAAACTTTTTGGGATTTGAGAAAAGGGCGAGTGTGAGGCTCTTCCTCAAGTTTTTGTCTCTGGATATCGTGTCACTCATGGTCGTGAAATTTCTGGGTGACTTCATGGGAAATGGACGAGTCTTACTCCCTGGTGGTTTGGTCCGACAAAGCGTTTGGGGTCACACTGTGGGATGGAAGAAGTCCGTTTTTTTTTTTTTTTGATGTTGTTTTCTTTTTAACCTCAGGTGTCGCACCAAATGAGGGACTCCAGAGTAGAGCCCTGGGGTGGGGGTGACTGGACAATCAGAAATCTGGTTAAAAATTGGGGCCTAGGAACATATCAAGCCCATTATGACATCTAATGGTCCAGTCACTGAGAGGACTTACTAGAGGACAGGACTCATGCTGAGGGTCACAATGCATGTTTATGCCCTTGTTGCACTCAAGAATGGGCGGGGCCTCAGGGTGAATGCTGGTTTCTCCTACACTGAACATTGGACGACGTGCCAACCACAAGGTTTCTTACCATGGGTAAGGAGGTGTTCTGATTTCTGCATCACACTCACCCCTGGGCAGTGATTGGAGATAATGTCTCGGTTCTGAGGCCTGAAAACTGAGGTAGGGAAGAGATGATGACCTAAGGCCATGGCGGGTCTTATGTGCTCAGTGTGCGGTCTGCTTTCCGGGTGTTGGTCAGGAGGTCCGTGCTCAGGTTGTGTCCGACAGTGCATTAGTGCCCAGGTTAGACTATATAATTTGGGTAAATCGAGTGCTGTGGAGGTTTTCCTCATTGAAGGTGCATGGGCAGCTCATGAGGCAATAATTTTTTTCTAGAGGGCAGGCAGAGTGCTGCATTTTGGGTCTGGAATTGCCAAACTTGAGGGCTTCGGGGGCAGGAGTGTGAGGACGGAAGTCTGAGAAGACAAGCTAGACTTGGGTTTCAGGCCGAGGGCACGGCAGGTACCCCTTCCAGATCTGAACCAATACTCATGCATCTGAAGTCAGGGCAAGGATCAGACGTTGGCTCAGGTCGGAGTTTCCGTGCATGACGGCCGCTTCATGAAGGGAGGGGAATCTCGAGGACACTGAAGTTTTCCCACGTTGGGAGTTGTGGGATGCCCCCTTCAAGGATTCCTTCTGCGGGACAATTGAGACCTGTTGGACAGCTCCAGGACATCCCATATAGAATGACTCCAGAGCACCGTTCGATGATGGATGCTTGGGAAGCCCGCCTCGCATTCCAATTGTCTCCTAGCAACAAGACAGTTTAGATCTGATGGCTCTGCGGGAGCGACCGGGGTGGCTGAGTTGAAATGGACTCCCCTGAGGATGGGTCCTAATGTGTTTTTGTGTCCATGAGGGCCTTGGAATGGGGCGGTGGCACCGGGACCCTGAAGTACTCTCCTATGCTTTGGACATGGCTCCCATGCACAGGTTTCCTTGTGGAGACGAGATGAGTTCTGCTGGGTGCCTCAGCAAAACACCTATGCTCGTATTGGAATCAGGCTTTTGAGGAGACATGTCTGTAAACCAAGGCAATGGATCCTATTATGGCCTAGGGTCCTGTCTGGTTCAATCTTCTCCTCTGGGGACATCCATTTATGGTATGAGTGGAGGTAGATTATCAGCTGGTGTCAGACAGCCCTTGTTTGTTCCGGGCGACCTGCACGATTGGGATGGCCTCAGGGACTTTGGAGGTTTCTCCTAATTTGTACGATTTTGGACAATGGAATGGGCAGAATTCCCATGGATTGGTAGGCACAGTCCTAATGTGTGGCTCCAGGGGCCCCAGCCTGGAGGGTGTGTGGCCCTGGACTTTGAGGACAGAAGTCTGAAAACACAAACTCAGCTTATGTTTGGGGACGTTGGTATGGCAGATCCGATCTACAAACCATGAGAAGAACTCTTCAGGATATGAAGAAAGTGCGAGTCTGAGGCGCTTGCTCAGGTTTTTGTCTCTGGATTTTGTATCAGCGATGGCACAATCTACAGACCTGAATCGAGATCTCGTGCATCTGAAGTCAGGGCGAGAATCAGACGATCGCTCAAGTTGGTGTTTCTGTCCCTGATGGCCCCTTCACGAAGGGGCGTCATCACGAGGCCATGGGGGTTTTCCCACCTTGGGATTTGTGAGAAGCTCCAAACTGCAAAGTGTCTTCTGCAGGACAATTGAGACCTGTTGTTTGGCTCCAGGCCAATGATTCTGAGCAGGGTTCTAAGGATGCATGGCTGGGTAGCCCACCTCGCATTCCAATGGTCTCCTAGAAACAAGAGAGGTTAGATCTGCTGGATCTGGGGGAGCTACCGAGGAGGCTGAGTTGAAATGGACTCTCCTATGGATGGGTCCTAATGTGCTTTTGTGTCTATGGAGACCTTGGAATGAAGAGGTGGCACTGGGGCCCAGAAGGATTCTCCTAAACAGAGGCTTTGACACAGCTCCAAAGTGCAAGTTTCCCATGTGTAGATGAGATGTTTTCTGATGGGTGAGTCAAGAAACAGCCATATGCTGGTTTTGAAATCCAGGCCTCTGAGGAGAGATGCCTGGAAACAAAAGAAATGGATATGATTAGTGCCTAGGGGCCTGTTCTTTCCTTTTTACCTCTGGGGACATCTGTCTATGGGTCTGAGTACAGGTAGGTGCTCAGATGGGCTCAGATTGCCCCTGTTTTACCTGGGAAGCCACCACTAATGACATGGATCAGGGAATTTGGAGGTTTATCCTATTAGAAGGGATGTGGCCATTGGGATAGGCACACACAATTCCCTTGGAGAGGGCAAGTACAGTCCTCAGGTTTGGCTCCAGGGGCCTGAGCCTGTAGGTTGTGTAGGCAAGGGATGTTTGGACAGTTGTCTGAAAACACAAACTTGGCTTATGTTTCAGGTCATAGGTATGGCAGGACTTATCTACAGACCATGAGGAGAACATTTCGGGATTTGAGAAAAGGGCGAGTGTGAGGCTCTTGCTCAAGTTTTTGTCTCTGGATATCGTGTCACTCATGGTCGTGAAATTTCTGGATGACTTCATGGGAAATGGACGAGTAGTACTTCCTGGTGGTTTGACCCAGTCCAAAGCATTTGGGGTCACTCTGTGGGATGGAAGAATTCCGGTTTTTTTTTTTTTTTTTTGAGGTTGTTTTCTTTTTAACCTTAGGTGTCCCACCAAATGAGGGATTCCAGAGTAGAGCCCTGGGCGGGGGGGTGACTGGACAATCAGAAATCTGGTTAAAAATTGGGGCTAAGGAACATATCAAGTCCATTATCACATCTAATGGTCCAGTCACTGAGAGGACTTACTAGAGGACAGGACTCATGCTGAGGGTCACAATGCGTGTTTATGCCCTTGTCGCACTCAAGAATGGGCGGGGCCTCAGGGTGAATGCTGGTTTCTCCTACACTGAACGTTGGACGACGTGCCAACCACAAGGTTTCTTACCATGGGTAAGGAGGTGTTCTGATTTCTGCATCACACTCACCCCAGGGCAGTGATTGGAGATAATGTCTCGGTTCTGAGGCCTGAAAAGTGAGGTAGGGAAGAGATGATGACCTAAGGCCATGGTGGGTCTTATGTGCTCAGTGTGCGGTCTGCTTTCCAGGTGTTGTTCAGGAGGTCCGGGCTCAGGTTGGGTCCGACAGTGCATTAGTGCCCAGGTTAGACTATATAATTTGGGTGAATTCGAGTGCTGTGGAGGTTTATCCTCATTGAAGGTGCCTGGGCAGCTCATGAGGCAATAATTTTTTCTAGAGGGCAGGCAGAGTGCTGCATTTTGGGTCCGGAATTGGCAAATTTGAGGGCTTCGGGGACAGGAGTGTGAGGACGGAAGTCTGAGAAGACAAGCTAGACTTGGGTTTCAGGCCGAGGGCACGGCAGGTACCCCCTGCAGATCTGAACCAATACTCATGCATCTGAAGTCAGGGCGAGGATCAGACGTTGGCTCTGGTCGGAGTTTCCGTGCATGATGGCCGCTTCATTAATGGAGCGGAATCTCGAGGCCACTGAAGTTTCCCACGTTGGGAGTTGTGGGATGTCCCCTTCAAGGATTCCTTCTGCGGGAAAATTGAGACCTGTTGGACAGCTCCAGGACATCCCATATGGAATGACTCCAGAGTACCGTTCGAGGATGATGCCTAGGAAGCCCGCCTCGCATTCCAATTGTCTCCTATCAACAAGACAGTTTAGATCTGAAGGCTCTGCGGGAGCAACCGGGGTGCCTGAGTTGAAATGGACTTTCCTGAGGATGGTTCCTAATGTGTTTTTGTGTCCATGAGGGCCTTGGAATGGGGCGGTGGCCCCGGGACCCTGAGTACTCTCCTATGCTTTGGATGGCTCCCATGCGCAGGTTTCCTTGTGGAGACGAGATGAGTTCTGCTAGGTGCCTCAGCAAAACCCCTATGCTCGTATTGGAATCAGGCTTTTGAGGAGACATGCCTGTAAACCAAGGCATTGGATCCTATTATGGCCTAGGGTCCTGTGTGATTCAATCTTCTCCTCTGGGGACATCCATGTATAGTCTGAGTGGTGGTAGATTATCAGCTGGTGTCAGACAGCCGTTGTTTGTTCCGGGCGACCTACACGATTGGGATGGCCTCAGGGACTTTGGAGGTTTCTCCTAATTTGTACGATTTTGGACAATGGAATGGGCAGAATTCCCATGGATTGGTAGGCACAGTCCTAATGTGTGGCTCCAGGGGCCCCAGCCTGGAGGGTGTGTGACCCTGGACTTTGAGCACAGAAGTCTGAAAACACAAACTCAGCTTAGGTTTGGGGACGTAGGTATGGCAGGCCCGATCTACAAAGCATGAGAAGAACTCTTCAGGATATAAAGAAAGTGCGAGTCTGAGGCGCTTGCTCAGGTTTTTGTCTCTGCATTTTGTATTAGCGATGGCACAATCTACAGACCTGAATTGAGATCTCGTGCATCTGAAGTCAGGGCTAGGATCAGACGATCGCTCAAGTTGGTGTTTCTGTCCCTGATGGCCCCTTCACGAAGGGGCGGCATCACGAGGCCATGGGGGTTTTCCCACGATGGGATTTGTGAGAAGCTCCAAACTGCAAAGTGTCTTCTGCAGGACAATTGAGACCTGTTGTTTGACTGCAGGCCAATGATTCTGAGCAGGGTTCTAAGGATGCATGGCTGGGTAGCCCACCTCGCATTCCAATGGTCTCCTAGAAACAAGACAGGTTAGATCTGCTGGATCTGGGGGATCAACCGAGGAGGCTGAGTTGAAATGGACTCTCCTATGGATGGGTCCTAATGTGCTTTTGTGTCTATGGAGACCTTGGAATGAAGCGGTGGCACTGGGGCCCAGAAGTGTTCTCCAAAACAGAGGCTTTAACACAGCTCCAACGTGCAAGTTTCCCATGTGTAGATGAGATGTTTTCTGATGGGTGAGTCAAGAAACAGCCATATGCTGGTTTTGAAATCCAGGCCTCTGAGGAGAGATGCCTGGAAACAAAAGCAATGGATATGATTAGTGCCTAGGGGCCTGTTCTTTCCTTTTTACCTCTGGGGACATCTGTCTATGGGTCTGAGTACAGGTAGGTGCTCAGATGGGCTCAGATTGCCCCTGTTTTACCTGGAAAGCCACCAATAATGAGATGGATCAGGGACTGTGGAGGTTTATCCTATTAGAAGGGATGTGGCCATTGGAATAGGCACACACAATTCCCTTGGAGAGGGCAAGTACAGTCCTCAGGTTTGGCTCCAGGGGCCTGAGCCTGTAGGTTGTGTAGGCAAGGGCTGTTGGGACAGTTGTCTGAAAACACAAACTTGGCTTATGTTTCAGGTCATAGGTATGGCAGGACTTATCTACAGACCATGAGGAGAACTTTTCGGGATTTGAGAAAAGGGCGAGTGTGAGGCTCTTGCTCAAGTTTTTGTCTCTGGATATCGTGTCACTCATGGTCGTGAAATTTCTGGATGACTTCATGGGAAATGGACGAGTAGTACTTCCTGGTGTTTTGGCCCAGTCCAAAGCGTTTGGGGTCACTCTGTGGGATGGAAGAAGTCCGGTTTTTTTTTTTTTTTATGTTGTTTTCTTTTTAAGCTCAGGTGTCCCACCGAATGAAGGATTCCAGAGTAGAGCCCTGGAGGGGGGGTGACTGGACAATCAGAAATCTGGTTAAAAATTGGGGCTTAGGGACATATCAAGCCCATTATCACATCTAATGGTCCAGTCACTGAAAGGACTTACTAGAGGACAGGACTCATGCTGAGGGTCACAATGCGTGTTTATGCCCTTGTCGCACTCAAGAATGGGCGGGGCCTCAGGGTGAATGCTGGTTTCTCCTACACTGAACGTTGGACGACGTGCCAACCACTAGGTTTCTTACCATGGGTAAGGAGGTGTTCTGATTTCTGCATCACACTCACCCCTGGGCAGTGATTGGAGATAATGTCTCGGTTCTGAGGCCTGAAAAGTGAGGTAGGGAAGAGATGATGACCTAAGGCCATGGCGGGTCTTATGTGCTCAGTGTGTGGTCTGCTTTCCGGGTGTTGGTCAGGAGGTTCGGGCTCAGGTTGTGTCCGACAGTGCATTAGTGCCCAGGTTAGACTATATAATTTGGGTGAAGTCGAGTGCTGTGGAGGTTTATCCTCATTGAAGGTGCCTGGGCAGCTCATGAGGCAATAATTTTTTTCTAGAGGGCAGGCAGAGTGCTGCATTTTGGGTCCGGAATTGCCAAACTTGAGGGCTTCGGGGGCAGGAGTGTGAGGACGGAAGTCTGAGAAGACAAGCTAGACTTGGGTTTCAGGCCGAGGGCACGGCAGGTACTCCCTGCAGATCTGAACCAATACTCATGCATCTGAAGTCAGGGCGAGGATCAGACGTTGGCTCAGGTCGGAGTTTCCGTGCATGACGGCCGCTTCATGAAGGGAGCGGAATCTCGAGGCCACTGAAGTATTCCCAGGTTGGGAGTTGTGGGATGTCCCCTTCAAGGATTCCTTCTGCGGGAAAATTGAGACCTGTTGGACAGCTCCAGGACATCCCATATGGAATAACTCCAGAGCACCGTTCGAGGATGGATGCTTGGGAAGCCTGCCTCGCATTCCAATTGTCTCCTAGCAACAAGACAGTTTTGATCTGATGGCTCTGCGGGAGCGACCGGGGTGGCTGAGTTGAAATGGACTCCCCTGAGGATGGGTCCTAATGTGTTTTTGTGTCCATGAGGGCCTTGGAATGGGGCGGTGGCACCGGGACCCTGAAGTACTCTCCTATGCTTTGGACATGGCTCCCATGCACAGATTTCCTTGTGGAGACGAGATGAGTTCTGCTGGGTGCCTCAGCAAAACCCCTATGCTCGTATTGGAATCAGGCTTTTGAGGAGACATGCCTGTAAACCAAGGCAATGGATCCTATTATGGCCTAGGGTCCTGTCTGGTTCAATCTTCTCCTCTGGGGACATCCATTTATGGTATGAGTGGAGGTAGATTATCAGCTGGTGTCAGACAGCCCTTGTTTGTTCCGGGCGACCTACACGATTGGGATGGCCTCGGGGACTTTGGAGGTTTCTCCTAATTTGTACGATTTTTGACAATGGAATGGGCAGAATTCCCATGGATTGGTAGGTACCGTCCTAATGTGTGGCTCCAGGGGCCCCATCCTGGAGGGGGTGTGGCCCTGGACATTGAGGATAGAAGTCTGAAAACACAATCTCAGTTAGGTTTGGGGACGTAGGTATGGCAGGCACGATCAACAAAACATGAGAAGAACTCTTCAGGTTATAAAGAAAGTGCGAGTCTGAGGCGCTTGCTCAGGTTTTTGTCTCTGGATTTTGTATCATCGATGGCACAATCTACAGACCTGAATCGAGATCTCGTGCATCTGAAGTCAGGGCGAGGATCAGACGATCGCTCAAGTTGGTGTTTCTGTCCCTGATGGCCCCTTCACGAAGGGGAGGCATCACGAGGCCATGGAGTTTTCCCACGATGGGATTTGTGAGAAGCTCCAAACTGCAAAGTGTCTTCTGCAGGACAATTGAGACCTGTTGTTTGGCTCCAGGCCAATGATTCTGAGCCGGGTTCTAAGGATGCATGGCTGGGTAGCCCAACTCGCATTCCAATTGTCTCCTAGAAACAAGACAGGTTAGATCTGCTGGATCTGGGGGATCAACCGAGGAGGCTGAGTTGAAATGGACTCTCCTATGGATGGGTCCTAATGTGCTTTTGTGTCTATGGAGACCTTGGAATTAAGCGGTAGCACTGGGGCCCTGAAGGGTTCTCCTAAACAGAGGCTTTGACACAGTTCCAACGTGCAAGTTTCCCATGTGTAGATGAGATGTTTTCTGATGGGTGAGTCAAGAAACAGCCATATGCTGGTATTGAAATCCAGGCCTCTGAGGAGAGATGCCTGGAAACCAAAGCAATGGATATGATTAGTGCCTAGGGGCCTGTTCTTTCCTTTTTACCTCTGGGGACATCTGTCTATGGGTCTGAGTACAGGTAGGTGCTCAGATGGGCTCAGATTGCCCCATTTTACCTGGGAAGCAACCACTAATGAGATCGATCAGGGACTTTGGAGGTTTATCCTATTAGAAGGGATGTGGCCATTAGAATAGGCACACACAATTCCCTTGGTGAGGGCAAGTACAGTCCTCAGGTTTGCCTCAGGGGCCTGAGCCTGTAGGTTGTGTAGGCCAGGGCTGTTCGAGCAGTTGTCTGAAATCACAAACTTGGCTTATGTTTCAGGTCATCATTATGGCAGGACTTATCTACAGACCATGAGGAGAACTTTTCGGGATTTGAGAAAAGGGCGAGTGTGAGGCTCTTGCTCAAGTTTTTGTCTCTGGATATCGTGTCACTCATGGTCGTGAAATTTCTGGATGACTTCATGGGAAATGGACGAGTCTTACTCCCTGGTGGTTTGGCCCAGTGCAAAGCGTTTGGGGTCACTCTGTGGGATGGAAGAAGTCAGGTTTTTTTGTTGTTTTTTTTTTGATGTTGTTTTCTTTTTAACCTCAGGTGTCCCACCGAATGAGGGATTCCAGAGTAGAGCCCTGGGGGGGCGGGTGACGGGACAATCAGAAATCTGGTTAAAAATTAGGGCTTAGGGACATATAAAGGCCATTATCACATCTAATGGTCCATTCACTGAGAGGACTTACTAGAGGACAGGACTCATGCTGAGGGTCACAATGCGTGTTTATGCCCTTGTCGCACTCAAGAATGGGCGGGGCCTCAGGGTGAATGCTGGTTTCTCCTACACTGAACGTTGGACGACGTGCCAACCACAAGGTTTCTTACCATGGGTAAGGAGGTGTTCTGATTTCTGCATCACACTCACCTCTGGGCAGTGATTGGAGATAAGGTCTCGGTTCTGAGGCCTGAAATCTGAGGTAGGGAAGAGATGATGACCTAAGGCCATGGCGGGTCTTATGTGCTCAGTGTGCGGCCTGCTTTCTGGGTGTTGGTCAGGAGGTCAGGGCTCAGGTTGTGTCCGACAGTGAATTAGTGCCCAGGTTAGACTATATAATTTGGGTGAAGTCGAGTGCTGTGGAGGTTTTTCCTCATTGAAGGTGCCTGGGCAGCTCATGAGGCAATAATATTTTTCTAGAGGGCAGACAGAGTGCTGCATTGTTGGTCCGGAATTGCCAAACTTGAGGGCTTCGGGGGCAGGAGTGTGAGGACGGAAGTCTGAGAAGACAAGCTAGACTTGGGTTTCAGGCCGAGGGCACGGCAGGTACTCCCTGCAGATCTGAACCAATACTCATGCATCTGAAATCAGGGCGAGGATCAGACGTTGGCTCAGGTCGGAGTTTCCGTGCATGACGGCTGCTTCATGAAGGGAGCGGAATCTCGAGGCCACTGAAGTTTTCCCACGTTGGGAGTTGTGGGATGCCCCCTTCAAGGATTCCTTCTGCGGGACAATTGAGACCTGTTGGACAGCTCCAGGACATCCCATATGGAATGACTCCAGAGCACCGTTCGAGGATGGATGCTTGGGAAGCCCGCCTCGCATACCAATTGTCTCCTAGCAACAAGACAGTTTAGATCTGATGGCTCTGCGGGAGCGACCGGGGTGGTTGAGTTGAAATGGACTCCCATGAGGATGGGTCCTAATGTGTTTTTGTGTCCATGAGGGCCTTGGAATGGGGCGGTGGCACCGGGACCCTGAAGTACTCTCCTATGCTTTGGACATGGCTCCCATGCACAGGTTTCCTTGTGGAGACGAGATGAGTTCTGCTGGGTGCCTCAGCAAAATCCCCATGCTCGTATTGGAATCAGGCTTTTTAGAAGACATGCCTGTAAACCAAGGCAATGGATTCTATTATGGCCTAGGGTCCTGTCTGGTTCAATCTTCTCCTCTGGGGACATCCATTTATGGTATGAGTGGAGGTAGATTATCAGCTGGTGTCAGACAGCCCTTGTTTGTTCCGGGCGACCTACACGATTGGGATGGCCTCAGGGACTTTGGAGGTTTCTCCTAATTTGTATGATTTTGGACAATGGAATGGGCAGAATTCCCATGGATTGGTAGGCACAGTCCTAATGTGTGGCTCCAGGGGCCCCAGCCTGGAGGGTGTGTGGCCCTGGCCTTTGAGGACAGAAGTCTGTAAACACAAACTCAGCTTAGGTTTGGGGACGTTGGTATGGCAGATCCGATCTACAAACCATGAGAAGAACTCTTCAGGATATGAAGAAAGTGCGAGTCGGAGGCGCTTGCTCAGGTTTTTGTCTCTGGATTTTGTATCAGCGATGGCACAATCTACAGACCTGAATCGAGATCTCGTGCATCTGAAGTCAGGGCGAGGATCAGACGATCGCTCAAGTTGGTGTTTCTGTCCCTGATGGCTCCTTCACGAAGGGGCGGCATGACGAGGCCATGGGGGTTTTCCCACGATGGGATTTGTGAGAAGCTCCAAACTGCAAAGTGTCTTCTGCAGGACAATTGAGACCTGTTGTTTGGCTCCAGGCCAATGATTCTGAGCCGGGTTCTAAGGATGCATGGCTGGGTAGCCCACCTCGCATTCCAATTGTTTCCTAGAAACAAGACAGGTTAGATCTGCTGGATCTGGGGGATCAACCGAGGAGGCTGAGTTGAAATGGACTCTCCTATGGATGGGTCCTAATGTGCTTTTGTGTCTATGGAGACCTTGGAATGAAGCGGTGGCACTGGGGCCCTGAAGGGTTCTCCTAAACAGAGGCTTTGACACAGCTCCAACGTGCAAGTTTCCCATGTGTAGATGAGATGTTTTCTGATGGGTGAGTCAAGAAACAGCCATATGCTGGTATTGAAATCCAGGCCTCTGAGGAGAGATGCCTGGAAACCAAAGCAATGGATATGATTAGTGCCTAGGGGCCTGTTCTTTCCTTTTTACCTCTGGGGACATCTGTCTATGGGTCTGAGTACAGGTAGGTGCTCAGATGGGCTCAGATTGCCCCTGTTTTACCTGGGAAGCCACCACTAATGAGATGGATCAGGGACTGTGGAGGTTTATCCTATTAGAAGGGATGTGGCTATTGGAATAGGCACACACAATTCCCTTGGAGAGGGCAAGTAAAGTCCTCAGGTTGGGCTCCAGGGGCCTGAGCCTGTAGGTTGTGTAGGCAAGGGATGTTTGGACAGTTGTCTGAAAACACAAACTTGGCTTATGTTTCAGGTCATAGGTATGGCAGGACTTTTCTACAGACCATGAGGAGAACTTTTCGGGATTTGAGAAAAGGGCGAGTGTGAGGCTCTTGCTCAAGTTTTTGTCTCTGGATATCGTGTCACTCATGGTCGTGAAATTTCTGAATGACTTCATGGGAAATGGACGAGTAGTACTTCCTGGTGGTTTGGCCCAGTCCAAAGCGTTTGGGGTCACTCTGTGGGATGGAAGTAGTCCGGTTTTTTTTTTTTTTATGTTGTTTTCTTTTTAACCTCAGGTGTACCACCGAATGAGGGATTCCAGAGTAGAGCACTGGGGTGGGGGGTGACTGGACAATCAGAAATCTGGTTAAAAATTGGGGCTTAGGGACATATCAAGCCCATTATCACATCTAATGGTCCAGTCACTGAGAGGACTTACTAGAGGACAGGACTCATGCTGAGGGTCACAATGCGTGTTTATGCCCTTGTCGCACTCAAGAATGGGCGGGGCCTCAGGGTGAATGCTGGTCTCACCTACACTGAACGTTGGACGACGTGCCAACCACAAGGTTTCTTACCATGGGTAAGGAGGTGTTCTGATTTCTGCATTACACTCACCCCTGGGCAGTGATTGGAGATAAGGTATCGGTTCTGAGGCCTGAAATCTGAGGTAGGGAAGAGATGATGACCTAAGGCCATGGCGGGTCTTATGTGCTCAGTGTGTGGTCTGCTTTCCGGGTGTTGGTCAGGAGATCCGGGCTCAGGTTGTGTCCGACAGTGCATTAGTGCTCAGGTTAGACTATATAATTTGGGTGAAGTCGAGTGCTGTGGAGGTTTTTCCTCATTGAAGGTGCCTGGGCAGCTCATGAGGCAATAATATTTTTCTAGAGGGCAGACAGAGTGCTGCATTGTTGGTCCGGAATTGCCAAACTTGAGGGCTTCGGGGGCAGGAGTGTGAGGACGGAAGTCTGAGAAGACAAGCTAGACTTGGGTTTCAGGCCGAGGGCACGGCAGGTACTCCCTGCAGATCTGAACCAATACTCATGCATCTGAAGTCAGGGCGAGGATCAGACGTTGGCTCAGGTCGGAGTTTCCGTGCATGACGGCCGCTTCATGAAGGGAGCAGAATCTCGAGGCCACTGAAGTATTCCCAGGTTGGGAGTTGTGGGATGTCCCCTTCAAGGATTCCGTCTGCGGGAAAATTGAGACCTGTTGGACAGCTCCATGACATCCCATATGGAATAACTCCAGAGCACCGTTCGAGGATGGATGCTTGGGAAGCCCGCCTCGCATTCCAATTGTCTCCTAGCAACAAGACAGTTTAGATCTGATGGCTCTGCGGGAGCGACCGGGGTGGCTGAGTTGAAATGGACTCCCCTGAGGATGGGTCCTAATGTGTTTTTGTGTCCATGAGGGCCTTGGAATGGGGCGGTGGCACCGGGACCCTGAAGTACTCTCCTATGCTTTGGACATGGCTCCCATGCACAGGTTTCCTTGTGGAGACGAGATGAGTTCTGCTGGGTGCCTCAGCAAAACCCCTATGCTCGTATTGGAATCAGGCTTTTGAGGAGACATGCCTGTAAACCAAGGCAATGGATTCTATTATGGCCTAGGGTCCTGTCTGGTTCAATCTTCTCCTCTGGGGACATCCATTTATGGTATGAGTGGAGGTAGATTATCAGCTGTTGTCAGACAGCCCTTGTTTGTTCCGGGCGACCTACACGATTGGGATGGCCTCAGGGACTTTGGAGGTTTCTCCTAATTTGTACGATTTTGGACAATGGAATGGGCAGAATTCCCATGGATTGGTAGGTACCGTCCTAATGTGTGGCTCCAGGGGCCCCAGCCTGGAGGGTGTGTGGCCCTGGACATTGAGGACAGAAGTCTGAAAACACAAACTCAGCTTAGGTTTGGGGACGTAGGTATGGCAGGCACGATCAACAAAACATGAGAAGAACTCTTCAGGATATAAAGAAAGTGCGAGTCTGAGGCGCTTGCTCAGGTTTTTGTCTCTGGATTTTGTATCAGCGATGGCACAATCTACAGACCTGAATCGAGATCTCGTGCATCTGAAGTCAGGGCGAGGATCAGACGATCGCTCAAGTTGGTGTTTCTGTCCCTGATGGCCCCTTCACGAATGGGCGGCATCACGAGGCCATGGAGTTTTCCCACGATGGGATTTGTGAGAAGCTCCAAACTGCAAAGTGTCTTCTGCAGGACAATTGAGACCTGTTGTTTGGCTCCAGGCCAATGATTCTGAGCCGGGTTCTAAGGATGCATGGCTGGGTAGCCCAACTCGCATTCCAATTGTCTCCTAGAAACAAGACAGGTTAGATCTGCTGGATCTGGGGGATCAACCGAGGAGGCTGAGTTGAAATGGACTCTCCTATGGATGGGTCCTAATGTGCTTTTGTGTCTATGGAGACCTTGGAATTAAGCGGTAGCACTGGGGCCCTGAAGGGTTCTCCTAAACAGAGGCTTTGACACAGCTCCAACGTGCAAGTTTCCCATGTGTAGATGAGATGTTTTCTGATGGGTGAGTCAAGAAACAGCCATATGCTGGTATTGAAATCCAGGCCTCTGAGGAGAGATGCCTGGAAACCAAAGCAATGGATATGATTAGTGCCTAGGGGCCTGTTCTTTCCTTTTTACCTCTGGGGACATCTGTCTATGGGTCTGAGTACAGGTAGGTGCTCAGATGGGCTCAGATTGCCCCTGTTTTACCTGGGAAGCCACCACTAATGAGATCGATCAGGGACTTTGGAGGTTTATCCTATTAGAAGGGATGTGGCCATTGGAATAAGCACACACAATTCCCTTGGTGAGGGCAAGTACAGTCCTCAGGTTTGCCTCAGGGGCCTGAGCCTGTAGGTTGTGTAGGCCAGGGCTGTTTGGACAGTTGTCTGAAAACACAAACTTGGCTTATGTTTCAGGTCATCATTATGGCAGGACTTATCTACAGACCATGAGGAGAACATTTCGGGATTTGAGAAAAGGGCGAGTGTGAGGCTCTTGCTCAAGTTTTTGTCTCTGGATATCGTGTCACTCATGGTCGTGAAATTTCTGGATGACTTCATGGGAAATGGACGAGTCTTACTCCCTGGTGGTTTGGCCCAGTGCAAAGCGTTTGGGGTCACTCTGTGGGATGGAAGAAGTCCGGTTTTTTTGTTGTTTTTTTTTTTTGATGTTGTTTTCTTTTTAACCTCAGGTGTCCCACCGAATGAGGGATTCCAGAGTAGAGCCCTGGGGTTGCGGGTGACGGGACAATCAGAAATCTGGTTAAAAATTAGGGCTTAGGGACATATAAAGGCCATTATCACATCTAATGGTCCAGTCACTGAGAGGACTTACTAGAGGACAGGACTCATGCTGAGGGTCACAATGCGTGTTTATGCCCTTGTCGCACTCAAGAATGGGCGGGGCCTCAGGGTGAATGCTGGTTTCTCCTACACTGAACGTTGGATGACGTGCCAACCACAAGGTTTCTTACCATGGGTAAGGAGGTGTTCTGATTTCTGCATCACACTCACCTCTGGGCAGTGATTGGAGATAAGGTCTCGGTTCTGAGGACTGAAATCTGAGGTACGGAAGAGATGATGACCTAAGGCCATGGCGGGTCCTATGTGCTCAGTGTGCGGTCTGCTTTCTGGGTGTTGGTCAGGAGGTCCGGGCTCAGGTTGTGTCCGACAGTGCATTAGTGCCCAGGTTAGACTATATAATTTGGGTGAAGTCGAGTGCTGTGGAGGTTTATCCTCATTGAAGGTGCCTGGGAAGCTCATGAGGCAATAATTTTATTCTAGAGGGCAGGCAGAGTGCTGCATTGTGGGTCCGTTATTGCCAAACTTGAGGGCTTCGGGGGCAGGAGTGTGAGGACGGAAGTCTGAGAAGACAAGCTAGACTTGGGTTTCAGGCCGCGGGCACGGCAGGTACTCCCTGCAGATCTGAACCAATACTCATGCATCTGAAGTCAGCGCGAGGATCAGACGTTGGCTCAGGTCGGAGTTTCCGTGCATGACGGCTGCTTCATGAAGGGAGCGGAATCTCGAGGCCATTGAAGTTTTCCCACGTTGTGAGTTGTGGGATGCCCCCTTCAAGGATTCCTTCTGCGGGACAATTGAGACCTGTTGGACAGCTCCAGGACATCCCATATGGAATGACTCCAGAGCACCGTTCGAGGATGGATGCTTGGGAAGCCCGCCTCGCATTCCAATTGTCTCCTAGCAACAAGACAGTTTAGATCTGATGGCTCTGCGGGAGCGACAGGGGTGGTTGAGTTGAAATGGACTCCCATGAGGATGGGTCCTAATGTGTTTTTGTGTCCATGAGGGCCTTGGAATGGGGCGGTGGCACCGGGACCCTGAAGTACTCTCCTATGCTTTGGACATGGCTCCCATGCACAGGTTTCCTTGTGGAGACGAGATGAGTTCTGCTGGGTGCCTCAGCAAAATCCCCATGCTCGTATTGGAATCAGGCTTTTGAGGAGACATGCCTGTAAACCAAGGCAATGGATTCTATTATGGCCTAGGGTCCTGTCTGGTTCAATCTTCTCCTCTGGGGACATCCATTTATGGTATGAGTGGAGGTAGATTATCAGCTGGTGTCAGACAGCCCTTGTTTGTTCCGGGCGACCTACACGATTGGGATGGCCTCAGGGACTTTGGAGGTTTCTCCTAATTTGTATGATTTTGGACAATGGAATGGGCAGAATTCCCATGGATTGGTAGGCACAGTCCTAATGTGTGGCTCCAGGGGCCCCAGCCTGGAGGGTGTGTGGCCCTGGCCTTTGAGGACAGAAGTCTGTAAACACAAACTCAGCTTAGGTTTGGGGACGTTGGTATGGCAGATCCGATCTACAAACCATGAGAAGAACTCTTCAGGATATGAAGAAAGTGCGAGTCGGAGGCGCTTGCTCAGGTTTTTGTCTCTGGATTTTGTATCAGCGATGGCACAATCTACAGACCTGAATCGAGATCTCGTGCATCTGAAGTCAGGGCGAGGATCAGACGATCGCTCAAGTTGGTGTTTCTGTCCCTGATGGCCCCTTCACGAAGGGGCGGCATCACGAGGCCATGGGGGTTTTCCCACGATGGGATTTGTGAGAAGCTCCAAACTGCAAAGTGTCTTCTGCAGGACAATTGAGACCTGTTGTTTGGCTCCAGGCCAATGATTCTGAGCCGGGTTCTAAGGATGCATGGCTGGGTAGCCCACCTCGCATTCCAATTGTTTCCTAGAAACAAGACAGGTTAGATCTGCTGGATCTGGGGGATCAACCGAGGAGGCTGAGTTGAAATGGACTCTCCTATGGATGGGTCCTAATGTGCTTTTGTGTCTATGGAGACCTTGGAATGAAGCGGTGGCACTGGGGCCCTGAAGGGTTCTCCTAAACAGAGGCTTTGACACAGCTCCAACGTGCAAGTTTCCCATGTGTAGATGAGATGTTTTCTGATGGGTGAGTCCAGAAACAGCCATATGCTGGTATTGAAATCCAGGCCTCTGAGGAGAGATGCCTGGAAACCAAAGCAATGGATATGATTAGTGCCTAGGGGCCTGTTCTTTCCTTTTTACCTCTGGGGACATCTGTCTATGGGTCTGAGTACAGGTAGGTGCTCAGATGGGCTCAGATTGCCCCTGTTTTACCTGGGAAGCCACCACTAATGAGATGGATCAGGGACTGTGGAGGTTTATCCTATTAGAAGGGATGTGGCTATTGGAATAGGCACACACAATTCCCTTGGAGAGGGCAAGTAAAGTCCTCAGGTTGGGCTCCAGGGGCCTGAGCCTGTAGGTTGTGTAGGCAAGGGATGTTTGGACAGTTGTCTGAAAACACAAACTTGGCTTATGTTTCAGGTCATAGGTATGGCAGGACTTTTCTACAGACCATGAGGAGAACTTTTCGGGATTTGAGAAAAGGGCGAGTGTGAGGCTCTTGCTCAAGTTTTTGTCTCTGGATATCGTGTCACTCATGGTCGTGAAATTACTGAATGACTTCATGGGAAATGGACGAGTAGTACTTCCTGGTGGTTTGGCCCAGTCCAAAGCGTTTGGGGTCACTCTGTGGGATGGAAGAAGTCCGGTTTTTTTTTTTTTATGTTGTTTTCTTTTTAACCTCAGGTGTACCACCGAATGAGGGATTCCAGAGTAGAGCACAGGGGTGGGGGGTGACTGGACAATCAAAATCTGGTTAAAAATTGGGGCTTAGGGACATATCAAGCCCATTATCACATCTAATGGTCCAGTCACTGAGAGGACTTACTAGAGGACAGGACTCATGCTGAGGGTCACAATGCGTGTTTATGCCCTTGTCGCACTCAAGAATGGGCGGGGCCTCAAGGTGAATGCTGGTTTCTCCTACACTGAACGTTGGACGACGTGCCAACCACAAGGTTTCTTACCATGGGTAAGGAGGTGTTCTGATTTCTGCATTACACTCACCCCTGGGCAGTGATTCGAGATAAGGTATCGGTTCTGAGGCCTGAAATCTGAGGTAGGGAAGAGATGATGACCTAAGGCCATGGCGGGTCTTATGTGCTCAGTGTGTGGTCTGCTTTCCGGGTGTTGGTCAGGAGATCCGGGCTCAGGTTGTGTCCGACAGTGCATTAGTGCTCAGGTTAGACTATATAATTTGGGTGAAGTCGAGTGCTGTGGAGGTTTTTCCTCATTGAAGGTGCCTGGGCAGCTCATGAGGCAATAATATTTTTCTAGAGGGCAGACAGAGTGCTGCATTGTTGGTCCGGAATTGCCAAACTTGAGGGCTTCGGGGGCAGGAGTGTGAGGACGGAAGTCTGAGAAGACAAGCTAGACTTGGGTTTCAGGCCGAGGGCACGGCAGGTACTCCCTGCAGATCTGAACCAATACTCATGCATCTGAAGTCAGCGCGAGGATCAGACGTTGGCTCAGGTCGGAGTTTCCGTGCATGACGGCCGCTTCATGAAGGGAGCAGAATCTCGAGGCCACTGAAGTATTCCCAGGTTGGGAGTTGTGGGATGTCCCCTTCAAGGATTCCGTCTGCGGGAAAATTGAGACCTGTTGGACAGCTCCATGACATCCCATATGGAATAACTCCAGAGCACCGTTCGAGGATGGATGCTTGGGAAGCCCGCCTCGCATTCCAATTGTCTCCTAGCAACAAGACAGTTTTGATCTGATGGCTCTGCGGGAGCGACCGGGGAGGCTGAGTTGAAATGGACTCCCCTGAGGATGGGTCCTAATGTGTTTTTGTGTCCATGAGGGCCTTGGAATGGGGCGGTGGCACCGGGACCCTGAAGTACTCTCCTATGCTTTGGACATGGCTCCCATGCACAGGTTTCCTTGTGGAGACGAGATGAGTTCTGCTGGGTGCCTCAGCAAAACCCCTATGCTCGTATTGGAATCAGGCTTTTGAGGAGACATGCCTGTAAACCAAGGCAATGGATTCTATTATGGCCTAGGGTCCTGTCTGGTTCAATCTTCTCCTCTGGGGACATCCATTTATGGTATGAGTGGAGGTAGATTATCAGCTGTTGTCAGACAGCCCTTGTTTGTTCCGGGCGACCTACACGATTGGGATGGCCTCAGGGACTTTGGAGTTTTCTCCTAATTTGTACGATTTTGGACAATGGAATGGGCAGAATTCCCATGGATTGGTAGGTACCGTCCTAATGTGTGGCTCCAGGGGCCCCAGCCTGGAGGGTGTGTGGCCCTGGACATTGAGGACAGAAGTCTGAAAACACAAACTCAGCTTAGGTTTGGGGACGTAGGTATGGCAGGCACGATCAACAAAACATGAGAAGAACTCTTCAGGATATAAAGAAATTGCGAGTCTGAGGCGCTTGCTCAGGTTTTTGTCTCTGGATTTTGTATCAGCGATGGCACAATCTACAGACCTGAATCGAGATCTCGTGCATCTGAAGTCAGGGCGAGGATCAGACGATCGCTCAAGTTGGTGTTTCTGTCCCTGATGGCCCCTTCACGAAGGGGCGGCATCACGAGGCCATGGAGTTTTCCCACGATGGGATTTGTGAGAAGCTCCAAACTGCAAAGTGTCTTCTGCAGGACAATTGAGACCTGTTGTTTGGCTCCAGGCCAATGATTCTGAGCCGGGTTCTAAGGATGCATGGCTGGGTAGCCCAACTCGCATTCCAATTGTCTCCTAGAAACAAGACAGGTTAGATCTGCTGGATCTGGGGGATCAACCGAGGAGGCTGAGTTGAAATGGACTCTCCTATGGATGGGTCCTAATGTGCTTTTGTGTCTATGGAGACCTTGGAATTAAGCGGTAGCACTGGGGCCCTGAAGGGTTCTCCTAAACAGAGGCTTTGACACAGCTCCAACGTGCAAGTTTCCCATGTGTAGATGAGATGTTTTCTGATGGGTGAGTCAAGAAACAGCCATATGCTGGTATTGAAATCCAGGCCTCTGAGGAGAGATGCCTGGAAACCAAAGCAATGGATATGATTAGTGCCTAGGGGCCTGTTCTTTCCTTTTTACCTCTGGGGACATCTGTCTATGGGTCTGAGTACAGGTAGGTGCTCAGATGGGCTCAGATTGCCCCTGTTTTACCTGGGAAGCCACCACTAATGAGATCGATCAGGGACTTTGGAGGTTTATCCTATTAGAAGGGATGTGGCCATTGGAATAAGCACACACAATTCCCTTGGTGAGGGCAAGTACAGTCCTCAGGTTTGCCTCAGGGGCCTGAGCCTGTAGGTTGTGTAGGCCAGGGCTGTTTGGACAGTTGTCTGAAAACACAAACTTGGCTTATGTTTCAGGTCATCATTATGGCAGGACTTATCTACAGACCATGAGGAGAACATTTCGGGATTTGAGAAAAGGGCGAGTGTGAGGCTCTTGCTCAAGTTTTTGTCTCTGGATATCGTGTCACTCATGGTCGTGAAATTTCTGGATGACTTCATGGGAAATGGACGAGTCTTACTCCCTGGTGGTTTGGCCCAGTGCAAAGCGTTTGGGGTCACTCTGTGGGATGGAAGAAGTCCGGTTTTTTTGTTGTTGTTTTTTTTTTTGATGTTGTTTTCTTTTTAACCTCAGGTGTCCCACCGAATGAGGGATTCCAGAGTAGAGCCCTGGGGGGGCGGGTGACGGGACAATCAGAAATCTGGTTAAAAATTAGGGCTTAGGGACATATAAAGGCCATTATCACATCTAATGGTCCAGTCACTGAGAGGACTTACTAGAGGACAGGTCTCATGCTGAGGGTCACAATGCGTGTTTATGCCCTTGTCGCACTCAAGAATGGGCGGGGCCTCAGGGTGAATGCTGGTTTCTCCTACACTGAACGTTGGATGACGTGCCAACCACAAGGTTTCTTACCATGGGTAAGGAGGTGTTCTGATTTCTGCATCAAACTCACCTCTGGGCAGTGATTGGAGATAAGGTCTCGGTTCTGAGGACTGAAATCTGAGGTACGGAAGAGATGATGACCTAAGGCCATGGCGGGTCTTATGTGCTCAGTGTGCGGTCTGCTTTCTGGGTGTTGGTCAGGAGGTCCGGGCTCAGGTTGTGTCCGACAGTGCATTAGTGCCCAGGTTAGACTATATAATTTGGGTGAAGTCGAGTGCTGTGGAGGTTTATCCTCATTGAAGGTGCCTGGGCAGCTCATGAGGCAATAATTTTATTCTAGAGGGCAGGCAGAGTGCTGCATTGTGTGTCCGTTATTGCCAAACTTGAGGGCTTCGGGGGCAGGAGTGTGAGGACGGAAGTCTGAGAAGACAAGCTAGACTTGGGTTTCAGGCCGAGGGCACGGCAGGTACTCCCTGCGGATCTGAACCAATACTCATGCATCTGAAGTCAGCGCAGGGATCAGACGTTGGCTCAGGTCGGAGTTTCCGTGCATGACGGCTGCTTCATGAAGGGAGCGGAATCTCGAGGCCATTGAAGTTTTCCCACGTTGTGAGTTGTGGGATGCCCCCTTCAAGGATTCCTTCTGCGGGACAATTGAGACCTGTTGGACAGCTCCAGGACATCCCATATGGAATGACTCCAGAGCACCGTTCGAGGATGGATGCTTGGGAAGTCCGCCTCGCCTTCCAATTGTCTCCTAGCAACAACACAGTTTAGATCTGATGGCTCTGCGGGAGCGACCGGGGTGGTTCAGTTGAAATGGACTCCCATGAGGATGGGTCCTAATGTGTTTTTGTGTCCATGAGGGCCTTGGAATGGGGCGGTGGCACCGGGACCCTGAAGTACTCTCCTATGCTTTGGACATGGCTCCCATGCACAGGTTTCCTTGTGGAGACGAGATGAGTTCTGCTGGGTGCCTCAGCAAAATCCCCATGCTCGTATTGGAATCAGGCTTTTGAGGAGACATGCCTGTAAACCAAGGCAATGGATTCTATTATGGCCTAGGGTCCTGTCTGGTTCAATCTTCTCCTCTGGGGACATCCATTTATGGTATGAGTGGAGGTAGATTATCAGCTGGTGTCAGACAGCCCTTGTTTGTTCCGGGCGACCTACACGATTGGGATGGCCTCAGGGACTTTGGAGGTTTCTCCTAATTTGTATGATTTTGGACAATGGAATGGGCAGAATTCCCATGGATTGGTAGGCACAGTCCTAATGTGTGGCTCCAGGGGCCCCAGCCTGGAGGGTGTGTGGCCCTGGCCTTTGAGGACAGAAGTCTGTAAACACAAACTCAGCTTAGGTTTGGGGACGTTGGTATGGCAGATCCGATCTACAAACCATGAGAAGAACTCTTCAGGATATGAAGAAAGTGCGAGTCGGAGGCGCTTGCTCAGGTTTTTGTCTCTGGATTTTGTATCAGCGATGGCACAATCTACAGACCTGAATCGAGATCTCGTGCATCTGAAGTCAGGGCGAGGATCAGACGATCGCTCAAGTTGGTGTTTCTGTCCCTGATGGCCCCTTCACGAAGGGGCGGCATCACGAGGCCATGGGGGTTTTCCCACGATGGGATTTGTGAGAAGCTCCAAACTGCAAAGTGTCTTCTGCAGGACAATTGAGACCTGTTGTTTGGCTCCAGGCCAATGATTCTGAGCCGGGTTCTAAGGATGCATGGCTGGGTAGCCCACCTCGCATTCCAATTGTTTCCTAGAAACAAGACAGGTTAGATCTGCTGGATCTGGGGGATCAACCGAGGAGGCTGAGTTGAAATGGACTCTCCTATGGATGGGTCCTAATGTGCTTTTGTGTCTATGGAGACCTTGGAATGAAGCGGTGGCACTGGGGCCCTGAAGGGTTCTCCTAAACAGAGGCTTTGACACAGCTCCAACGTGCAAGTGTCCCATGTGTAGATGAGATGTTTTCTGATGGGTGAGTCAAGAAACAGCCATATGCTGGTATTGAAATCCAGGCCTCTGAGGAGAGATGCCTGGAAACAAAAGCAATGGATATGATTAGTGCCTAGGGGCCTGTTCTTTCCTTTTTACCTCTGGGGACATCTGTCTATGGGTCTGAGTACAGGTAGGTGCTCAGATGGGCTCAGATTGCCCCTGTTTTACCTGGAAAGCCACCAATAATGAGATGGATCAGGGACTGTGGAGGTTTATCCTATTAGAAGGGATGTGGCCATTGGAATAGGCACAGACAATTCCCTTGGAGAGGGCAAGTACAGTCCTCAGGTTTGGCTTCAGGGGCCTGAGCCTGTAGGTTGTGTATGCCAGGGCTTTTTGGATCGTTGTCTGAAAACACAAACTTGGCTTATGTTTCAGGTCATAGGTATGGCAGGACTTATCTACAGAACATGAGGAGAACATTTCGGGATTTGAGAAAAAGGTGAGTGTTAGGCTCTTGCTCAAGTTTTTGTCTCTGGATATCGTGTCACTCATGGTCGTGAAATTTCTGGATGACCTCATGGGAAGTGGACGAGTCGTACTTCCTGGTGGTTTGGTCCAGTCCAAAGCATTTGGGGTCACTCTGTGGGATGGAAGAATTCTTTTTTTTTTGTTTTTGTTTGTTTTTTTTTTTTGATGTTGTTTTCTTTTTAACCTCAGGTGTCCCACCGAATGAGGGATTCCAGAGTAAAGCCCTGGGGGGGGGGTGACAGGACAATCAGAAATCTAGTTAAAAATTGGGGCTTAGGGACATATCAAGCCCATTATCACATCTAAAGGTCCAGTCACAGAGACGACTTACTAGAGGACAGGACTCATGCTGAGGGTCACAATGCATGTATATGCCCTTGTCGCACTCAAGAATGGGCGGGGCCTCAGGGTGAATGCTGGTTTCTCCTACACTGAACATTGGACGACATGCCAACCACAACGTTTCTTACCATGGGTAAGGAGGTATTCTGATTTCTGCATCAAACGCACCCCTGGGCAGTGATTGGAGATAATGTCTCGGTTCTGAGGCCTGAAAACGGAGGTAGGGAAGAGATGATGACCTAAGGCCATGGCGGGTCTTATGTGCTCAGTGTGCGGTCTGCTTTCCGGGTGTTGGTCAGGAGGTCCGGGCTCAGGTTGTGTCCGACAGTGCATTAGTGCCCAGGTTAGACTATATAATTTGGGTGAAGTCGAGTGCTGTGGAGGTTTATCCTCATTGAAGGTGCCTGGGCAGCTCATGAGGCAATAATTTTTTTGTAGAGGGCAGGCAGAGTGCTGCATTGTGGGTCCGTTATTGCCAAACTTGAGGGCTTCGGGGGCAGGAGTGTGAGGACGGAAGTCTGAGAAGACAAGCTAGACTTGGGTTTCAGGCCGCGGGCACGGCAGGTACTCCCTGCAGATCTGAAACAATACTCATGCATCTGAAGTCAGGGCGAGGTCAGACGTTGGCTCAGGTCGGAGTTTCCGTGCATGACGGCCGCTTCATGAAGGGAGCGGAATCTGAGGCCACTGAAGTTTTCCCACGTTGGGAGTTGTGGGATGCCCCCTTCAAGGATTCCTTCTGCGGGACAATTGAGACCTGTTGGACAGCTCCAGGACATCCCATATGGAATGACTCCAGAGCACCGTTCGAGGATGGATGCCTGGGAAGCCCGCCTCGCATTCCAATTGTCTCCTGGCAACAAGACAGTTTAGAGCTGATGGCTCTGTGGGAGCAACCGGGGTGGCTGAGTTGAAATGGACTTTCCTGAGGTTGGTTCCTAATGTGTTTTTGTGTCCATGAGGGCCTTGGAATGGGGCGGTGACCCCGGGACCCTGAGTACTCTCCTATGCTTTGGATGGCTCCCATGCACAGGTTTCCTTGTGGAGACGAGATGAGTTCTGCTAGGTGCCTCAGCAAAACCCCTATGCTCGTATTGGAATCAGGCTTTTGAGGAGACATGCCTGTAAACCAAGGCATTGGATCCTATTATAGCCTAGGGTCCTGTGTGGTTCAATCTTCTCCTTTGGGGACATCCATGTATAGTCTGAGTGGTGGTAGATTATCAGCTGGTGTCAGACAACCCATCTTTGTTCCGGGTGACCTACACAATTGGGATGGCCTCAAGGACTTTGGAGGTTTCTCCTAATTTGTACGATTTTGGACAATGGAATGGGCAGAATTCTCATGGATTGGTAGGCACAGTCCTAATATGTGGCTCCAGGGGCCCCAGCCTGGAGGGTGTGTGGCCCAGGACTTTGAGGACAGAAGTCTGAAAACACAAACTCAGCTTAGGTTTGGGGACGTAGGTATGGCAGGACCAATCTACAAACCATGAGAAGAACTCTTCAGGATATGAAGAAAGAGCGAGTCTGAGGCGCTTGCTCAGGCTGTTGTCTCTGGATTTTGTATCAACGATGTCCGTGGTATATGGGGAGGCATCATGGGACATGGACGAATATTCCTCTCTGTGGATTTGGCCCGGTCCCAATTGTTTTTCGTCAAGCTGTGGGATGGAGGTCCCCTTTCAGGTTTGTTACCTTAGGTGTCCCAAAGAAAGAGGAATTCCAAGCAGAGCCCTAGGGAAGTGAGAAGGGACAACCCAAATATGGTTAAAAATTTGGGCCTAGGGGCATGCAAGGCCCAATATGCTGTCTCTTCATCAGCCACTGAGAGACCTTACTTGAAGACTGGTCTCAGGCTTAGGGTCACAATGTGTGTTTGTGACCAATGTGTCCCGGGAGCATGGGCGGGGCCTCATGGGCCACACTGGTTTCAACTGCACTGGACTTTGGACAACATACCAATCACAAGCTCTCTTGCCATGGGTAAGGATTTCTGATTTCTGCATCATTTTCAAACCTGGGCAGTGGTTGGAAATAAGGTCTAGGTTCCGAAGCATGAAAACCGCACTTGGGAAGAGATGACGACCAAAGGCCATGGCGGGTCTGAAGTGCTCACTGTGCGGTCAGCCGCCTGGGTGTTGGTCAGGAGGTTCGGGCTCATTTGTGTCACACAGTGCATTAGTGCTCAGGTTAGACTATATATTTTGGGTACAGTCGAGTGCCGTGTAGGTTTATCCTCATTTGAGGTGCCTGGGCTGTTCATTAGGCCAGATATTTTTTTAGAGGGCAGGCAGAGTGCTGCATTGTGGGTCCGGAATTGCCAAACTTGAGGGCTTCTGGGCCAGGAGTGTGAGGACAGAAGTCTGAGAACACAAGCTACACTTGGGCTTCAGGCCGAGGGCATGGCAGTTACCCCCCTGCAGATCTGAACCAATATCTCATGCATCTGAAGTCACGGCAAGGATCAGACGTTGGATCAGATTGGAGTTTCTGTGCAAGACTGCCCCTTCATGAACAGAGCGGAATCTCAAGGCCATGCAGGTTTTCCAACGTTGGGGTTGTGGGATGCCCCCTTCAAGGATTCCTTCTGCGGGATAATAGAGACCTGTTGGGCAGCTCCAGGACATCCCATATGGAATGACGCCAGAGCAACTTTGGAGGATGGATGCCAGGGAAGCCCGCCTCGCATTCCAATTGTCTCATAGCAACAAGAGAGTTGAGATCGGATGGCTCTGCGGGAGAAACCTTGGTGGCTGTGTTGAAATGGACTTTCCTGAGGATGGGGCCTAATATGTGTTTGTGTCCATGAGGACCTTGGAATGGGGAGGTGGCACCAGGACCCTGAAGTATTCTCCTAAGCTTTTGACATAGCTCCCATGCACAAGTTTCAATTTGGAGACGAGATTTGTTCTGATGGGTGCCTCAGGAAACCCCTTATGATGGTATTGGAATTCAGGCTTTTGAGGAGACATGCCTGTAAACGAAAGCAATGGATCCGATTATGGCCTACGGCCTGTCTGGTTCAATCTTCTTCTCTGGGGATATCCATCTATGGAATGAGTGGAGGTAGATGCTCACCTGGTGTCAGACCGCCCTTGTTTGTCCCCGTAGACCTACAGTATTGGGATGGCCTCGGGGACTTTGGAGAGTTCTCCTAATTCGTATGATTTTGGACAATGGAATGGGCAGAATTCCCATGGATTGGGTAGGCACAGTCCTAATGTGTGGCTCCAGGGGCCCCAGCCTGGAGGGTGTGTGGCCCAGGACTTTGAGGACTGAATTCTGAAAACACAAACTCACCTTAGGTTTGGGGACGTAGGTTTGGCAGGCCCAATCTACAAACCATGAGAAGAACTCTTCAGTTGATGAAGAAAGAGCGATTCTGAGGAATTGCTCAGGCGTTTGTCTCTGGATTTTGTATCAACGATGGCAGTGGAATGTTGGTAGGCCTCATGGGCCATGGACGAATCTTCCTCTCTGTGGATTTGGCCCAGTCCCAATTTTTTCGTCAATCTGTGGGAAGGGAGGTCTCATTTCAGGTTTATTACCTCAGGTGTCCGAACCAAAGAGGAATTCCAAAGAGGAGGCCTGGGGAAGAGTGAAGGGACAAACCAAACTATGGTTAAAAATTGGGGCCTACGGGCATGGCAGGCCCAATATGCTGTCTCTTCATCCAGCAACTGAGGCCTTACTTGATAACTGGGCACAGGCTGAGGGTCACAATGTGTGTTTGTGACCAATGTGGCCTGCGAGCATGGGCGCGGCTCATGGGCCACACTGGTTTCAACTACACTGGAATTTGGACAACATGCCAATCACAAGGTCTCTTGCCATGGGGAAGGTGTTCTGATTTCTGCATCATTTTCAACCCTGGGCAGTGGTTGGAGATAACGTCTAGGTCCTGAAGCCTGAAAAGCAGCAGTTGGGAAGAGATGACGACCTAAGGCCATGGCGGGTCTGATAAGCTCAGTGAGCGGTCAGCTGCCTGGGTTTTGGTCAGGAGGTTCTGGCTCAGGTTGTGTCAGACAGTGCATTAGTGCCCAGGTTAGACTATAAAATTTGGTACAGTTGAGTGCCGTGTAGGTTTATCCTCATTTGCGGTGCCTGGGCAGCTCATTAGGCATGATATTTTTTCTAGAGGGCAGGCAGAGTGCTGCATTGTGGTTCCGAAATTGACAAAAGTGAGGGCCTCTGGGCCAGGAGTGTTAGGACAGGAGTCTGAGAACACAAGCTCGACTTTGGCTTCAGGCCGAGGACACGGTAGGTACACCGGCAGATCTGAACAAATATCTCAAGCATCTGAAGTCACGGCGAGGATCAGACGTTGGCTCAGGTTGGAGTTTCTCTGCATGACTGACCCTTCATGAACGGAGCGGAATCTCAAGGCCATGGAGGTTTTCCCACGTTGGGAGTTGTGGGATGCCCCCTTCAAGGATTCCTTCTGCAGGACAATTGAGACCTGTTGGGCAGCTCCAGGACATCCCATATGGAATGACTCCATCGCACCATTGGAGGATGGATGGCCAGAAGCCTGCCTCGCATTCCAATTGTCTCCTAGCAATACATTTGAGATCGGATGGCTCTGTGGGAGCAACCGGGGTGGCCTAGATGAAATGGACTTTCCTGAGCTTGGGGTCTAATGTGTGTTTGTGTCCATGGGGCCCTTGGAATGGGGCGGTGGCACCGGGACCCTGAAGTATTCTCCTAAGCTTTTGACATAGCTCCCATGCACAAGTTTCCTTTTGGAGACGAGATTTGTTCTGATGGGTGCCTCGGGAACCCCTTATGCTGGTATTGGAATCCTGGCTTTTGAGGAGACATGCCTGTAAACCAAATCAATGGATCCGATTATGGCCTAGGGTCCTGTCTGGTTCAATCTTATTCTCTGGTGATATCCATCGAAGGAATGTGTGGAGGTAGATGCTCAACTGGTGACAGACCTCCCTTGTTTGTCCCCGGAGACCTACACTATTGGGATGGCCTCGGGGTCTTTGGAGAGTTCTCTTAATTTTTAAGACTTTGGACAATGGAATGGGGAGAATTCCCATGGATTGGGCAGGCACAGTCCTAATGTGTGGCTCCAGGGGCCCCAGCCTTGACGGTGTGTGGCCCAGGACTTTGAGGACAGAAGTCTGAAAACCCAAACTCAGGTTAGGTTTGGGGACGTAGGTATGGCAGCCCAATCTACAAACCATGAGAAGAACTCTTCAGGATATGAAGAAAGAGTGATTCTGAGGAACTTGCTCAGCCTTTAGTCTCTGGATTTTGTATCATCGATGGCCGTGGAATGTGGGGAGTCCTCATGGGCCATGGACGAATTTTCCTCTCTGTGGATTTGGCCCGACCCAAATTGTTTTACGTCAATCTGTGGAATGGGAAGACTCCTTTCAGTTTCATTACCTCAGGTGTCGAACAAAAGAGGAATTCCAAAGCAGAGCCCTGTGAAAGAGTGAAGGTACAACCCAAACTATGGTAAAAATTGTGGCCTAGGGGCATGGCAGGCCCAATATGCTGTCTCTTCATCCAGCCACTGAGAGGCCTTACTTGAGGACTGAGCTAAGGCTGAGGGTCACAATGTTTGTTTGTGATCAATTTTCCCCGCGAGCATGGGCGGAGCCTCATGGGCCACACTTTTTTCAACTACACTGAACTTTGAACAACATGCCAATCAAAAGGTCTCTTGCCATGGGGAAGGAGTTCTGATTTCTGCATTATTTTCAACCCTGGGCAGTGGTTGTAGATAATGTCTAGATTCTGAGTCCTGAACCGTAGTTAGGAAGAGATGACGAACTAAAACCATGGCAGGTCTGATTTGCTCACTGTGCGGTCAGCTGCCTGGGTTTTGGTCAGGAGGCTCAGCTTCAGGTTGTGTCAGACAGTGTATTAGTGCCCAGGATAGACTATATCATTTGGGTACAGTCGAGTTCCGTGTAGGTTTATCCTCATTTGTGGTGCCTGGACAGCTCAATAGGCAAGATATTTTTTCTAGAGGGCAGGCAGAGTGCTGCTTTGTGGGTCCGTAATTGCCAATCTTGAGGGCTTCTGGGCCAGGAGTGTGAGGACAGAAGTCTGAGAACACAAGCTCGAATTGGGCTTCAGGCCGAGGACACAGAAGGTACACCCGCAGATCTGAACCAATATCTCAAGCATCTGAAGTCACGGCGAGGATCAGACGTTGGCTCAGGTTGGAGTTTCTGTGCATGACTGCCTCTTCATGAACGGAGCGGAATCTCAAGGCCTTGGAGGTTTTCCCACGTAGGGAGTTGTGGGATGCCCCCTTCAAGGATTCCTTCTGCCTGACAATTGAGACCTGTTGGGGAGCTCCAGGACATGCCATATGGAATGACTCCAGAGCAGCGTTGGAGGATGGATGCCAGGGAAGCCCGCCTCGCATTCCAATTGTCTCCTAGAAACAATACAGTTGAGATCGGATAGCTCTGCGGGAACAACAAGGGTGGCTGTTGAAATGGACATTCCTGAGGATGGGTCCTAATGTGTGTTTGTGTCCATGAGGGCCTTGGAATGGGGCGGTGGCACCGGGACCCTGAAGTATTCTCCCAAGCTTTTGACATAGCTCCAATGCACAAGTTTCCTTGTGGAGACGAGATTTGTTCTGATGGGTGCCTCCGGAAACCCCCTATGCTGGTATTGGATTCCAGACTTTTGAGGAGACATGCCTGTAAACCAAAGCAATGGTTCCGATTATGGCCTAGGGTCCTGTGTAGTTCAATTTCTTCTCTGGGGACATCCATCTATGGTATGAGTGGAGGTAGATTTCAGCTGGTGTCAGACCGCCCTTGTTTGTGCTGGGAGACCTATACTATTGGGATGGCCTCGGGTACATTGGAGAGTTCTGCTAATTTGTACGATTTTGGAAAATGAAGTGGGCAGAATTCCCACGTATTGGGTAGGCACAGTCCTAATATGTGGCTCCAGGGGCCCCAGCCTGGAGGGTGTGTGGCCCAGGACTTTGAGGACAGAAGTCTGAAAACACAAACTCAGCTTAGGTTTGGGGACGTAGGTATGGCAGGCCGAATCTACAAACCATGAGAAGAACTCTTCAGGATATGAAGAAAGAGCGAATCTGCGGAGCTTCCTCAGGCATTTGTCTCTGGATTTTGTATCAACGATGGCAGTGGAATGTGGGGAGGCCTCATGGTCCATGGACGAATCTTCCTATCTGTGGATTTGGTCCAGTCCCAATTGTTTTTCGTCAAGCTGTGGGATGGGAGGTCTCCTCTCAGTGTTGTTACCTAATGTGCCCCCACCAAAGAGGAATTGCAAACCAGAGACCTAGGGAAGAGTGAAGGGACAACCCAAACTATGGTTAAAAATTGGGGCATATGGGCATGGCAGGCCCAATATGCTGTCTCTCCATCCAGCCACTGAGAGGACTTACTTGAGGACTGGGCTGAGCTGAGAGTCACAATGTGTGTTTGTGACCAATGTGGCCCGCGAGCATGGCCGGGTGCTCATGGGCTACACTGGTTTCAACTACACTGAACTTTGGACAAGATGCCAATCAGAAGGTCTCTTGCCATGGTGAAGGAGTTCTGATTTCTGCATCATTTTCAACCCTGGGCAGTGGTTGGAGATAAGGTCTAGGTTCTGAAGCCTGAATACCGCAGTTGGGAAGAGATGACGACCTAGGCCTTGGCGGGACTGATGTGCTCACTGTGCGGTCAGCTGCTGGGTCTTGGTCAGGAGGCTCAGCTTCAGGTTGTGTCAGACAGTGTATTAGTGCCCTAGTTAGACTATATAATTTGGGTACCGTCGAGTGCCGTGTAGATTTATTCTCATTTGAGGAGCCTGGGCTGCTCATTAGGAAAGATATTTTTTCTAGAGGGCAGGCAGAGTGCTGCATTGTGGGTCCGGAATTGCCAAACATGAGGGCTTCTGGGCCAGGAGTGTGAGGACAGAAGTCTGAGAACACAAGCTCGAATTGGGCTTCAGACCGAGGACACAGAAGGTACACCCGCAGATCTGAACCAATATCTCAAGCATCTGAAGTCACGGCGAGGATCAGACGTTGGCTCAGGTTGGAGTTTCTGTGCATGACTGCCTCTTCATGAACGGAGCGGAATCTCAAGGCCTTGGAGGTTTTCCCACGTAGGGAGTTGTGGGATGCCCCCTTCAAGGATTCCTTCTGCCTGACAATTGAGACCTGTTGGGGAGCTCCAGGACATGCCATATGGAATGACTCCAGAGCAGCGTTGGAGGATGGATGCCAGGGAAGCCCGCCTCGCATTCCAATTGTCTCCTAGAAACAATACAGTTGAGATCGGATAGCTCTGCGGGAACAACAAGGGTGGCTGTTGAAATGGACATTCCTGAGGATGGGTCCTAATGTGTGTTTGTGTCCATGAGGGCCTTGGAATGGGGCGGTGGCACCGGGACCCTGAAGTATTCTCCCAAGCTTTTGACATAGCTCCAATGCACAAGTTTCCTTGTGGAGACGAGATTTGTTCTGATGGGTGCCTCCGGAAACCCCCTATGCTGGTATTGGATTCCAGACTTTTGAGGAGACATGCCTGTAAACTAAAGCAATGGTTCCGATTATGGCCTAGGGTCCTGTGTAGTTCAATTTCTTCTCTGGGGACATCCATCTATGGTATGAGTGGAGGTAGATTTCAGCTGGTGTCAGACCGCCCTTGTTTGTGCTGGGAGACCTATACTATTGGGATGGCCTCGGGTACATTGGAGAGTTCTGCTAATTTGTACGATTTTGGAAAATGAAGTGGGCAGAATTCCCACGTATTGGGTAGGCACAGTCCTAATATGTGGCTCCAGGGGCCCCAGCCTGGAGGGTGTGTGGCCCAGGACTTTGAGGACAGAAGTCTGAAAACACAAACTCAGCTTAGGTTTGGGGACGTAGGTATGGCAGGCCGAATCTACAAACCATGAGAAGAACTCTTCAGGATATGAAGAAAGAGCGAATCTGCGGCGCTTCCTCAGGCTTTTGTCTCTGGATTTTGTGTCAACGATGGCAGTGGAATGTGGGGAGGCCTCATGGTCCATGGACGAATCTTCCTATCTGTGGATTTGGTCCAGTCCCAATTGTTTTTCGTCAAGCTGTGGGATGGGAGGTCTCCTCTCAGTGTTGTTACCTAATGTGCCCCCACCAAAGAGGAATTGCAAACCAGAGACCTAGGGAAGAGTGAAGGGACAACCCAAACTATGGTTAAAAATTGGGGCATATGGGCATGGCAGGCCCAATATGCTGTCTCTCCATCCAGCCACTGAGAGGACTTACTTGAGGACTGGGCTGAGCTGAGAGTCACAATGTGTGTTTGTGACCAATGTGGCCCGCGAGCATGGCCGGGTGCTCATGGGCTACACTGGTTTCAACTACACTGAACTTTGGACAAGATGCCAATCAGAAGGTCTCTTGCCATGGTGAAGGAGTTCTGATTTCTGCATCATTTTCAACCCTGGGCAGTGGTTGGAGATAAGGTCTAGGTTCTGAAGCCTGAATACCGCAGTTGGGAAGAGATGACGACCTAGGCCTTGGCGGGACTGATGTGCTCACTGTGCGGTCAGCTGCTGGGTCTTGGTCAGGAGGCTCAGCTTCAGGTTGTGTCAGACAGTGTATTAGTGCCCTAGTTAGACTATATAATTTGGGTACCGTCGAGTGCCGTGTAGATTTATTCTCATTTGAGGAGCCTGGGCTGCTCATTAGGAAAGATATTTTTTCTAGAGGGCAGGCAGAGTGCTGCATTGTGGGTCCGGAATTGCCAAACATGAGGGCTTCTGGGCCAGGAGTGTGAGGACAGAAGTCTGAGAACACAAGCTCGAATTGGGCTTCAGGCCGAGGACACAGAAGGTACACCCACAGATCTGAACCAATATCTCAAGCATCTGAAGTCACGGCGAGGATCAGACGTTGGCTCAGGTTGGAGTTTCTGTGCATGACTGCCCCTTCATGAACGGAGCGGAATCTCAAGGCCTTGGCGGTTTTCCCACGTAGGGAGTTTTGGGATGCCCCCTTCAAGGATTCCTTCTGCCTGACAATTGAGACCTGTTGGGCAGCTCCAGGACATGCCATATGGAATGACTCCAGAGCAGCATTGGAGGATGGATGCCAGGGAAGCCCGCCTCGCATTCCAATTGTCTCCTAGAAACAATACAGTTGAGATCGGATAGCTCTGCGGGAACAACAAGGGTGGCTGTTGAAATGGACATTCCTGAGGATGGGTCCTAATGTGTATTTGTGTCCATGAGGGCCTTGGAATGGGTCAGTGGCACCGGGACCCTGAAGTATTCTCCAAAGCTTTTGACATAGCTCCAATGCACAAGTTTCCTTGTGGAGACGAGATTTGTTCTGATGGGTGCCTCCGGAAACCCCCTATGCTGGTATTGGATTCCAGACTTTTGAGGAGACATGCCTGTAAACTAAAGCAATGGTTCCGATTATGGCCTAGGGTCCTGTGTAGTTCAATTTCTTCTCTGGGGACATCCATCTATGGTATGAGTGGAGGTAGATTTCAGCTGGTGTCAGACCGCCCTTGTTTGTGCTGGGAGACCTATACTATTGGGATGGCCTCGGGTACATTGGAGAGTTCTGCTAATTTGTACGATTTTGGAAAATGAAGTGGGCAGAATTCCCACGTATTGGGTAGGCACAGTCCTAATATGTGGCTCCAGGGGCCCCAGCCTGGAGGGTGTGTGGCCCAGGACTTTGAGGACAGAAGTCTGAAAACACAAACTCAGCTTAGGTTTGGGGACGTAGGTATGGCAGGCCGAATCTACAAACCATGAGAAGAACTCTTCAGGATATGAAGAAAGAGCGAATCTGCGGCGCTTCCTCAGGCTTTTGTCTCTGGATTTTGTATCAACGATGGCAGTGGAATGTGGGGAGGCCTCATGGTCCATGGACGAATCTTCCTATCTGTGGATTTGGTCCAGTCCCAATTGTTTTTCATCAAGCTGTGGGATGGGAAGTCTCCTCTCAGTGTTGTTACCTAATGTGCCCCCACCAAAGAGGAATTGCAAACCAGAGGCCTAGGGAAGAGTGAAGGGACAACCCAAACTATGGTTAAAAATTGGGGCATATGGGCATGGCAGGCCCAATATGCTGTCTCTCCATCCAGCCACTGAGAGGACTTACTTGAGGACTGGGCTGAGCTGAGAGTCACAATGTGTGTTTGTGACCAATGTGGCCCGCGAGCATGGCCGGGTGCTCATGGGCTACACTGGTTTCAACTACACTGAACTTTGGACAAGATGCCAATCAGAAGGTCTCTTGCCATGGTGAAGGAGTTCTGATTTCTGCATCATTTTCAACCCTGGGCAGTGGTTGGAGATAAGGTCTAGGTTCTGAAGCCTGAATACCGCAGTTGGGAAGAGATGACGACCTAGGCCTTGGCGGGACTGATGTGCTCACTGTGCGGTCAGCTGCTGGGTCTTGGTCAGGAGGCTCAGCTTCAGGTTGTGTCAGACAGTGTATTAGTGCCCTAGTTAGACTATATAATTTGGGTACCGTCGAGTGCCGTGTAGATTTATTCTCATTTGAGGAGCCTGGGCTGCTCATTAGGAAAGATATTTTTTCTAGAGGGCAGGCAGAGTGCTGCATTGTGGGTCCGGAATTGCCAAACATGAGGGCTTCTGGGCCAGGAGTGTGAGGACAGAAGTCTGAGAACACAAGCTCGAATTGGGCTTCAGGCCGAGGACACAGAAGGTACACCCGCAGATCTGAACCAATATCTCAAGCATCTGAAGTCACGGCGAGGATCAGACGTTGGCTCAGGTTGGAGTTTCTGTGCATGACTGCCTCTTCATGAACGGAGCGGAATCTCAAGGCCTTGGAGGTTTTCCCACGTAGGGAGTTGTGGGATGCCCCCTTCAAGGATTCCTTCTGCCTGACAATTGAGACCTGTTGGGGAGCTCCAGGACATGCCATATGGAATGACTCCAGAGCAGCGTTGGAGGATGGATGCCAGGGAAGCCCGCCTCGCATTCCAATTGTCTCCTAGAAACAATACAGTTGAGATCGGATAGCTCTGCGGGAACAACAAGGGTGGCTGTTGAAATGGACATTCCTGAGGATGGGTCCTAATGTGTGTTTGTGTCCATGAGGGCCTTGGAATGGGGCGGTGGCACCGGGACCCAGAAGTATTCTCCCAAGCTTTTGACATAGCTCCAATGCACAAGTTTCCTTGTGGAGACGAGATTTGTTCTGATGGGTGCCTCCGGAAACCCCCTATGCTGGTATTGGATTCCAGACTTTTGAGGAGACATGCCTGTAAACTAAAGCAATGGTTCCGATTATGGCCTAGGGTCCTGTGTAGTTCAATTTCTTCTCTGGGGACATCCATCTATGGTATGAGTGGAGGTAGATTTCAGCTGGTGTCAGACCGCCCTTGTTTGTGCTGGGAGACCTATACTATTGGGATGGCCTCGGGTACATTGGAGAGTTCTGCTAATTTGTACGATTTTGGAAAATGAAGTGGGCAGAATTCCCACGTATTGGGTAGGCACAGTCCTAATATGTGGCTCCAGGGGCCCCAGCCTGGAGGGTGTGTGGCCCAGGACTTTGAGGACAGAAGTCTGAAAACACAAACTCAGCTTAGGTTTGGGGACGTAGGTATGGCAGGCCGAATCTACAAACCATGAGAAGAACTCTTCAGGATATGAAGAAAGAGCGAATCTGCGGCGCTTCCTCAGGCTTTTGTCTCTGGATTTTGTGTCAACGATGGCAGTGGAATGTGGGGAGGCCTCATGGTCCATGGACGAATCTTCCTATCTGTGGATTTGGTCCAGTCCCAATTGTTTTTCGTCAAGCTGTGGGATGGGAGGTCTCCTCTCAGTGTTGTTACCTAATGTGCCCCCACCAAAGAGGAATTGCAAACCAGAGACCTAGGGAAGAGTGAAGGGACAACCCAAACTATGGTTAAAAATTGGGGCATATGGGCATGGCAGGCCCAATATGCTGTCTCTCCATCCAGCCACTGAGAGGACTTACTTGAGGACTGGGCTGAGCTGAGAGTCACAATGTGTGTTTGTGACCAATGTGGCCCGCGAGCATGGCCGGGTGCTCATGGGCTACACTGGTTTCAACTACACTGAACTTTGGACAAGATGCCAATCAGAAGGTCTCTTGCCATGGTGAAGGAGTTCTGATTTCTGCATCATTTTCAACCCTGGGCAGTGGTTGGAGATAAGGTCTAGGTTCTGAAGCCTGAATACCGCAGTTGGGAAGAGATGACGACCTAGGCCTTGGCGGGACTGATGTGCTCACTGTGCGGTCAGCTGCTGGGTCTTGGTCAGGAGGCTCAGCTTCAGGTTGTGTCAGACAGTGTATTAGTGCCCTAGTTAGACTATATAATTTGGGTACCGTCGAGTGCCGTGTAGATTTATTCTCATTTGAGGAGCCTGGGCTGCTCATTAGGAAAGATATTTTTTCTAGAGGGCAGGCAGAGTGCTGCATTGTGGGTCCGGAATTGCCAAACATGAGGGCTTCTGGGCCAGGAGTGTGAGGACAGAAGTCTGAGAACACAAGCTCGAATTGGGCTTCAGGCCGAGGACACAGAAGGTACACCCACAGATCTGAACCAATATCTCAAGCATCTGAAGTCACGGCGAGGATCAGACGTTGGCTCAGGTTGGAGTTTCTGTGCATGACTGCCCCTTCATGAACGGAGCGGAATCTCAAGGCCTTGGCGGTTTTCCCACGTAGGGAGTTTTGGGATGCCCCCTTCAAGGATTCCTTCTGCCTGACAATTGAGACCTGTTGGGCAGCTCCAGGACATGCCATATGGAATGACTCCAGAGCAGCATTGGAGGATGGATGCCAGGGAAGCCCGCCTCGCATTCCAATTGTCTCCTAGAAACAATACAGTTGAGATCGGATAGCTCTGCGGGAACAACAAGGGTGGCTGTTGAAATGGACATTCCTGAGGATGGGTCCTAATGTGTATTTGTGTCCATGAGGGCCTTGGAATGGGTCAGTGGCACCGGGACCCTGAAGTATTCTCCAAAGCTTTTGACATAGCTCCAATGCACAAGTTTCCTTGTGGAGACGAGATTTGTTCTGATGGGTGCCTCCGGAAACCCCCTATGCTGGTATTGGATTCCAGACTTTTGAGGAGACATGCCTGTAAACTAAAGCAATGGTTCCGATTATGGCCTAGGGTCCTGTGTAGTTCAATTTCTTCTCTGGGGACATCCATCTATGGTATGAGTGGAGGTAGATTTCAGCTGGTGTCAGACCGCCCTTGTTTGTCCTGGGAGACCTATACTATTGGGATGGCCTCGGGTACATTGGAGAGTTCTGCTAATTTGTACGATTTTGGAAAATGAAGTGGGCAGAATTCCCACGTATTGGGTAGGCACAGTCCTAATATGTGGCTCCAGGGGCCCCAGCCTGGAGGGTGTGTGGCCCAGGACTTTGAGGACAGAAGTCTGAAAACACAAACTCAGCTTAGGTTTGGGGACGTAGGTATGGCAGGCCGAATCTACAAACCATGAGAAGAACTCTTCAGGATATGAAGAAAGAGCGAATCTGCGGCGCTTCCTCAGGCTTTTGTCTCTGGATTTTGTGTCAACGATGGCAGTGGAATGTGGGGAGGCCTCATGGTCCATGGACGAATCTTCCTATCTGTGGATTTGGTCCAGTCCCAATTGTTTTTCGTCAAGCTGTGGGATGGGAGGTCTCCTCTCAGTGTTGTTACCTAATGTGCCCCCACCAAAGAGGAATTGCAAACCAGAGGCCTATGGAAGAGTGAAGGGACAACCCAAACTATGGTTAAAAATTGGGGCATATGGGCATGGCAGGCCCAATATGCTGTCTCTCCATCCAGCCACTGAGAGGACTTACTTGAGGACTGGGCTGAGCTGAGAGTCACAATGTGTGTTTGTGACCAATGTGGCCCGCGAGCATGGCCGGGTGCTCATGGGCTACACTGGTTTCAACTACACTGAACTTTGGACAAGATGCCAATCAGAAGGTCTCTTGCCATGGTGAAGGAGTTCTGATTTCTGCATCATTTTCAACCCTGGGCAGTGGTTGGAGATAAGGTCTAGGTTCTGAAGCCTGAATACCGCAGTTGGGAAGAGATGACGACCTAGGCCTTGGCGGGACTGATGTGCTCACTGTGCGGTCAGCTGCTGGGTCTTGGTCAGGAGGCTCAGCTTCAGGTTGTGTCAGACAGTGTATTAGTGCCCTAGTTAGACTATATAATTTGGGTACCGTCGAGTGCCGTGTAGATTTATTCTCATTTGAGGAGCCTGGGCTGCTCATTAGGAAAGATATTTTTTCTAGAGGGCAGGCAGAGTGCTGCATTGTGGGTCCGGAATTGCCAAACGTGAGGGCTTCTGGGCCAGGAGTGTGAGGACAGAAGTCTGAGAAGACAAGCTAGACTTGGGCTTCAGGCCGAGGGCACGGCAGGTACCCCCTGCAGATCTGAAACAATATCTCATGCATCTGAAGTCACGGCAAGGATCAGACGTTGGATCAGGTTGGAGTTTCTGTGCATGACTACCCCTTCATGAACGGAGCGGATTCTCAAGGCCATGGAGGTTTTCCCATGTTGGGAGTTTTGGGATGCCCCCTTCAATGATTCCTTCTGCAGGACAATTGAGATCTGTTGGGCAGCTCCAGGACATCCCATATGGAATGACGCCAGAGCACCGTTGGAGGATGGATGCCAGGGAAGCCCGCCTCACATTCCAATTGTCTCCTAGCAACAAGAGAGTTGAGATCGGATGGTTCTGCGGGAGCAACCGGGGTGGCTGAGTTGAAATGGACTTTCCTGAGGATGGGGCCTAATGTGTGTTTGTGTCCATGAGTACCTTGGAATGGGGAGGTGGCACCAGGACACTGAAGTATTCTCCTAAACTTTTGAAATAGCTCCCATGCCCAAGTTTCCTTGTGGAGACGAGATTTTTCTGATGGGTGTCAGGAAACCCCCTATGCTTGTATTGGAATTCAGGCTTTTGAGGAGACAAGCCTGTAAACCAAGGCAATGGATGCGATTATGGCCTAGGGTCCTGTCTGGTTCAAGCTACTTCTCTGGGGATATCCATCTATGGAATGAGTGGAGGTAGATGCTCGCCTGTTGTCAGACCGCCCTTGTTTGTCCCCGGGGACCTACACTATTAGGATGGCCTCGGGATTTTGGAAGGTTCTCCTATTTGTACGATTTCGACAAAGGAATGGGCAGAATTCCCATCGATTGGGTAGACACTGTCCTAATTAGTGCCTCCAGTGGCCCCAGCCGGGAGGGTGTGTGGCCCAGGACTTTGAGGACAAAAGTCTGAGAACACAAACTCAGCTTAGCTTTGAGGACGTAGGTATGGCAGGCCCAATCTACAAACCTTGAGAAGAACTCTTCAGGATATGAAGAAAGAATTAATCTGAGGCGCTTGCTCAGGCTTTTGTCTCTGGATTTTGTATCAACGATGGCCGTCGAATGTGGGGAGGCCTCATGGGCAATGGACGAATCTTCCTCTCTGTGGATTTGGTTTGTTCCCAATTGTTTTTCGTCAAGCTGTGGGATGGGAAGTCTCCTTTCAGGTTTGTTACCTCAAGTGTCCCAACCAAAGAGGAATTCCAAAGCAGAGCCCTAGGGAAGAGTGAAGGGACAACCCAAACTATGGTTAAAATATTGGGCCTAGGGGATGGCAGGCCCAATATGCTGTCTGTTCATCCAGCCACTGAGAGGTCTTACTTGAAGACTGGGCTCAGGCTGAGAGTCACAATGTATGTTTGTGACCATTGTGGCCTGCGAGCCTGGCCGGGGCCTCATGGGCTACACTGGTTTCAACTAAACTGAACTTTGGAGAAGATGCCAATCACAAGATCTCTTGCATGGTTAAGGTGTTCTGATTTCTGCATCATTTTTAACCCTGGGCAGTGGTTGGAGATAAGGTATAGCTTCTGAAGCCTAAAAAACGGCATTTGGGAAGAGATGACAACCTAAGGCCTTGGCGGGTCTGATTTGCTCACTGTGCGGTCCGCTGCCTGGGTGTTGGTCAGGAGGTTGGGACTCAGATTGTGTCACACAGTGCATTAGTGCTCAGGTTAGACTATATAGTTTGGGTACAGTCGAGTGCCGTGTAGGTTTATCCTCATTTGAGGTGCCTGGGCTGCTCATTAAGAAAGATATTTTTTTAGAGGGCAGGCAGAGTGCTGCATTGTGGGTCCGGAATTGCCAAACTTGATGGCTTCTGGGGCAGGAGTGTGAGGACAGAAGTCTGAGAACACAAGCTAGACTTGGGCTTCAGGCCGAGGGCACGGCAGGTACCCCCTGCAGATCTGAACCAATATGTCATGCATCTGAAGTCACGGCGAAGATCAGACGTTGGCTCAGGTTGGAATTTCTGTGCATGACTGCCCCTTCATGAACGAAGCGGAATCTCAAGGCCATGGAGGTTTTCCCCACGTTGGGAGTTGTGGGAAGCCTCCTCAAGGATTCCTTCTGCGGGTCAATAGAGACCTGTTGGGAGCTCCAGGATATCCCATATGGAATGACGCCAGAGCCCCATTGGAGGATGGATGCCAGGGAAGCCCGCCTCGCATTCCAATTGTCTCCTAGCAACAAGAGAGTTGAGATCGGATGGCTCTGCATGAGTAACCGATTGGCCCAGTTGAAATGGTCTTCCTGATGATGGGGCCTAATGTGTGTTTGTGAAAATGAGGGCCTTGGAATGGGGAGGGGGCACCAGGACCCTGAAGTATTCTTCTAAGCTTTTGACATAGCTCCCATGCACAAGTTTCCTTGTGGAGACGAGATTTTTCTGATGGGTGCCTCAGGATACCCCCTTTGCTCGTATTGGAATCCAGGCTTTTGAGGTGATATGCCTATAAACCAAAGCAATGGATCTGATTATGCCCTAGGCCCTGTCTGGTTCAATCTTTAACTCTGGGGACATCCATCTATGATATGAGTGGAGGTAGATGCTCAGCTGGTGTCAGATCCCCCTTGTTTGTCCCGGGAGACCTACACTATAAGCAGGGACTCAGGAATTTTTAGGGTCCTCTTATTTTGTACGATTTTAGACAATGGAATGTGCAGAATTCCCATGGATTTGTTAGGAACAGTCCTAATGAGTGGCTCCAGGGGCCCCAGCCTGGAGGGTGTGTGACCCAGGACTTTGAGGACAGAAGTCTGAAAACACAAACTCAGCATAGGTTGGGGACGTACGTATGGGTGGCCCAATCTACAAACCATTAGAAGAACTCCTCAGGATATTAAGAAAGACCAAATCTGAGGCGCTTGCTCATGCTTTTGTATCTGGATTTTGTATCAACGATGGCCGTGGAATGTGGGGAGGTCTCATGGGCCATGGACGAATCTTCCTCTCTGTGGATTTGGCCCGGTCCCAATTGTTTTTCGTCAAGCTGTGGGATGGGGGGTCTCCTTTCAGGTTTGTTACCTCAGGTGTCCCAACAAAAGAGGCATTCCAAAGCAGAGCCAACAGGAAGAGTGAAGGGACAAGCCAATCTATGGTTAAAAATTGGGGCCTAGTGGCATGGCAGGCCCAATATGCTGTCTATACGTCCAGCTTCTGAGAGCCCTTAATTGAGGACTGGTCTAAAGCTGAGGGTCACAATGTGTGTTTATGACCAATGTAGCCCACGAGCATGGGCGGGGCCTCATGGGCCACACTGGTTTCAACTTCACTAAACTTTGGACAACATGCCAATAACAAGGTTTCTTGCCATGGGGAAGGAGTTCTGATTTCTGCATCATTTTCAACCCTGGGCAGTGGTTGGAGATAAGGTCTAGGTTCTGAAACCTGAAAACCGCAGTTGGGAAGGGATGACGAACGAAGGCCATGGCAAGTCTGATGTGCTCACTGTGCGGTCAGCTGCCTGAGTGTTGGTCAGGAGGTTCGGGCTCAGGTTGTGTCAGACAGTGCATTAGTGTTCAGGTTAGACTATATAATTTCGGTACAGTCGAGTGCCGTGTAGGTTTATCCTCTTTTGAGGTGCCTGGGCAGCTCATTAGGCAAGATATTTTTCATAGAGTGCAGGCAGAGTGCTGCATTGTGGGTCCGGAATTGCCAAACTTGAGGGCTTCTGGGCCAGGAGTGTGAGGACAGAAGTCTGAGAACACAAGCTAGACTTGGGCTTCAGGCCGAGGGCACGGCAGGTACCCCCTGCATATCTGAACCAATATCTCATGCATCTGAAGTCACCGCGAGGAACAGACGTTGGCTCAGGTTGGAGTTTCTGTGCATGACTGCCCCTTCATGAACGGAGCGGAATCTCAAGGCCATGGAGGTTTTCCCACGTTGGGAGTTGTGGGATGCCCCTTTTAAGAATTATATCTGTGGCTCATTTGAGACCTGTTGAGCAGCTCCAGGATATCCCATTTGGAATGACTCCAGAGCATCTTTCGAGGATGGATGCCAGGGTAGCCGCATCCCATTACAATTGTCTCCTAGCAACAAGACAGTTGAGATCAGATGGCTCTGGGCGAGCAACCGGGGTGGCTGAGTTGAAATGGACTTTCCTGATGATGGGACCTAATGTGTGTTTGTGTCCATGAGGGCCTTGGAATAGGGCGGTGGCACCGGGACCCTGAAGTATTCTCCTAAGCTTTTGGCATAGCTCCCATGCACAAGTTTCCTTGTGGAGAGGATAATTGTTCTGATGGGTGCCTTGGAAACCCCTTATGCTGGTATTGGAATCCAGGCTTTTGAGGAGACATGCCTGTAAACCAAAGCAATGGATCCGATAATGGCCTAGGGTCCTGTATGGTTCAATCTTCTTCTCTGGGGACATCCATCTATGGTATGAGTGGAGGTAGATTCTCAGCTGCTGTCAGACCGCCCATTTTTGTCCCCGGAGACCTATACTATTGGGATGGCCTCGGGGATTTTGGGGGGTTCTCCTAATTTGTACGATTTCAACAATGGAATGGGCAGAATTCCCATGGATTGGGTAGACACAGTCCTAATTAGTGGCTCTAGGGGCCCCAGCCAGGAGGGTGTTTGGCCCAGGACTTTGAGGACAGAAGTCTGAAAACACAAACTCAGCATATGTTTGGGGACGTGGGTATGGCAGGCCCAATCTACAAACCATGAGAAGAACTCTTCAGGATATGAAGAAAGAATTAATCTGAGGCGCTTGCTCAGGCTTTCGTCTCTGGATTTTGTATCAACGATGGCCGTCGAATGTGGGGAGGCCTCATGGGCCATGGATGAATCTTCCTCTCTGTGGATTTGTTCTGGTCCCAATTGTTTTTCGTCAAGCAGTAGGATGGGAGGTCTCCTTTAAGGTTGGTTACCTCAAGTGTAACAACCAAAGAGGAAATCCAAAGCAGAGCCCTAGGGATGAGTGAAGGGACAACCCAAACTATGGTTAAAATTGGGGCCTAGGGGCATGGCAGGCCCAATATGCTGTCTCTTTATCCAGCCACTGAGAGGTCTTACTTGAAGACTGGGCTCAGGCTGAGAGTCACAATGTATGTTTGTGACCAATGTGGCCCACGAGCATGGCCGGGGCCTCATGGGCTACACTGGTTTCAACTACACTGAACTTTGGACAAGATGCCAATCACAAGGTCTCTTGCCATGGGGAAGGTGTTCTGATTTCTGCATCATTTTCAACCCTGGACAGTGGTTGGAGATAAGGTCGAGGTTCTGAAGCATGAAAACGGCAGTTGGGAAGAGATGACAACCTAAGGCCATGACGGGTCTGATGTGCTCACTGTGCGGTCAGCTGCCTGGGTGTGGGTCAGGAGGTTCGGGCTCAGGTTGTGTCAGACAGTGCATTAGTGTTCAGGTTAGACTATATAATGTGGGTACAGTCGAGTGCAGTGTAGGTTTATCCTCATTTGAGGTGTCCAGGCAGCTCATTAGGCAAGATATTTTTTCTAGAGGGCAGGCAGAGTGCTGCATTGTGGGTCCGGAATATACAAACTTGAGGACTTCTAGGTCAGGAGTGTGAGGACAGAAGTTTGAGAATACAAGCTAGACTTGGGCTTCAGGCCGAGTGCAGGGTAGGTACCCCCTGCAGATCTGAACTAATATCTCAAGTATCTGAAGTAATGGCGAGGATCAGACGTTGGCTCAGGTTGGAGTTTCTGTGCATGACTGCCCCTTCATGAACGGAATGGAATCTCAAGGCCATGTAGGTTTTCCCACGTTGGGAGTTCTGGGATGCCCCCTTCAAGGATTCCTTCTGCGGGACAATTGAGACCTGTTGGGCAGCTCCAGGATATCCAATATGGAATGACTCCAGAGCACCGTTCGAGGATGGATGCCAGGGAAGCCAGCCTCGCATTCCAATTTTTTTCTAACAACAGGCAGTTGAGATCGGATAGCTCTGCGGGAGCAACCGGGGTGGCTGAGTTGAAATGGACTTTCCTGAGGATGGGGCCTAATGTGTGTTTGTGTCCATGAGGGCCTTGGAATGGGGCGGTGGCACCAGGAACCTGAAGTATTCTCCTAAGCTTTGACATAGCTCCCATGGACAAGTTTCCTTGTAGAGGCGAGATTTGTTCTGATGGGTGCCTCAGGAAACCCCCTATGCTCGTATTGGAATCCAGGCTTTTGAGGAGACATGACTGTAAACCAAAGCAATGGATCCGATTTGGCCTAGGGTCCTGTCTGGTTCAATCTTCTTCTCTGGGGACATCCATCTATGATATGAGTGGATGTAGATGCTCAGCTGCTGTCAGACTGCCCTTGTTTGTCCCAGGAGACCTACACTATTGGGATGGCCTTTGGGACATTGGAGGGATCTCCTGATTTGTACGATTCTTGGCAATGGTATGGGCAGAATTCCCATGGATTGGTAGGCACAGTCTAATGTGTGGCTCCAGAGGCTCCAGCCGGGAGGGTTTGCCCCAGGTCTTTGAGGACGGAAATCTGAAAACACAAACTCGGCTTAGGTTTGGGACGAAGGTATGGCAGGCCCAAACTAAAAACCCATGAGAAGAACTCTTCAGAATATGAAAAAGAGCGAGTCAGAGGTGCTTGCTCAGGATTTTGTCTCTGGATTTTTTATCAACGATGGCCGTGGAATGTTGGAGGCCTCATGGGCCATGGATGAATCTTCCTCTCTGTGGATTTGGTCCGGTCCGAATTCTTTTTCATCAATCTGTGTGATGGGAGGTCTCCTTTCAGGTTTGTTACCTCAGGTGTCCCAACCAAAGTGGAATTCCAAAGCAGAGCCCTGGGGAAGAGTGAAGGGACAACCCAAACTATGGTTAAAAATTGTGGCTAGGGGCATGGCAAGCCCTATATGCTGTCTCTTCATCCAGCCACTGAGAGGCCTTACTTGAGGACTGGGCTCAGGCTGTGTTTGTGACCAATGTGACCCGCGATCATGGGCGGGGTCTCATGGGCCACACTGGTTTCAACTACACTGAACTTTGGACAACATTCCAAGCACAAGCTCTCTTGCCATGGATAAAGAGTTCTGATTTCTGCATCATTTTCAACCCTGGGCAGTGGTTGGAGATAAGGTGTAGGTTCTGAAGCCTGAAAACTGCAGTTGGGTATAGATGACGACATAAGGCCATGGCGGGTCTGATATGCTCACTGTGCGGTCAGCTGCCTGGGTGTTGGTTAGGAGGTTTGCGCTCAGGTTGTGTCAGAGAGTACATTAGTGGTCAGGTTAGACTATATAATTTGGGTACAGTCGAGTGCCCTGTAGGTTTATGCTCATTTGAGGTGCCTGGGCAGCTCATTAGGCAAGATATTTTTTCTAGAGGGCAGGCAGAGTGCTGCATTGTGGGTCCGGAATATACAAACTTGAGGACTTCTAGGTCAGGAGTGTGAGGACAGAAGTTTGAGAATACAAGCTAGACTTGGGCTTCAGGCCGAGGGCACGGTAGGTACCCCCTGCAGATCTGAACTAATATCTCAAGTATCTGAAGTAATGGCGAGGATCAGACGTTGGCTCAGGTTGGAGTTTCTGTGCATGACTGCCCCATCATGAACGGAGCGGAATCTCAAGGCCATGGAGGTTTTCCCACGTTGTGAGTTGTGTGATTCCCCCTTCAAGGATTCCTCCTGTGCGACATTTGAGACCTGTTGGGGAGCTCCAGGTCATCCCATATGGAATGACTCCAGAGCGCCGTTCGAGAATGGATGCCAGGAAAGGCAGCCTCTCATTCCAATTTCTCCTAGCAACAAGACAGTTGAGATCGGATAGCTCTGTGAGAGCAACCGTGGTGCCTGAATTGAAATGGACTTTCCTGAGGATGGGGCCTAATGTGTGTGTGTGTGTCCATGAGGGCCTTGGAATGGGGCGGTGGCACCAGGACACTGAAGTATTCTCCTAAGCTTTTGACATATCTCCCATGCACAAGTTTCCTTGTGGAGACGAGATTTGTTCTGATGGGTGGCTCAGAAAACCCACTATGCTGATATTGGAATCCAGGCTTTTGAGGAGACATGCCTGTAAACCAAAGCAATGGATCCGATTAAGGCCTAGGGTCCAGTCTGGTTCAATATTCTTCTCTGGGAACATCTATCTATGGTATGAGTGGAGGTAGATGCTCAGCTGGTGTCAGACCGCCCTTGTTTTTCCTGGAATCCTACACTATTGGGATGGCCTCGGGGACTTTGGAGTGTTGTCCAAATTTGTACGATTTTGGACAGTGGAATGGGCTGAATTCCCATGGATCGGGTAGGTACAGTCCTAATGTGTGGCTCCAGGGGCCCCAGCCTGGAGGGTGTGTGTCCCAGGACTTTGAGGACAGAATCTGAAAACACAAACTCAGCTTAGGTTTGGGGACGTAGGTAGGGCAGGCCCAATCTACAATCCATGAGAAGAACTCTTCAGGATATGTAGAAAGAGCGAGTTTGAGGTGCTGCTCAGGCTTTTGTCTCTGGATTTTATATCAACGATGGCCGTGAACTGTGGGGAGGCCTCATGGGCCATGGACGAATCTTCCTCTGTGTGGATTTGGCCCGGTCCCAATTGTTTTTCGTCAAGCTGTGGGATGGGAGGTCTCCTTTCCGGTTTGTTAACTTAGGTGTCCCAAACAAAGAGGAATTCCAAAGCAGAGCCTTGGGGAAGAGTGAAGGGACAACCCAAATTATAGTTAAAAATTGGGGCCTAGTGGCATGGCAGGCCCAATATGCTCTCTCTTCATCTAGCCACTGAGAGGCCTTACTTGAGTACTGGGCTCAGGCTGAGGGTCAAAATGTGTGTTTGTGACCAATGTGGCCCGTGAGCATGGACGGGGCCTAATGGGCCGCACTGGTTTCAAATACACTGAACTTTGGACAACATTCCAAGCACAAACTCTCTTGCCATGGGAAAAGAGTTCTGATTTCTGCATCATTTTCAACCCTGGGCAGTGGTTGGAGATAAGGTCTAGCTTCTAAAGCCTGAAATCCGCAGTTGGGTATAGATGACGACATAAGGCCATGGCGGGTCTGATATTCTCACTGTGCAGTCAGCTGCCTGGGTGTTGGTCAGGAGGTTTGCGCTCAGGTTGTGTCAGAGAGTACATTAGTGGTCAGGGTAGACTATATAATTTGGGTACAGTCGAGTGCCGTGTAGGTTTATGCTCATTTGAGGTGCCTGGGCAGCTCATTAGGCAAGATATTTTTTTTTTTGAGGGCAGGCAGAGTGCTGCATTGTGGGTCCAGAATTGCCAAACTTGAGGACTTCTAGGTCAGGAGCGTGAGGACAGAAGTCTGAGAATACAAGCTAGACTTGGGCTTCAGGCCGATGGCATGGCAGTTACCCCCTGCAGATCTGAACTAATATCTCAAGTATCTGATGTATCAGCGAGGATCAGACGATGGCTCAGGTTGGAGTTTCTGTGCATGACTTCCCCTTCATGAACGGAGCAGAATCTCAAGGCCATGGAGGTTTTCCCACGTTGGGAGTTTTGGGATGCCCCCTTTAAGGATTCCTTCTGCGGGACAATTGAGACCTGTTGGGCACCTCCAGGATATCCAATATGGAATGACTCGAGAGCACCTTTCGAGGATGGATGCCAGGGAAGCCTGCCTCGCATTACAATTTTCTCCTAACAACAAGACAGTTGTTATCGGATAGCTCTGCGGGAGCAACCGGGGTGGCTGAGTTGAAATGGACTTTCCTGAGGATTGGGCCTAATGTGTGATTGTGTCCATGAGGGCCTTGGAATGGGGTGGTGGCACCGGGACCCTGAATTATTCTCCTAAGCTTTTGACATAGCTCCCAAGCACAAGTTTCCTTGTGGAGTTGAGATTTGTTCTGATGGGTGCCTCAGGAAACCCCCTATGCCTGTATTGGAATCCAGGCTTTTGAGGAGACATGCCTGTAAACCAAAGCAATGGATCCGATTATGGCCTAGGTTCCTGTCTGGTTCAATCTTCTTCTCTGGGGACATCCATCTATGATATGAGTGGAGGTAGATGCTCAGCTGCTTTCAGACCGCCCTTGTTTGTCCCAGGAGACCTACAATATTGGGATGGCCTCCGGGACTTTGGAGGGATCTCCTGACTTGTACGATTCTGGACAATGGAATGGGCAGAATTCCCATGGATTGGGTAGGCACAGTCTAATGTGTGGCTCCAGGGGTTCCTGCCGGGAGGGTGTGCCCCAGGACTTTGAGGAAAGAAACCTGAAAATACAATCTCGGCTTAGGTTTGGGACGTAGATATGGCAGGCCCAATTTAAAAACCCATGAGAAGAACTCTTCAGGGTATGAAGAAAGAGAGAGTCAGAGGCGCTTGCTCAGGATTTTGTCTATGGATTTTGAATCAACGATGGCCGTGGAAAGTGGGGAGGCCTCATGGGCCATGGACAAATCTTCCTCTCTGTGGATTTGGTCAGGTCAGAATTCTTTTTCATCAATCTCTGGGATGGGAGGTCTCCTTTCAGGTTTGTTACCTCAGGTGTCCCAACCAAAAAGGAATTCCAAAGCAGAGCCCTGGGGAACAGTGGAGGGACAACCCAAACTATGGTTAAAAATTGTGGCTTGGGGCATGGCAGGACCTATATGCTGTCTCTTCATCCAGCCACTGAGAGGCCTTACTTGAGGACTGGGCTCAGGCTGAGGGTCACAATGTGTGTTTGTGACCATAGTGGCCCACGATCATGGGCGGGGTCTCATGGGCCACATTGGTTTCAACGACACTGAACTTTGGACAACATTCCAAGCACAAGCTCTCTTGCCATGGAGAAAGAGTTCTGATTTCTGCATCATTTTCAACCCAGGGCAGTGGTTGGCGATATGGTGTAGGTTCTGAAGCATGAAAACCGCAAATGGGAATAGATGATGACCTAAGGCCTTGGTGGGTCTGATGTGCTCACTGTGCGGTCAGCTGCCTGGGTGTTGGTCAGGAGGTTCGGGCTCAGGTTGTGTCAGAGAGTGCATTAGTGCTCAGGTTAGACTATATAATTTGGGTATAGTCGAGTGCCGTGTAGGTTTATCCTCATTTGAGGTACCTGGGCAGCTCATTAGGCAAAGTATTTTTTTCTAGAGGACAGACAGAGTGCTGCATTGTGGGTTTGGAATTGCCAAACGTGAGGTCTTCTGGGCCAGGAGTGTGAGGACAGAAGTCTGAGAACACAAGCTAGATTGGCCTTCGGCCAGGGCACGGCAGGTACTCCTGCAGATCTGAAACAATATCTCATGCATCTGAAGTCACGGCGAGGATCAGACGTTGGCTCAGATTGGAGTATCGGGTGCATGACTGCCCCTTCATGAACGGAGCGGAATCTCAAGGCCATGGAGGTTTTCCCACTTTGGGAGTTGTGGGATACCCCCTTCAAGTATTCCTTCTGCGGGACAATTGAGACATGTTGGGCAGCTCCAGGACATCCGATATGGAACGAATCCAGAGCACCGTTCAAGGATGGATGCCAGGGAAGCCTGCCTCGCATTCTAATTGTCTCCTAGCAACAAGACACTTGAGATCGGATGGCTCTGCCGGAGCAACCGGGGTGGCTGAGTTGAAATGGACTTTCCTGAGGATGGGGCCTAAAGTTTGTTTGTGTCCATGAGGGCCTTGGAATAGGGCAGTGGCACCGGGACCATGAAGTGTTCTCCTAAGCTTTTGATATAGTTCCCATGCACAGGTTTCCTAGTGGAGACGAGATTTGTTCTGATGGGTGCCTCAGAAAAACCCCTAAGCTGGTCATGGAATCCAGACTTTTGAGGAGACATGCCTGTAAACCAAAGCAATGGATCCGTTTATGTCCTAGGGTCCTGTCTGGTTCAATCTTCTTTAATGGGGACATCCATCTATGGTATGAGTGGAGGGAGATGCTCAGTGGTGTCAGACCGCCCTTGTTTGTCCCTGGAGACCTACATTATTGGGATGGCCTCGAGGAATTTGGAGAGTTCTCCTAATTTGTACGATTTTTGAAAATGGAGTGGGCAGAATTCCTATGTATTTGGTAGGCACAGACCTAATGTGTGGCTCCAGGGGCCCCAGCCTGGAGGTTGTGTGGCCCAGGACTTTGAGGACTGAAGTCAGAATACACAAACTCAGCTTAGGTTTGGGGACGTAGGTATGGCAGGCCCAATATACTAACCATGAGAAGAACTTTTCAGGAAATGAAGAAAGAACGAGTCTTAGGCGCTTGCTCAGGATTTTGTCTCTGGATTTTGTATCAACGGTGGCCGTGGAATGTGGGGAGACCTCATGGGTCATGGATGAATCTTCCTCTCTGTGGATATGCCCCGGTCCCCATTGTTTTTCGTCAATCTGTGGGATGGGAGGTCTCCTTTCAGGATTATTACCACAGGTGTCCCACAAAAAGAGGAATTCCAAAGCAGAGCCTTGGGGAAGAGTGAAGGGACAACCCAAACTAGGGTTAAAAATTGGGGCCTAGGGGCATGGCACGCCCAATATGCTGTCTCTTCATCCAGCCACTGAGAGGCCTTACTTGAGGACTCGGCTCAGGCTGAGGGTCACAATGTGTGTTTATGACCAATGTGGCCCGCGAGCATGGGCGGGGCCTCATGGGCCACACTGATTTCAACTACACGGGACATTGGACAACATGCCAATCACAGGTCTCTTTCCATGGGGAAGGTGTGATTTCTGCATCATTTTCAACCCTGGGCAGTGGTTGGAGATAAGGTCTAGGTTTTGAAGCCTGAAAACCACAGTTGGGTAGAGATGATGACCTAAGCCCATGGCGGGTCTGATGTGCTCAGTGTGTGGTCAGCTGCCTGGATGTTGATCTGGAGGTTCAGGCTCAGGTTTTGTCAGAGAGTGCATTAGAGCTCAGGTTAGACTATATAATTTGGGTACAGTCGAGTGCCGTGTAGGTTTATCCAAATTTGAGGTGCCTGGGCAGCCTATTAGGAAAGATATTTTATCTAGAGTGCAGGCAGAGTGCTGCATTGTGGGTCCGGAATTGCCAAACTTGCGGTCTTCTCGGCCAGGAGTGTGAGGACAAAAGTTTGAGAACACAAGTTGACTTGGACATCAGGCCGAGGGCACGGCAGGTACCCCCTGCAGATCTGAACCAATATCTCATACATCTGAAGTCACGGCGAGGATCAGACGTTGGCTCAGGTTGGAGTTTCTGTACATGACTGCCCCTTTTTAACGGAGCGGAATCTCAAGGCCATGGAGGTTTTCCCATGTTGGGAGTTGTGGGATGCCCCCTTCAAGGATTCCTTTTGGGGGACAATTGAGACATGCTGGGCAGCTCCAGGACATCCCATATGGATTAACTCCAGAGCACCGTTGGAAGATGGATGCCAGGGAAGCCAGCCTCGCATTCCAATTGTCTCCTAGCAACAATACAGTTGAGATCGGATGACTCTACGGGAGCAACCGGGGTGGCTTAGTTGAAATAGACTTTCCTGAGAATGGGGCCTAATGTGTGTTTGTGTCCATGAGGGCCTTGGAATGGGGCTGTGGCACCGGGACCCTGAAGTATTCTCCTAAGCTTTTGACATAGATCCCATGCACAAGTTTCCTTGTGGAGACGAGATTTGTTCTGTTGGGTGCCTCAGCAAACCACTTATGCTTGTATTGGAATCCAGGATTTTGTGGAGACATGCCTGTAAACCAAAGCAATGGATCCGATTATGGCCTAGCGTACTGTCTGGTTCAATCTTCTTCTCTGGGTATATCCATCTATGGTATGAGTGGAGGTAGGTGCTCAGCTGGTATCACACCGCCCTTGTTTTTCCCCGGAGACCTACACAATTGAGATGGCCTCGGAATTTGGAGGTTACTCCTAATTTGTACGATTTTGGAAAATGGAATGGGCAGAAGTCTCATGGATTGGGTAGGCACAGTCCTATTTGTGGCTCCAGGGGCCCCAGCCTGTAGGGCTGTGGCTCATGACTTTGAGGACAGAAGTCTGAAAACACAAACTCAGCTTAAGCATGGGGACGTAGGTATGGCAGGCCCAATCTATAAACCATGAGAAGAACTCTTCAAGAAATGAAGAAAGATAGAGTCTGAGGCCCTTGCTCAGGCTTTTGTCTCTGGATTTTGATTCAACGAATGCCGTGGTATGTGTGGAGGCCTCATGCGCCATGGATGAATCTTCCTCTCTGTGGATTTGGCCCGGTCCCATTTGTTTTCTGTCAATCTGTGGGATGGATGTCTCCTTTCGGGTTTGTTATCTAACGTGTCCAAACAAAGAAGAATTCCAAAGCAGAGCCCTGGGGAAGAGTGAAGGGACAACCCAAACTATGGTTAAAAATTGGAGCCTAGGGGCATGTCAGGCCCAATAGCTTTCTCTTCATCCAGACACTGAGAGGCCTTACTTGAGGACTCGGCTCAGGCTGAGGGCCACAATGTGTGTTTGTGACCAATTTGGCCTGTGAGCATGGGCGGGGCCTCATGGGCCACACTGGTTTCAACTACACTGAACTTTGGACAACATGCCAATCACAAGGTCTCTTGCCATGGGGAAGGGTTCTGATTTCTGCAACATTTTCAACCCTGGGCAGTGTTTCGAGATAAGGTCTAGTTCTGAAGCCTGAAAACCGCAATTGGGATTAGATGATGACCTAGGCCATGGCGGTCTGATGTGCTCACTGTGCGGTCAGCTGGCTGGGTGTTGGTCAGGAGGTTTGGGCTCAGTTTGTGTCAGAGAGTGCATTAGAGCTCAGGTTAAACTATATAATTTGGGTACAGTCGAGTGCCGTGTATGATTATCCTCATTGAGGTGCCTGGGCAGCTCATTAGGCAAGATATTTTTTCTAGAGGGCAGGAAGAGTACTGTATTGTGGGTCCGGAATTGCCAAACTTGAGGGCTTCTGGGCCAGGAGGGTGAGGACAGAAGTCTGAGAACACAAGCTAGACTTGGGCTTCGGGCCAAGGGCACGGCAGGTACCCCTTGCAAATCTGAACCAATATCTCATGCATCTGAAGTCACGGCGAGGATTAGACGTTGGCTCAGGTTGGAGTTTGTGTGCAGGATTGCCCCTTCTTGAACGGAGCAAAATCTCAAGTCTATGAAGGTTTTCCCACGTTGGGAGTTGTGGGATGCCCCCTTCAAGGATTCCTTCTGCTGGACAATTGACACCTGTTGGGCAGGTCCAGGACATCCCATATGGAATGACTCCAGAGCACCCTTGGAGGATGGATGCCAGGGAAGCCGCCTTGCATTCCAATTGTCTCCTAGCAACAAGACAGTTGAGATCGGATGGCTATGTGGGAGCAACCGGGGTGGCTGAGTTGAAATGGACTTTCCTGAGGATGGGGCCTAATGTGTGTTTGTGTCCATGATGGCCTTGGAATGGGGCGGTTGATTCGGGACCCTGAAGTATTATCCTAAGCTTTTACATAGCTCCCAAGCACAGGTTTCCTTGTGGAGACGGGATTTGTTCTGATGGGTGCCTCAGTAAACCCCCTATGCTGGTATTGGAATCCAGGCTTTGAGGAGACATGCCTGTAAACCAAAGCAATGGATGCGATTATGGCCTAGGGTCCTGTCTGGTTCAATCTTCTTCTCAGGGGATATCCATCTATGGAATGAGTGGAGGTAGATGCTCACCTGGTGTCAGACCGCACTTGTTTGTCCCCGGAGACCTACACTATTGGGATGGCCTCGGGGACTTTGGAGAGTTCTCCTAATATCTACGAATTTGGAAAATGGAGTAGGCAGAATTCCCATGTATTTGGTAGGCACAGTCCTAATGTGTGGCTCCAGGGGCCCCAGCCTGGAGGGTGTCTGGCCCAGGACATTGAGGACTGAAGTCAAAATACACAAACACAGCTTAGGTTTGGGGATGTAGGTATGGCAGGTCCAATATACAATCCATGAGAAAAACTTTTCAGGAAATGAAGAGAGATCGAGTCTTAGGCGCTTGCTCAGGATTTTGTCTCTGGATTTTTATCAACGGTAGCCATGGAATGTGGGGAGGCCTCATGGGCCATGGACGAATCTTCCTCTTTGTGGATTTGGCCCGGTCCCAATTGTTTTTCGTCAATCTCTGCGATGGAGGGTCTCCTTTTGGGTTTATTACATCAGGTATCCGAACAAAAGAGGAATTCCAAAGCAGAGCCCTGGGGAAGAGTGAAGGGACAACCCAAACTAGGGTTAAAAATTGGGGCCTAGGGGCATGGCACGCCCAATATGCTGTCTCTTCATCCAGCCACTGAGAGGCCTTACTTGAGGACTCGGCTCAGGCTGAGGGTCACAATGCGTGTTTGTGACCAATGTGGCCCGCGAGCATGGGCGGGGCCTCATGGGCCACACTAACTTCAACTACACGGGATTTGGACAACATGCCAATCACAAGGTCTCTTTCCATGGGTAAGGTGTGATTTCTGCGTCATTTTCAACCCTGGGCAGTGATTGGAGATAAGGACTAGGTTCTGAAGCCTGAAAACCACAGTTGGGTAGAGATGATGACCTAAGGCCATGGAGGCTCTGATGTGCTCAGTGTGTGGTCAGCTGCCTGGATGTTGATCTGGAGGTTCAGGATCAGGTTGTGTCAGAGAGTGCATTAGAGCTCAGGTTAGACTATATAATTTGGGTACAGTCGAGTGCCGTGTAGGTTTATCCACATTTGAGGTGCCTGGGCAGCTCATTAGGCAAGATATTTTTTCTAGAGTGCAGGCAGAGTGCTGCATTGTGGGTCCAGAATTGCCAAACTTGCGGTCTTCTCGGCCAGGAGTGTGAGGACAAACGTTTGAGAACACAAGTTGACTTGGACATCAGGCCGAGGGCGCGGCAGGTACCCCCTGCAGATCTGAACCAATATTTCATACATCTGAAGTCACGGCGAGGATCAGACGTTGGCTCAGGTTGGAGTTTCTGTGCATGACTGCCCCTTCATGAACGGAGCGGAATCTCAAGGCCATGGAGTTTTTCCCATGTTGGGAGTTGTGGAATGCCCCCTTCAAGGATTCCTTCTGGGGACAATTGAGACATGTTGGGCAGCTCCAGGACATCCCATATGGATTAACTCCAGAGCACCGTTGGAAGATGGATGCCAGGGAAGCCCGCCTCGCATTCCAATTGTCTCCTAGCAACTATACATTTGAGATCGGATGACTCTGCGGGAGCAACCTGGGTGGCTTAGTTGAAATAGACTTTCCTGAGAATGGGGCCTAATGTGTGTTTGTGTCCATGAGGGCCTTGGAATGGGGCGGTGGCACAGGGACCCTGTAGTATTCTCCTAAGCTTTTGACATAGATCCCATGCACAAGTTTCCTTGTGGAGACGAGATTTGTTCTGATGGGTGCCTCAGCAAACCACTTATGCTTGTATTGGAATCCAGGCTTTTGAGGAGACATGCCTGTAAACCAAAGCAATGGATCCGATTATGGCCTAGCGTACTGTCTGGTTCAATCTTCTTCTCTGGGGACATCCATGTATGGTATGAGTGGAGGTAGATGCTCACCTGGTGTCAGACCGCCCTTGTTTGTCCCCGGAAACCTACACTATTGGGATGGCCTCGGGGACTTTGGAGAGTTCTCCTAATTTGTACGATTTTGGACAATGGATGGGAAGAATTCCCATGGATTGAGTAGGCACAGTCCTAATGGGTGGCTCCAGGGGACCCAGCCTGGAGGGTGTGTGGCAAAGGACTTTGAGGACAGTATTCTAAAAACACAAACTCAGCTCAGGTTTGGGGACGTAGGTATGCAGGCCCAATCTACAAACCATGAGAAGAACTCTTCAGGATATGAAGAAAGAGCGAGTGTGAGGCACTTGATCAGGTTTTGCCTCTGCCTTTTATATCAACGATGGCCGTGGAATGTGGGGAGGCCTCATGGGCCATGGACGAATCTTCCTCTCTGTGGATTTGGCCCCGTCCCAATTGTTTTTCGTCAATCTGTGGGATGGGAGGTCTCCTTTCCTGTTTATTAACTCAGGTGTCCGAACAAAAGAGGAATTCCAAAGCAGAGCCTTGGGAAAGAGTGAAGGGACAACCCAAACTATGGTTAAAAATTGGGGACTAGGGGCATGGCAGGCCCAATATGCTGTCTCTTCATCCAGCCACTGAGAGGCCTGACTTGAGGACTGGGCTCATGCTGAGGGTCACAATGTGAGTTTGTGACCAATGTGGCCCGCGAGCATGGGCGGGGCCTCATGGGCCACACTGGTTTCAACTACACTGGACTTTGGACAACATGCCAATCACAAGGTCTCTTGCCATGGGGAAGGTGTTCTGATTTCTGCATCATTTTCAACCATGGGCAGTGGTTGGAGATAAGGTCTAGGTTCTGAAGCCTGAAAAATCGTAGTTGGGAAGAGATGACGACCTAAGGCCATGGTGGGTCTCATACGCTCAGTGTGCATTCATCTGCCTGGCTTTTGGTCAGGAGGTTCTAGCTCAGGGTGTGTCAGACAGTGCATTAGTGACCAGGTTAGACTATATAATTTGGGTACAGTCGAGTGCCGTGTAGGTTTATCCCCCTTTTAGGTTCCTGGGCAGCTCATTAGGCAAGATGTTTTTTCTAGAGGGCAGGCAGAGTGCTGCATTGTGGGTCCGGAATTGCCAAACTTGAGAGCTTCTGGGCCAGGAGTGTGAGGACAGAAGTCTGAGAACACAAGCTAGACTTGGGCTTCAGGCCGAGGGCACGGCATGTACCCCCTGCAGATCGGAACCAATATCTCAAGCATCTGAAGCCAAGGCAAGGATCAGACGTTGGCTCAGGTTGGAGTTTCTGAGCATAACTGCCCCTTCATGAACGGAGAGGAATCTCAAGGCCATGGAGGTTTTCCCACGTTGGGAGTTTATGAATGCCCTCTTAAAGGATTCCTTCTGTGGGACAATTGAGACCTGTTGGGCAGCTCCAGGACATCCCATATGGAATGACTCCAGAGCACCGTTGGAGGATGGATGCCAGGGAAGCCCGCCTCGCATTACAAATGTCTCCTAGCAACAATAGAGTTGAGATCGGTGGCTCTGTGGGAGCAACCGAGGTGGCTGAGTTGAAATGGATTTTCCTGAGGATGGGGCCTAATGTGTGTTGTGTCCATGAGGGCCTTGGATTAGGGCGGTGGCACCGGGACCCTGAAGTATTCTCCTAAGCTTTTGACATAGCTCCCATGCAAAAGTTTCCGTGTGGAGACGAGATTTTTTCTGATGGGTGCCTCAGGAAACCCCTTATGCTGGTATTGGAATCCAGGCTTTTGAGGACACATGCCTGTAAACCAAAGCAATGGACCCGATTATGGCCTAGGGTCCTGTCTGGTTCAATCTTCTTCTCTGGGGTTCTCCATCTATGGAATGAGTGGAGGTAGATGATCACCTGGTGTCAGACCGCCCTGTTTGTCCCCGGAGACATACACTATTGGGAGGGCCTCGGGGACTTTGGAGGGTTCTCCTAATTTGTACGATTTGGGACAATGGAATGGGCAGAATTCCCATGGATTGGGTAGGCACAGTACTAATGTGTGGCTCCTGGCGCCCCAGCCTGGAGGGTGTGTGGCCCAGGACTTTGAACAGAAGATTGAAAACAGAAACTCAGCTTAGGTTTGGGGACGTAGGTATGGCAGGCGTAATCTACAAACCATGTGAAGAACTCTTCAGGATATGAAGAAAGAGCGAGTCTGAGGTACTTGCTCAGGCTTTTGTCTTTGGATTTTGTATCAATGATGGCCGTGGAATTTGGGGAGGCCTCATGGCCCATGGACGAATCTTCCTCTCTGTGGATTTGGCCCAGTCCCAATTGTTTTTCATAAATCTGTGGAATGGGAGGTCTCCTTTCAGGTTTATTAACTCAGGTGTCTGAACATAAGCGGAATTCCAAAACAGAGTGCTGGGGAAGAGTGAAGGGACAACCCAAACTATGTTTAAAAATTGGGGCCTAGGGGCATGGCACGCCCAATATGTTGTCTCTTCATCTAGCCACTGAGAGGCCGTACTTGAGGACTGGGCTCAGGCTGAGGGTCACAATGTGTGTTTGTGACCAATGTGGTTTTGCGAGCATGGGCGGGGCCTCATGGGCCACACTGGTTTCAACTACACTGGACTTTGGACAACTTGCCAATCACAAGGTCTCTAACCATGGGAAGGGTGTTCTGATTTCTGCATCATTTTCAACCATGGGCCGTGGTTGGAGATAAGGCCTAGGTTCTGAAGCCCGAAAAACCGCTGTTGGGAAGAGATGACCACCTAAGGCCATGGCGGGTCTGATAGGCTCACTGTGTGGTCAGCTGCCTGGGTGTTGGTCACGAGGTTCTGGCTCAGGTTGTGTCAGACAGTGCATTAGTGCCCAGGTTAGACTATATAATTTGGGTACATTCGAGTGCCTTGTAGGTTTATCCTCATTTGAGGTGTCCAGGCAGCTCATTAGGGAAGATATTTTTTCTAGAGGGCAGGCAGAGTGCTGCATTGTGGGTCCGGAATTGCCAAACTTGAGGGCTTCTGGGCCAGGAGTGTGAGGACAGAAGTCTGAGAACACAAGCTCGACTTGGGCTTCTGGCCGAGGGCACTGCAGGTACACCCTGCAGATCTGAACCAATATCTCAAGCATCTGAAATCACGGCGAGTATCAGACGTGGGCTCAGGTTGGAGTTTCTGTGCATGACTATCCTTCATGAACGGAGCGGAATCTCAAGGGCCTGGAGGTTTTCCCACGTTGGGAGTTGTGGGATGCCCCCTTCAAGGATTCCTTCTGCGGGACAATTGAGACCTGTTGGGCAGCTCCAGGACATCCCATATGGAATGACTGCAGAGCACAGTTGGAGGATGGATGCCAGGGAAGCCTGCCTCGCATTCCAATTGTCTCCTAGCAACAAGACAGTTGAAATCGGATGGCTCTGCGGGAGCAACCGGGGTGGCTGAGTTGAAATGGACTTTCCTGAGGATGGGGCCTAATGTGTGTTTGTGTCCATTAGGGCCTTGGAATGGGGCGGTGGTTCCGGGACCCTAAGTATTCTCCTAAGCTTTTGATATAGCTCCCATGCACAAGTTTCCTTGTGGAGACTAGATTTGTTTTGATGGGTGCCTCCGGAAACCCCTTACGCTCGTATTGGATACCAGGCTTTTGAGGAGACATGCCTGCAAACCAAAGCAATGGATCCAATTATGGCCTAGGGTCCTGTCTGGTTCAATCTTCTTCTCTGTGGATATCCATCTATGGAATGAGTGGAGGTAGATGTTCACCTGTTGTCAGACCACCCTTGTTTGTCCCCGGAGTCCTACACTATTGGGATGGCCCCTGGGACTTTGGAGAGTTCTCCTAATTTGTACGATTTTGGACAATGGAATGGGCAGAATTCCCATAGATTGGGTAGGCACAGTCCTAATGTGTGGCTCCAGGGGCCCCAGCCTGGAGGGTGTTTGGCCCAGGACTTTGAGGACAGAAGTCTGAAAACACAAACTCAGCTTAGGTTTGGGGACGTAGGAATGGCAGGCCCAATCTACAAACCATGAGAAGAACTCTTCAGGATATGAAGAAAGAGCGAGTCTGAGGCACTTGCTCAGGCTTTTGTATCTGTATTTTGTATCAACGATGGCCGTGGAATGTGGGGAGGCCTCATGGGCCATGGACGAATCTTCCTCTCTGTGGTTTTGGCCCGGTCCCAATTGTTTTTCGTCAATCTGTGGGATGGGAGGTCTCCTTTCAGGTTTATTACCTCAAGTGTCCGAACAAAAGAGGAATTCCAAAGCAGAGACCTGGGGAAGAGTGAAGGGACAACCCAAACTATGGTTATTAATTGGGGCCTAGGGGCATGGCACGCCCAATAAGCTGTCTCTTCATCCAGCCACTGAGAGGCCTTATGAGGACTCGGCTCAGGCTGAGGGTCACAATGTGTGTTTGTGACCAATGTGGCCCGCGAGCATGGGCGGGGCCTCATGGGCCACACTAATTTCAACTACACGGGACCTTGGACAACATGCCAATCACAAGGTCTCTTTCCATGGGGAAGGTGTGATTTCTGCATCATTTTCAACCCTGGGCAGTGATTGGAGATAAGGACTAGGTTCTGAAGCCTGAAAACCGCAGTTGGGTAGAGATGATGACCTAAGGCCATGGCGGCTCTGATGTGCTCAGTGTGTGGTCAGCTGCCTGGATGTTGATCTGGAGGTTCAGGCTCAGGTTGTGTCAGAGAGTGCATTAGAGCTCAGGTTAGACTATATAATTTGGGTACAGTCGAGTGCCGTGTAGGTTTATCCACATTTGAGGTGCCTGGGCAGCTCATTAGGCAAGATATTTTTTCTAGAGTGCAGGCAGAGTGCTGCATTGTGGGTCCGGAATTGCCAAACTTGCGGTCTTCTCGGCCAGGAGTGTGAGGACAAAAGTTTGAGAAAACAAGTTGACTTGGACATCAGGCCGAGGGCGCGGCAGGTACCCCCTGCAGATCTGAACCAATATCTCATACATCTGAAGTCACGGCGAGGATCAGACGTTGGCTCAGGTTGGAGTTTCTGTGCATGACTGCCCCTTCATGAACGGAGCGGAATCTCAAGGCCATGGAGTTTTTCCCATGTTGGGAGTTATGGGATGCCCCCTTCAAGGATTCCTTCTGGGGACAATTGAGACATGTTGGGCAGCTCCAGGACATCCCATATGGATTAACTCCAGAGCACCGTTGGAAGATGGATGCCAGGGAAGCCCGCCTCGCATTCCAATTGTCTCCTAGCAACAATACATTTGAGATCGGATGACTCTGCGGGAGCAACCTGGGTGGCTTAGTTGAAATAGACTTTCCTGAGAATGGGGCCTAATGTGTGTTTGTGTCCATGAGGGCCTTGGAATGGGGCGGTGGCACCGGGACCCTGTAGTATTCTCCTAAGCTTTTGACATAGATCCCATGCACAAGTTTCCTTGTGGAGACGAGATTTGTTCTGATGGGTGCCTCAGCAAACCACTTATGCTTGTATTGGAATCCAGGCTTTTGAGGAGACATGCCTGTAAACCAAAGCAATGGATCTGATTATGGCCTAGCGTACTCTCTGGTTCAATCTTCTTCTCTGGGGACATCCATGTATGGTATGAGTGGAGGTAGATGCTCACCTGGTGTCAGACCGCCCTTGTTTGTCCCCGAAAACCTACACAATTGGGATGGCCTCGGGGACTTTGGAGAATTCTCCTAATTTGTACGATTTTGGACAATGGATGGAAAGAATTCCCATGGATTGAGTAGGCACAGTCCTAATGGGTGGCTCCAGGGGACCCAGCCTGGAGGGTGTGTGGCAAAGGACTTTGAGGACAGTATTCTAAAAACACAAACTCAGCTCAGGTTTGGGGACGTAGGTATGCAGGCCCAATCTACAAACCATGAGAAGAACTCTTCAGGATATGAAGAAAGAGCGAGTCTGAGGCACTTGATCAGGTTTTCCCTCTGCAATTTATATCAACAATGGCCGTGGAATGTGGGGAGGCCTCATGGGCCATGGACGAATCTTCCTCTCTGTGGATTTGGCCCCGTCCCAATTGTTTATCGTCAATCTGTGGGATGGGAGGTCTCCTTTCCTGTTTATTAACTCAGGTGTCCGAACAAAAGAGGAATTCCAAAGCAGAGCCTTGGGAAAGAGTGAAGGGACAACCCAAACTATAGTTAAAAATTGGGGACTAGGGGCATGGCAGGCCCAATATGCTGTCTCTTCATCCAGCCACTGAGAGGCCTGACTTGAGGACTGGGCTCATGCTGAGGGTCACAATGTGAGTTTGTGACCAATATGGCCTGCGAGCATGGGCGGGGCCTTATGGGCCACACTGGTTTCAACTACACTGGATTTGGACAACATGCCAATCACAAGGTCTCTTGCCATGGGGAAGGTGTTCTGATTTCTGCATCATTTTCAACCCTGGGTAGTGGTTGAAGATAAGGTATAGGATCTGAAGCCTGAAAAATCGCAGTTGGGAAGAGATGACGACCTAAGGCCATGGTGGGTCTCATACGCTCAGTGTGCATTCATCTGCCTGGGTTTTGGTCAGGAGGTTCTAGCTCAGGGTGTGTCAGACAGTGCATTAGTGACCAGGTTAGACTATATAATTTGGGTACAGTCGAGTGCCGTGTAGGTTTATCCCCCTTTTAGGTTCCTGGGCAGCTCATTAGGCAAGATGTTTTTTCTAGAGGGCAGGCAGAGTGCTGCATTGTGGGTCCGGAATTGCCAAACTTGAGAGCTTCTGGGCCAGGAGTGTGAAGACAGAAGTCTGAGAACACAAGCTAGACTTGGGCTTCAGGCCGAGGGCACGGCATGTACCCCCTGCAGATCGGAACCAATATCTCAAGCATCTGAGGCAAGGCGAGGATCAGACGTTGGCTCAGGTTGGAGTTTCTGTGCATGCCTGCCCCTTCATGAACGGAGAGGAATCTCAAGGCCATGGAGGTTTTCCCACGTTGGGAGTTTATGAATGCCCTCTTCAAGGATTCCTTCTGTGGGACAATTGAGACCTGTTGGGCAGCTCCAGGACATCCCATATGGAATGACTCCAGAGCACCGTTGGAGGATGGATGCCAGGGAAGCCCGCCTCGCATTACAATTGTCTCCTAGCAACAATAGCGTTGAGATCGGTGGCTCTGTGAGAGCAACCGAGGTGGCTGAGTTGAAATGGATTTTCCTGAGGATGGGGCCTAATGTGTGTTGTGTCCATGAGGGCCTTGGATTAGGGCGGTGGCACCGGGACCCTGAAGTATTCTCCTAAGCTTTTGACATAGCTCCCATGCAAAAGTTTCCTTGTGGAGACGAGATTTTTTCTGATGGGTGCCTCAGGAAACCCCTTATGCTGGTATTGGAATCCAGGCTTTTGAGGACACATGCCTGTAAACCAAAGCAATGGACCCGATTATGGCCTAGGGTCCTGTCTGGTTCAATCTTCTTCTCTGGGGTTCTCCATCTATGGAATGAGTGGAGGTAGATGATCACCTGGTGTCAGACCGCCCTGTTTGTCCCCGGAGACATACACTATTGGGAGGGCCTCGGGGACTTTGGAGGGTTCTCCTAATTTGTACGATTTGGGACAATGGAATGGGCAGAATTCCCATGGATTGGGTAGGCACAGTACTAATGTGTGGCTCCTGGCGCCCCAGCCTGGAGGGTGTGTGGCCCAGGACTTTGAACAGAAGATTGAAAACAGAAACTCAGCTTAGGTTTGGGGACGTAGGTATGGCAGGCGTAATCTACAAACCATGTGAAGAACTCTTCAGGATATGAAGAAAGAGCGGGTCTGAGGTACTTGCTCAGGCTTTTGTCTTTGGATTTTGTATCAATGATGGCCGTGGAATTTGGGGAGGCCTCATGGCCCATGGACGAATCTTCCTCTCTGTGGATTTGGCCCAGTCCCAATTGTTTTTCATCAATCTGTGGAATGGGAGGTCTCCTTTCAGGTTTATTACCTCAGGTGTCCGAACATAAGAGGAATTCCAAAACAGAGCGCTGGGGAAGAGTGAAGGGACAACCCAAACTATGTTTAAAAATTGGGGCCTAGGGGCATGGCACGCCCAATATGCTGTCTCTTCATCCAGCCACTGAGAGGCCGTACTTGAGGACTGGGCTCAGGCTGAGGGTCACAATATGTGTTTGTGACCAATGTGGTTTTGCGAGCATGGGCGGGGCCTCATGGGCCACACTGGTTTCAACTACACTGGACTTTGGACAACTTGCCAATCACAAGGTCTCTAACCATGGGAAGGGTGTTCTGATTTCTGCATCATTTTCAACCATGGGCCGTGGTTGGAGATAAGGCCTAGGTTCTGAAGCCCGAAAAACCGCTGTTGGGAAGAGATGACCACCTAAGGCCATGGCGGGTCTGATAGGCTCACTGTGTTTGGTCAGCTGCCTGGGTGTTGGTCAGGAGGTTCTGGCTCAGGTTGTGTCAGACAGTGCATTAGTGCCCAGGTTAGACTATATAATTTGGGTACATTCGAGTGCCTTGTAGGTTTATCCTCATTTGAGGTGTCCAGGCAGCTCATTAGGGAAGATATTTTTTCTAGAGGGCAGGCAGAGTGCTGCATTGTGGGTCCGGAATTGCCAAACTTGAGGGCTTCTGGGCCAGGAGTGTGAGGACAGAAGTCTGAGAACACAAGCTCGACTTGGGCTTCTGGCCGAGGGCACTGCAGGTACCCCCTGCAGATCTGAACCAATATCTCAAGCATCTGAAATCACGGCGAGTATCAGACGTGGGCTCAGGTTGGAGTTTCTGTGCATGACTATCCTTCATGAACGGAGCGGAATCTCAAGGGCCTGGAGGTTTTCCCACGTTGGGAGTTGTGGGATGCCCCCTTCAAGGATTCCTTCTGCGGGACAATTGAGACCTGTTGGGCAGCTCCAGGACATCCCATATGGAATGACTGCAGAGCACAGTTGGAGGATGGATGCCAGGGAAGCCTGCCTCGCATTCCAATTGTCTCCTAGCAACAAGACAGTTGAAATCGGATGGCTCTGCGGGAGCAACCGGGGTGGCTGAGTTGAAATGGACTTTCCTGAGGATGGGGCCTAATGTGTGTTTGTGTCCATTAGGGCCTTGGAATGGGGCGGTGGTTCCGGGACCCTAAGTATTCTCCTAAGCTTTTGATATAGCTCCCATGCACAAGTTTCCTTGTGGAGACTAGATTTGTTTTGATGGGTGCCTCCGGAAACCCCTTACGCTCGTATTGGATACCAGGCTTTTGAGGAGACATGCCTGCAAACCAAAGCAATGGATCCAATTATGGCCTAGGGTCCTGTCTGGTTCAATCTTCTTCTCTGGGGATATCCATCTATGGAATGAGTGGAGGTAGATGTTCACCTGTTGTCAGACCACCCTTGTTTGTCCCCGGAGTCCTACACTATTGGGATGGCCCCTGGGACTTTGGAGAGTTCTCCTAATTTGTACGATTTTGGACAATGGAATGGGCAGAATTCCCATAGATTGGGTAGGCACAGTCCTAATGTGTGGCTCCAGGGGCCCCAGCCTGGAGGGTGTTTGGCCCAGGACTTTGAGGACAGAAGTCTGAAAACACAAACTCAGCTTAGGTTTGGGGACGTAGGAATGGCAGGCCCAATCTACAAACCATGAGAAGAACTCTTCAGGATATGAAGAAAGAGCGAGTCTGAGGCACTTGCTCAGGCTTTTGTATCTGTATTTTGTATCAACGATGGCCGTGGAATGTGGGGAGGCCTCATGGGCCATGGACGAATCTTCCTCTCTGTGGTTTTGGCCCGGTCCCAATTGTTTTTCGTCAATCTGTGGGATGGGAGGTCTCCTTTCAGGTTTATTACCTCAAGTGTCCGAACAAAAGAGGAATTCCAAAGCAGAGACCTGGGGAAGAGTGAAGGGACAACCCAAACTATGGTTATTAATTGGGGCCTAGGGGCATGGCACGCCCAATAAGCTGTCTCTTCATCCAGCCACTGAGAGGCCTTATGAGGACTCGGCTCAGGCTGAGGGTCACAATGTGTGTTTGTGACCAATGTGGCCCGCGAGCATGGGCGGGGCCTCATGGGCCACACTAATTTCAACTACACGGGACCTTGGACAACATGCCAATCACAAGGTCTCTTTCCATGGGGAAGGTGTGATTTCTGCATCATTTTCAACCCTGGGCAGTGATTGGAGATAAGGACTAGGTTCTGAAGCCTGAAAACCGCAGTTGGGTAGAGATGATGACCTAAGGCCATGGCGGCTCTGATGTGCTCAGTGTGTGGTCAGCTGCCTGGATGTTGATCTGGAGGTTCAGGCTCAGGTTGTGTCAGAGAGTGCATTAGAGCTCAGGTTAGACTATATAATTTGGGTACAGTCGAGTGCCGTGTAGGTTTATCCACATTTGAGGTGCCTGGGCAGCTCATTAGGCAAGATATTTTTTCTAGAGTGCAGGCAGAGTGCTGCATTGTGGGTCCGGAATTGCCAAACTTGCGGTCTTCTCGGCCAGGAGTGTGGGGACAAAAGTTTGAGAAAACAAGTTGACTTGGACATCAGGCCGAGGGCGCGGCAGGTACCCCCTGCAGATCTGAACCAATATCTCATACATCTGAAGTCACGGCGAGGATCAGACGTTGGCTCAGGTTGGAGTTTCTGTGCATGACTGCCCCTTCATGAACGGAGCGGAATCTCAAGGCCATGGAGTTTTTCCCATGTTGGGAGTTATGGGATGCCCCCTTCAAGGATTCCTTCTGGGGACAATTGAGACATGTTGGGCAGCTCCAGGACATCCCATATGGATTAACTCCAGAGCACCGTTGGAAGATGGATGCCAGGGAAGCCCGCCTCGCATTCCAATTGTCTCCTAGCAACAATACATTTGAGATCGGATGACTCTGCGGGAGCAACCTGGGTGGCTTAGTTGAAATAGACTTTCCTGAGAATGGGGCCTAATGTGTGTTTGTGTCCATGAGGGCCTTGGAATGGGGCGGTGGCACCGGGACCCTGTAGTATTCTCCTAAGCTTTTGACATAGATCCCATGCACAAGTTTCCTTGTGGAGACGAGATTTGTTCTGATGGGTGCCTCAGCAAACCACTTATGCTTGTATTGGAATCCAGGCTTTTGAGGAGACATGCCTGTAAACCAAAGCAATGGATCTGATTATGGCCTAGCGTACTCTCTGGTTCAATCTTCTTCTCTGGGGACATCCATGTATGGTATGAGTGGAGGTAGATGCTCACCTGGTGTCAGACCGCCCTTGTTTGTCCCCGAAAACCTACACAATTGGGATGGCCTCGGGGACTTTGGAGAGTTCTCCTAATTTGTACGATTTTGGACAATGGATGGAAAGAATTCCCATGGATTGAGTAGGCACAGTCCTAATGGGTGGCTCCAGGGGACCCAGCCTGGAGGGTGTGTGGCAAAGGACTTTGAGGACAGTATTCTAAAAACACAAACTCAGCTCAGGTTTGGGGACGTAGGTATGCAGGCCCAATCTACAAACCATGAGAAGAACTCTTCAGGATATGAAGAAAGAGCGAGTCTGAGGCACTTGATCAGGTTTTCCCTCTGCAATTTATATCAACAATGGCCGTGGAATGTGGGGAGGCCTCATGGGCCATGGACGAATCTTCCTCTCTGTGGATTTGGCCCCGTCCCAATTGTTTATCGTCAATCTGTGGGATGGGAGGTCTCCTTTCCTGTTTATTAACTCAGGTGTCCGAACAAAAGAGGAATTCCAAAGCAGAGCCTTGGGAAAGAGTGAAGGGACAACCCAAACTATGGTTAAAAATTGGGGACTAGGGGCATGGCAGGCCCAATATGCTGTCTCTTCATCCAGCCACTGAGAGGCCTGACTTGAGGACTGGGCTCATGCTGAGGGTCACAATGTGAGTTTGTGACCAATATGGCCTGGGAGCATGGGCGGGGCCTTATGGGCCACACTGGTTTCAACTACACTGGATTTGGACAACATGCCAATCACAAGGTCTCTTGCCATGGGGAAGGTGTTCTGATTTCTGCATCATTTTCAACCCTGGTTAGTGGTTGGAGATAAGGTCTAGGATCTGAAGCCTGAAAAATCGCAGTTGGGAAGAGATGACGACCTAAGGCCATGGTGGGTCTCATACGCTCAGTGTGCATTCATCTGCCTGGGTTTTGGTCAGGAGGTTCTAGCTCAGGGTGTGTCAGACAGTGCATTAGTGACCAGGTTAGACTATATAATTTGGGTACAGTCGAGTGCCGTGTAGGTTTATCCCCCTTTTAGGTTCCTGGGCAGCTCATTAGGCAAGATGTTTTTTCTAGAGGGCAGGCAGAGTGCTGCATTGTGGGTCCGGAATTGCCAAACTTGAGAGCTTCTGGGCCAGGAGTGTGAAGACAGAAGTCTGAGAACACAAGCTAGACTTGTGCTTCAGGCCGAGGGCACGGCATGTACCCCCTGCAGATCGGAACCAATATCTCAAGCATCTGAGGCAAGGCGAGGATCAGACGTTGGCTCAGGTTGGAGTTTCTGTGCATGACGGCCCCTTCATGAACGGAGCGGAATCTCAAGGCCATGGAGGTTTTCCCACGTTGGCAGTTTATGGATGCCCTCTTCAAGGATTCCTTCTGTGGGACAATTGAGACCTGTTGGGCAGCTCCAGGACATCCCATATGGAATGACTCCAGAGCACCGTTGGAGGATGGATGCCAGGGAAGCCCGCCTCGCATTACAATTGTCTCCTAGCAACAATAGCGTTGAGATCGGTGGCTCTGTGAGAGCAACCGAGGTGGCTGAGTTGAAATGGATTTTCCTGAGGATGGGGCCTAATGTGTGTTGTGTCCATGAGGGCCTTGGATTAGGGCGGTGGCACCGGGACCCTGAAGTATTCTCCTAAGCTTTTGACATAGCTCCCATGCAAAAGTTTCCTTGTGGAGACGAGATTTTTTCTGATGGGTGCCTCAGGAAACCCCTTATGCTGGTATTGGAATCCAGGCTTTTGAGGACACATGCCTGTAAACCAAAGCAATGGTCCCGATTATGGCCTGGGATCCTGTCTGGTTCAATCTTCTTCTCTGGGGATATCCATCTATGGAATGAGTGGAGGTAGATGCTCACCTGTTGTCAGACCACCCTTGTTTGTCCCCGGAGTCCTACACTATTGGGATGGCCCCTGGGACTTTGGAGAGTTCTTCTAATTGTACGATTTTGGACAATGGAATGGGCAGAATTCCCATAGATTGGGTAGGCACAGTCCTAATGTGTGGCTCCAGGGGCCCCAGCCTGGAGGGTGTTTGGCCCAGGACTTTGAGGACAGAAGTCTGAAAACACAAACTCAGCTTAGGTTTGGGGACGTAGGAATGGCAGGCCCAATCGACAAACCATGAGAAGAACTCTTCAGGATATGAAGAAAGATCGAGTCTGAGGCACTTGCTCAGGCTTTTGTATCTGTATTTTGTATCAACGATGGCCGTGGAATGTGGGGAGGCCTCATGGGCCATGGACAAATCTTCCTCTCTGTGGTTTTGGCCCAGTCCCAATTGTTTTTCGTCAATCTGTGGGATGGGAGGTCTCCTTTCAGGTTTATTACCTCAAGTGTCCGAACAAAAGAGGAATTCCAAAGCAGAGACCTGGGGAAGAGTGAAGGGACAAACCAAACTATGGTTAAATATTGGGGCCTAGGGGCTTGGCACGCCCAATATGCTGTCTCTTCATCCAGCCACTGAGAGGCCTTACTTGAGGACTGGGCTCAGGCTGAGGGTCACAATGTGTGATTGTGACCAATGTGGCCCGCGAGCATGGGCGGGGCCTCATGGGCCACACTAATTTCAACTACACGGGACTTTGGACAACATGCCAATCACAAGGTCTCTTTCCATGGGGAAGGTGTGATTTCTGCATCATTTTCAACCCTGGGCAGTGATTGGAGATAAGGACTAGGTTCTGAAGCCTGAAAACCGCAGTTGGGTAGAGATGATGACCTAAGGCCATGGCGGCTCTGATGTGCTCAGTGTGTGGTCAGCTGCCTGGATGTTGATCTGGAGGTTCAGGCTCAGGTTGTGTCAGAGAGTGCATTAGAGCTCAGGTTAGACTATATAATTTGGGTACAGTCGAGTGCCGTGTAGGTTTATCCACATTTGAGGTGCCTGGGCAGCTCATTAGGCAAGATATTTTTTCTAGAGTGCAGGCAGAGTGCTGCATTGTGGGTCCGGAATTGCCAAACTTGCGGTCTTCTCGGCCAGGAGTGTGAGGACAGAAGTTTGAGAACACAAGTTGACTTGGACATCAGGCCGAGGGCGTGGCAGGTACCCCCTGCAGATCTGAACCAATATCTCATACATCTGAAGTCACGGCGAGGATCAGACGTTGGCTCAGGTTGGAGTTTCTGTGCATGACTGCCCCTTCATGAACGGAGCGGAATCTCAAGGCCATGGAGTTTTTCCCATGTTGGGAGTTATGGGATGCCCCCTTCAAGGATTCCTTCTGGGGACAATTGAGACATGTTGGGCAGCTCCAGGACATCCCATATGGATTAACTCCAGTGCACCGTTGGAAGATGGATGCCAGGGAAGCCCGCCTCGCATTCCAATTGTCTCCTAGCAACAATACATTTGAGATCGGATGACTCTGCGGGAGCAACCTGGGTGGCTTAGTTGAAATAGACTTTCCTGAGAATGGGGCCTAATGTGTGTTTGTGTCCATGAGGGCCTTGGAATGGGGCGGTGGCACCGGGACCCTGTAGTATTCTCCTAAGCTTTTGACATTGATCCCATGCACAAGTTTCCTTGTGGAGACGAGATTTGTTCTGATGGGTGCCTCAGCAAACCATTTATGTTTGTATTGGAATCCAGGCTTTTGAGGAGACATGCTGTAAACCAAAGCAATGGATCTGATTATGGCCTAGCGTACTGTCTGGTTCAATCTTCTTCTCTGGGGACATCCATGTATGGTATGAGTGGAGGTAGATGCTCACCTGGTGTCAGACCGCCCTTGTTTGTCCCCGGAAACCTACACTAATTGGATGGCCTCGGGAACTTTGGAGAGTTCTCCTAATTTCTACGATTTTGGACAATGGATGGGAAGAATTCCCATGGATTGAGTAGGCACAGTCCTAATGGGTGGCTCCAGGGGACCCAGCCTGGAGGGTGTGTGGCAAAGGACTTTGAGGACAGTATTCTAAAAACACAAACTCAGCTCAGGTTTGGGGACGTAGGTATGCAGGCCCAATCTACAAACCATGAGAAGAACTCTTCAGGATATGAAGAAAGAGCGAGTCTGAGGCACTTGATCAGGTTTTGCCTCTGCATTTTATATCAACAATGGCCGTGGAATGTGGGGAGGCCTCATGGGCCATGGACGAATCTTCCTCTCTGTGGATTTGGCCCCGTCCAAATTGTTTTTGGTCAATCTGTGGGATGGGAGGTCTCCTTTCCTGATTATTAACTCAGGTGTCCGAACAAAAGAGGAATTCCAAAGCAGAGCCTTGGGAAAGAGTGAAGGGACAACCCAAACTATGGTTAAAAATTGGGGACTAGGGGCATGGCAGGCCCAATATGCTGTCTCTTCATCCAGCCACTGAGAGGCCTGACTTGAGGACTGGGCTCATGCTGAGGGTCACAATGTGAGTTTGTGACCAATATGGCCTGCGAGCATGGGCGGGGCCTTATGGGCCACACTGGTTTCAACTACACTGGATTTGGACAACATGCCAATCACAAGGTCTCTTGCCATGGGGAAGGTGTTCTGATTTCTGCATCATTTTCAACCCTGGGTAGTGGTTGGAGATAAGGTCTAGGATCTGAAGCCTAAAAAATCGCAGTTGGGAAGAGATGACGACCTAAGGCCATGGTGGGTCTCATACGCTCAGTGTGCATTCATCTGCCTGGGTTTTGGTCAGGAGGTTCTAGCTCAGGGTGTGTCAGACAGTGCATTAGTGACCAGGTTAGACTATATAATTTGGGTACAGTCGAGTTCCGTGTAGGTTTATCCCCCTTATAGGTTCCTGGGCAGCTCATTAGGCAAGATGTTTTTTCTAGAGGGCAGGCAGAGTGCTGCATTGTGGGTCCAGAATTGCCAAACTTGAGAGCTTCTGGGCCAGGAGTGTGAGGACAGAAGTCTGAGAACACAAGCTAGACTTGGGCTTCAGGCCGAGGGCACGGCATGTACCCCCTGCAGATCGGAACCAATATCTCAAGCATCTGAAGCCAAGGCGAGGATCAGACGTTGGCTCAGGTTGGAGTTTCTGTGCATGCCTGCCCCTTCATGAACGGAGAGGAATCTCAAGGCCATGGAGGTTTTCCCACGTTGGGAGTTTATGGATGCCCTCTTCAAGGATTCCTTCTGTGGGACAATTGAGACCTGTTGGGCAGCTCCAGGACATCCCATATGGAATGACTCCAGAGCACAGTTGGAGGATGGATGCCAGGGAAGCCCGCCTCGCATTACAATTGTCTCCTAGCAACAATAGAGTTGAGATCGGTGGCTCTGTGGGAGCAACCGAGGTGGCTGAGTTGAAATGGATTTTCCTGAGGATGGGGCCTAATGTGTGTTGTGTCCATGAGGGCCTTGGATTAGGGCGGTGGCACCGGGACCCTGAAGTATTCTCCTAAGCTTTTGACATAGCTCCCATGCAAAATTTTCCTTGTGGAGACGAGATTTTTTCTAATGGGTGCCTCAGCTAACCACTTATGCTGGTATTGGAATCCAGGCTTTTGAGGACACATGCCTGTAAACCAAAGCAATGGACCCGATTATGGCCTAGGGTCCTGTCTGGTTCAATCTTCTTCTCTGGGGTTCTCCATCTATGGAATGAGTGGAGGTAGATGATCACCTGGTGTCAGACCGCCCTGTTTGTCCCCGGAGACATACACTATTGGGAGGGCCTCGGGGACTTTGGAGGGTTCTCCTAATTTGTACGATTTGGGACAATGGAATGGGCAGAATTCTCATGGATTGGGTAGGCACAGTACTAATGTGTGGCTCCTGGCGCCCCAGCCTGGAGGGTGAGTGGCCCAGGACTTTGAGGACAGAAGATTGAAAACAGTATCTCAGCTTAGGTTTGGGGACGTAGGTATGGCAGGCGTAATCTACAAACCATGAGAAGAACTCTTCAGGATATGAAGAAAAAGCGAGTCTGAGGTACTTGCTCAGGCTTTTGTCTTTGGATTTTGTATCAATGATGGCCGTGGAATTTGGGGAGGCCTCATGGCCCATGGACGAATCTTCCTCTCTGTGGATTTGGCCCAGTCCCAATTGTTTTTCGTCAATTGTGGAATGGGAGGTCTCCTTTCAGGTTTATTACCTCAGGTGTCCGAACATAAGAGGAATTCCAAAACAGAGCGCTGGGGAAGAGTGAAGGGACAACCCAAACTATGTTTAAAAATTGGGGCCTAGGGGCATGGCACGCCCAATATGCTGTCTCTTCATCCAGCCACTGAGAGGCCATACTTGAGGACTGGGCTCAGGCTGAGGGTCACAATGTGTGTTTGTGACCAATGTGGTTTTGCGAGCATGGGCGGGGCCTCATGGGCCACACTGGTTTCAACTACACTGGACTTTGGACAACTTGCCAATCACATGGTCTCTAACCATGGAAAGGGTGTTCTGATTTCTGCATCATTTTCAAGCATGGGCCATGGTTGGAGATAAGGCCTAGGTTCTGAAGCCCGAAAAACCGCTGTTGGGAAGATATGACCACCTAAGGGCATGGCGGGTCTGATAGGCTCACTGTGTGGTCAGCTGCCTGGGTGTTGGTCAGGAGGTTCTGGCTCAGGTTGTGTCAGACAGTGCATTAGTGCCCAGGTTAGACTATATAATTTCGGTACATTCGAGTGCCTTGTAGGTTTATCCTCATTTGAGGTGTCCAGGCAGCTCATTAGGGAAGATATTTTTTCTAGAGGGCAGGCAGAGTGCTGCATTGTGGGTCCGGAATTGCCAAACTTGAGGGCTTCTGGGCCAGGAGTGTGAGGACAGAAGTCTGAGAACACAAGCTCGACTAGGGCTTCTGGCCGAGGGCACTGCAGGAACCCCCTGCAGATCTGAACCAATATCTCAAGCATCTGAAATCACGGCGAGTATCAGACGTTGGCTCAGGTTGGAGTTTCTGTGCATGACTATCCTTCATGAACGGAGCGGAATCTCAAGGGCCTGGAGGTTTTCCCACGTTGGGAGTTGTGGGATGCCCCCTTCAAGGATTCCTTCTGCGGGACAATTGAGACCTGTCGGGCAGCTCCAGGACATCTCATATGGAATGACTGCAGAGCACAGTTGGAGGATGGATGCCAGGGAAGCCTGCCTCGCATTCCAATTGTCTCCTAGCAACAAGACAGTTGAAATCGGATGGCTCTGCGGGAGCAACGGGGGTGGCTGAGTTGAAATGGACTTTCCTGAGGATGGGGCCTAATGTGTGTTGTGTCCATGAGGGCCTTGGATTAGGGCGGTGGCACCAGGACCCTGAAGTATTCTCCTAAGCTTTTGACATAGCTCCCATGCAAAAGTTTCCTTGTGGAGACGAGATTTTTTCTAATGGGTGCCTCAGCAAACCCTTTATGCTGGTATTGGAATCCAGGCTTTTGAGGACACATGCCTGTAAACCAAAGCAATGGACCCGATTATGGCCTAGGGTCCTGTCTGGTTCAATCTTCTTCTCTGGGGTTCTCCATCTATGGAATGAGTGGAGGTAGATGATCATCTGGTGTCAGACCGCCCTGTTTGTCCCCGGAGACATACACTATTGGGAGGGCCTCGGGGACTTTGGAGGGTTCTCCTAATTTGTACGATTTGGGACAATGGAATGGGCAGAATTCCCATGGATTGGGTAGGCACAGTACTAATGTGTGGCTCCTGGCGCCCCAGCCTGGAGGGTGTGTGGCCCAGGACTTTGAAGACAGAAGATTGAAAACAGAAACTCAGCTTAGGTTTGGGGACGTAGGTATGGCAGGCGTAATCTACAAACCATGAGAAGAACTCTTCAGGATATGAAGAAAGAGCGAGTCTGAGGTACTTGCTCAGGCTTTTGTCTTTGGATTTTGTATCAATGATGGCCGTGGAATTTGGGGAGGCCTCATGGCCCATGGACGAATCTTCCTCTCTGTGGATTTGGCCCAGTCCCAATTGTTTTTCGTCAATCTGTGGAATGGGAGGTCTCCTTTCAGGTTTATTACCTCAGGTGTCCGAACATAAGAGGAATTCCAAAACAGAGCGCTGGGGAAGAGTGAAGGGACAACCCAAACTATGTTTAAAAATTGGGGCCTAGGGGCATGGCACGCCCAATATGCTGTCTCTTCATCCAGCCACTGAGAGGCCATACTTGAGGACTGGGCTCAGGCTGAGGGTCACAATGTGTGTTTGTGACCAATGTGGTTTTGCGAGCATGGGCGGGGCCTCATGGGCCACACTGGTTTCAACTACACTGGACTTTGGACAACTTGCCAATCACAAGGTCTCTAACCATGGAAAGGGTGTTCTGATTTCTGCATCATTTTCAACCATGGGCCGTGGTTGGAGATAAGGCCTAGGTTCTGAAGCCCGAAAAACCGCTGTTGGGAAGATATGACCACCTAAGGGCATGGCGGGTCTGATAGGCTCACTGTGTGGTCAGCTGCCTGGGTGTTGGTCAGGAGGTTCTGGCTCAGGTTGTGTCAGACAGTGCATTAGTGCCCAGGTTATACTATATAATTTCGGTACATTCGAGTGCCTTGTAGGTTTATCCTCATTTGAGGTGTCCAGGCAGCTCATTAGGGAAGATATTTTTTCTAGAGGGCAGGCAGAGTGCTGCATTGTGGGTCCGGAATTGCCAAACTTGAGAGCTTCTGGGCCAGGAGTGTGAGGACAGAAGTCTGAGAACACAAGCTCGACTTGGGCTTCTGGCCGAGGGCACTGCAGGTACCCCCTGCAGATCTGAACCAATATCTCAAGCATCTGAAATCACGGCGAGTATCAGACGTTGGCTCAGGTTGGAGTTTCTGTGCATGACTGCCCCTTCATGATCGGAGCGGAATCTCAAGAGCCTGGAGGTTTTCCCACGTTGGGAGATGTGGGATGCCCCCTTCAAGGATTCCTTCTGCGGGACAATTGAGACCTGTCGGGCAGCTCCAGGACATCCCATATGGAATGACTGCAGAGCACAGTTGGAGGATGGATGCCAGGGAAGCCTGCCTCGCATTCCAATTGTCTCCTAGCAACAAGACAGTTGAAATCGGATGGCTCTGCGGGAGCAACCGGGGTGGCTGAGTTGAAATGGACTTTCCTGAGGATGGGGCCTAATGTGTGTTTGTGTCCATTAGGGCCTTGGAATGGGGCGGTGGTTCCGCGACCCTAAGTATTCTCCTAAGCTTTTGATATAGCTCCCATGCACAAGTTTCCTTGTGGAGACTAGATTTGTTTTGATGGGTGCCTCCGGAAACCCCTTATGCTCGTATTGGATACCAGGATTTTGAGGAGACATGCCTGCAAACCAAAGCAATGGATCCAATTATGGCCTAGGGTCCTGTCGGGTTCAATCTTCTTCTCTGGGGATATCCATCTATGGAATGAGTGGAGGTAGATGCTCACCTGTTGTCAGACCACCCTTGTTTGTCCCCGGAGTCCTACACTATTGGGATGGCCCCTGGGACTTTGGAGAGTTCTCCTAATTTGTACGATTTTGGACAATGGAATGGGCAGAATTCCCATAGATTGGGTAGGCACAGTCCTAATGTGTGGCTCCAGGGGCCCCAGCCTGGAGGGTGTTTGGCCCAGGACTTTGAGGACAGAAGTCTGAAAACACAAACTCAGCTTAGGTTTGGGGACGTAGGAATGGCAGGCCCAATCGACAAACCATGAGAAGAACTCTTCAGGATATGAAGAAAGAGCGAGTCTGAGGCACTTGCTCAGGCTTTTGTATCTGTATTTTGTATCAACGATGGCCGTGGAATGTGGTGAGGCCTCATGGGCCATGGACGAATCTTCCTCTCTGTGGTTTTGGCCCGGTCCCAATTGTTTTTCGTCAATCTGTGGGATGGGAGGTCTCCTTTCAGGTTTATTACCTCAAGTGTCCGAACAAAAGAGGAATTCCAAAGCAGAGACCTGGGGAAGAAGGAAGGGACAAACCAAAGTATGGTTAAAAATTGGGGCCTAGGGGCATGGCACGCCCAATAAGCTGTCTCTTCATCCAGCCACTGAGAGGCCTTATGAGGACTCGGCTCAGGCTGAGGGTCACAATGTGTGTTTGTGACCAATGTGGCCCGCGAGCATGGGCGGGGCCTCATGGGCCACACTAATTTCAACTACACAGGACTTTGGACAACATGGCAATCACAAGGTCTCTTTCCATGGGCAAGGTGTGATTTCTGCATCATTTTCAACCCTGGGCAGTGATTGGAGATAAGGACTAGGTTCTGAAGCCTGAAAACCGCAGTTGGGTAGAGATGATGACCTAAGGCCATGGCGGCTCTGATGTGCTCAGTGTGTGGACAGCTGCCTGGATGTTGATCTGGAGGTTCAGGCTCAGGTTGTGTCAGAGAGTGCATTAGAGCTCAGGTTAGACTATATAATTTGGGTACAGTCGAGTGCCGTGTAGGTTTATCCACATTTGAGGTGCCTGGGCAGCTCATTAGGCAAGATATTTTTTCTAGAGTGCAGGCAGAGTGCTGCATTGTGGGTCCGGAATTGCCAAACTTGCGGTCTTCTCGGCCAGGAGTGTGAGGACAAAAGTTTGAGAACACAAGATGACTTGGACATCAGGCCGAGGGCGTGGCAGGTACCCCCTGCAGATCTGAACCAATATCTCATACATCTGAAGTCACGGCGAGGATCAGACTTTGGCTCAGGTTGGAGTTTCTGTGCATGACTGCCCCTTCATGAACGGAGCGGAATCTCAAGGCCATGGAGTTTTTCCCATGTTGGGAGTTATGGGATGCCCCCTTCAAGGATTCCTTCTGGGGACAATTGAGACATGTTGGGCAGCTCCAGGACATCCCATATGGATTAACTCCAGAGCACCGTTGGAAGATGGATGCCAGGGAAGCCCGCCTCGCATTCCAATTGTCTCCTAGCAACAATACATTTGAGATCGGATGACTCTGCGGGAGCAACCTGGGTGGCTTAGTTGAAATAGACTTTCCTGAGAATGGGGCCTAATGTGTGTTTGTGTCCATATGGGCCTTGGAATGGGGCGGTGGCACCGGGACCCTGTAGTATTCTCCTAAGCTTTTGACATAGATCCCATGCACATGTTTCCTTGTGGAGATGAGATTTGTTCTGATGGGTGCCTCAGCAAACCACTTATGCTTGTATTGGAATCCAGGCTTTTGAGGAGACATGCCTGTAAACCAAAGCAATGGATCTGATTATGGCCTAGTGTACTCTCTGGTTCAATCTTCTTCTCTGGGGACATCCATGTGTAGTATGAGTGGAGGTAGATGCTCACCTGGTGTCAGACCGCCCTTGTTTTTCCCCGGAAACCTACACTATTGGTATGGCCTCGGGGACTTTGGAGAGTTCTCCTTATTTGTAAGATTTTGGACAATGGATGGGAAGAATTCCCATGGATTGAGAGGGCACAGTCCTAATGGGTGGCTCCAGGGGACCCAGCCTGGAGGGTGTGTGGCAAAGGACTTTGAGGACAGTATTCCAAAAACACAAACTCAGCTCAGGTTTGGGGACGTACGTATGCAGGCCCAATCTACAAACCATGAGAAGAACTCTTCAGGATATGAAGAAAGAGCGAGTCTGAGGCACTTGATCAGGTTTTGCCTCTGCATTTTATATCAACAATGGCCGTGGAATGTGGGGAGGCCTCATGGGCCATGGACGAATCTTCCTCTCTGTGGATTTGGCCCGGTCCCAATTGTTTTTCGTCAATCTGTGGGATGGGAGGTCTCCTTTCCTGTTTATTAACTCAGGTGTCCGAACAAAAGAGGAATTCCAAAGCAGAGCCTTGGGAAAGAGTGAAGGGACAACCCAAACTATGGTTAAAAATTGGGGACTAGGGGCATGGCAGGCCCAATATTCTGTCTCTTCATCCAGCCACTGAGAGGCCTGACTTGAGGACTGGGCTCATGCTGAGGGTCACAATGTGAGTTTGTGACCAATATGGCCTGCGAGCATGGGCGGGGCCTTATGGGCCACACTGGTTTCAACTACACTGGATTTGGACAACATGCCAATCACAAGGTCTCTTGCCATGGGGAACGTGTTCTGATTTCTGCATCATTTTCAACCCTGGGCAGTGGTTGGAGATAAGGTCTAGGTTCTGAAGCCTGAAAAATCGCAGTTGGGAAGAGATGACGACCTAAGGCCATGGTGGGTCTCATACGCTCAGTGTGCATTCATCTGCCTGGGTTTTGTTCAGGAGGTTCTAGCTCAGGGTGTGTCAGACAGTGCATTAGTGACCAGGTTAGACTATATAATTTGGGTACAGTCGAGTGCCGTGTAGGTTTATCCCCCTTTTAGGTTCCTGGGCAGCTCATTAGGCAAGATGTTTTTTCTAGAGGGCAGGCAGAGTGCTGCATTGTGGGTCCGGAATTGCCAAACTTGAGAGCTTCTGGGCCAGGAGTGTGAGGACAGAAGTCTGAGAACACAAGCTAGACTTGGGCTTCAGGCCAAGGCACGGCATGTACCCCCTGCAGATCGGAACAAATATCTCAAGCATCTGAAGCCAAGGCGAGGATCAGACGTTGGCTCAGGTTGGAGTTTCTGTGCATGCCTGCCCCTTCATGAACGGAGAGGAATCTCAAGGCCATGGAGGTTTTCCCACGTTGGGAGTTTATGGATGCCCTCTTCAAGGATTCCTTTTGTGGGACAATTGAGACCTGTTGGGCAGCTCCAGGACATCCCATATGGAATGACTCCTGAGCACCGTTGGAGGATGGATGCCAGGGAAGCCCGCCTCGCATTACAATTGTTTCCTAGCAACAATAGCGTTGAGATCGGTGGCTCTGTGGGAGCAACCGAGGTGGCTGAGTTGAAATGGATTATCCTGAGGATGGAGCCTAATGTGTGTTGTGTCCATGAGGGCCTTGGATTAGGGCGGTGGCATCGGGACCCTGAAGTATTCTCCTAAGCTTTTGACATAGCTCCCATGCAAAAGTTTCCTTGTGGAGACGAGGTTTTTTCTAATGGGTGCCTCAGCAAACCCCTTATGCTGGTATTGGAATCCAGGCTTTTGAGGACACATGCCTGTAAACCAAAGCAATGGACCCGATTATGGCCTAGGGTCCTGTCTGGTTCAATCTTCTTCTCTGGGGTTCTCCATCTATGGAATGAGTGGAGGTAGATGATCACCTGGTGTCAGACCGCCCTGTTTGTCCCCGGAGACATACACTATTGGGAGGGCCTCGGGGACTTTGGAGGGTTCTCCTAATTTGTACGATTTGGGACAATGGAATGGGCAGAATTCCCATGAATTGGGTAGGCACAGTACTAATGTGTGGCTCCTGGCGCCCCAGCCTGGAGGGTGTGTGGCCCAGGACTTTGAGGACAGAAGATTGAAAACAGAAACTCAGCTTAGGTTTGGGGACGTAGGTGGCAGGCGTAATCTACAAACCATGAGAAGAACTCTTCAGGATATGAAGAAAGAGCGAGTCTGAGGTACTTGCTCAGGCTTTTGTCTTTGGATTTTGTATCAATGATGGCAGTGGAATTTGGGGAGGCCTCATGGCCCATGGACGAATCTTCCTCTCTGTGGATTTGGCCCAGTCCCAATTGTTTTTCGTCAATCTGTGGAATGGGAGGTCTCCTTTCAGGTTTATTACCTCAGGTGTCCGAACATAAGAGGAATTCCAAAACAGAGCGCTGGGGAAGAGTGAAGGGACAACCCAAACTATGTTTAAAAATTGGGGCCTAGGGGCATGGAACGCCCAATATGCTGTCTCTTCATCCAGCCACTGAGAGGCCGTACTTGAGGACTGGGCTCAGGCTGAGGGTCACAATGTGTGTTTGTGACCAATGTGGTTTTGCGAGCATGGGTGGGGCCTCATGGGCCACACTGGTTTCAACTACACTGGACTTTGGACAACTTGCCAATCACAAGGTCTATAACCATGGAAAGGGTGTTCTGATTTCTGCATCATTTTCAACCATGGGCCGTGGTTGGAGATAAGGCCTAGGTTCTGAAGCCCGAAAAACCGCTGTTGGGAAGATATGACCACCTAAGGGCATGGCGGGTCTGATAGGCTCACGGTGTGGTCAGCTGCCTGGGTGTTGGTCAGGAGGTTCTGGCTCAGGTTGTGTCAGACAGTGCATTAGTGCCCAGGTTAGACTATATAATTTGGGTACATTCGAGTGCCTTGTAGGTTTATCCTCATTTGAGGTGTCCAGGCAGCTCATTAGGGAAGATATTTTTTCTAGAGGGCAGGCAGAGTGCTGCATTGTGGGTCCGGAATTGCCAAACTTGAGGGCTTCTGGGCCAGGAGTGTGAGGACAGAAGTCTGAGAACACAAGCTCGACTTGGGCTTCTGGCCGAGGGCACTGCAGGTACCCCCTGCAGATCTGAACCAATATCTCAAGCATCTGAAATCACGGCGAGTATCAGACGTTGGCTCAGGTTGGAGTTTCTGTGCATGACTATCCTTCATGAACGGAGCAGAATCTCAAGGGCCTGGAGGTTTTCCCACGTTGGGAGTTGTGGGATGCCCCCTTCAAGGATTCCTTCTGCGGGACAATTGAGACCTGTCGGGCAGCTCCAGGACATCCCATATGGAATGACTGCAGAGCACAGTTGGAGGATGGATGCCAGGGAAGCCTGCCTCGCATTCCAATTGTCTCCTAGCAACAAGACAGTTGAAATCGGATGGCTCTGCGGGAGCAACCGGGGTGGCTGAGTTGAAATGGACTTTCCTGAGGATGGGGCCTAATGTGTGTTTGTGTCCATTAAGACCTTGGAATGGGGCGGTGGTTCCGCGACCCTAAGTATTCTCCTAAGCTTTTGATATAGCTCCCATGCACAAGTTTCCTTGTGGAGACTAGATTTGTTTTGATGGGTGCCTCCGGAAACCCCTTATGCTCGTATTGGATACCAGGATTTTGAGGAGACATGCCTGCAAACCAAAGCAATGGATCCAATTATGGCCTAGGGTCCTGTCGGGTTCAATCTTCTTCTCTGGGGATATCCATCTATGGAATGAGTGGAGGTAGATGCTCACCTGTTGTCAGACCACCCTTGTTTGTCCCCGGAGTCCTACACTATTGGGATGGCCCCTGGGACTTTGGAGAGTTCTCCTAATTTGTACGATTTTGGACAATGGAATGTGCAGAATTCCCATAGATTGGGTAGGCACAGTCCTAATGTGTGGCTCCATGGGCCCCAGGCTGGAGGGTGTTTGGCCCAGGACTTTGAGGACAGAAGTCTGAAAACACAAACTCAGCTTAGGTTTGGGGACGTAGGAATGGCAGGCCCAATCGACAAACCATGAGAAGAACTCTTCAGGATATGAAGAAAGAGCGAGTCTGAGGCACTTGCTCAGGCTTTTGTATCTGTATTTTGTATCAACGATGGCCGTGGAATGTGGAGAGGCCTCATGGGCCATGGACGAATCTTCCTCTCTGTGGTTTTGGCCCGGTCCCAATTGTTTTTCGTCAATCTGTGGGATGGGAGGTCTCCTTTCAGGTTTATTACCTCAAGTGTCCGAACAAAAGAGGAATTCCAAAGCAGAGACCTGGGGAAGAGTGAAGGGACAAACCAAACTATGGTTAAAAATTGGGGCCTAGGGGCATGGCACGCCCAATAAGCTGTCTCTTCATCCAGCCACTGAGTGCCCTTACTTGAGGACACGGCTCAGGCTGAGGGTCACAATGTGTGTTTGTGACCAATGTGGCCCGCGAGCATGGGCGGGGCCTCATGGGCCACACTAATTTCAACTACACGGGACTTTGGACAACATGCCAATCACAAGGTCTCTTTCCATGAGGAAGGTGTGATTTCTGCATCATTTTCAACCCTGGGCAGTGATTGGAGATAAAGACTAGGTTCTGAAGCCTGAAAACCGCAGTTGGGTAGAGATGATGACCTAAGGCCATGGCGGCTCTGATGTGCTCAGTGTGTGGTCAGCTGCCTGGATGTTGATCTGGAGATTCAGGCTCAGTTTGTGTCAGAGAGTGCATTAGAGCTCAAGTTAGACTATATAATTTGGGTACAGTCGAGTGCCGTGTAGGTTTATCCATATTTGAGGTGCCTGGGCAGCTCATTAGGCAAGATATTTTTTCTAGAGTGCAGGCAGAGTGCTGCATTGTGGGTCCGGAATTGCCAAACTTGCGGTCTTCTCGGCCAGGAGTGTGAGGACAAAAGTTTGAGAACACAAGTTGACTTGGACATCAGGCCGAGGGCGCGGCAGGTACCCCCTGCAGATCTGAACCAATATCTCATACATCTGAAGTCACGGCGAGGATCAGACGTTGGCTCAGGTTGGAGTTTCTGTGCATGACTGCCCCTTCATGAACGGAGCGGAATCTCAAGGCCATGGAGTTTTTCCCATGTTGGGAGTTATGGGATGCCCCCTTCAAGGATTCCTTCTGGGGACAATTGAGACATGTTGGGCAGCTCCAGGACATCCCATATGGATTAACTCCAGAGCACCGTTGGAAGATGGATGCCAGGGAAGCCCGCCTCGCATTCCAATTGTCTCCTAGCAACAATACATTTGAGATCGGATGACTCTGCGGGAGCAACCTGGGTGGCTTAGTTGAAATAGACTTTCCTGAGAATGGGGCCTAATGTGTGTTTGTGTCCATGAGGGCCTTGGAATGGGGCGGTGGCACCGGGACCCTGTAGTATTCTCCTAAGCTTTTGACATAGATCCCATGCACAAGTTTCCTTGTGGAGACGAGATTTGTTCTGATGGGTGCCTCAGCAAACCATTTATGCTTGCATTGGAATCCAGGCTTTTGAGGAGACATGCCTGTAAACCAAAGCAATGGATCTGATTATGGCCTAGCGTACTCTCTGGTTCAATCTTCTTCTCTGGGGACATCCATGTATGGTATGAGTGGAGGTAGATGCTCACCTGGTGTCAGACTGCCCTTGTTTGTCCCCGGAAACCTACACTATTGGGATGGCCTCGGGGACTTTGGAGAATTCTCCTAATTTGTACGATTTTGGACAATGGATGGGAAGAATTCCCATGGATTGAGAGGGCACAGTCCTAATGGGTGGCTCCAGGGGACCCAGCCTGGAGGGTGTGTGGCAAAGGACTTTGAGGACAGTATTCCAAAAACACAAACTCAGCTCAGGTTTGGGGACGTACGTATGCAGGCCCAATCTACAAACCATGAGAAGAACTTTTCAGGATATGAAGAAAGAGCGAGTCTGAGGCACTTGATCAGGTTTTGCCTCTGCATTTTATATCAACAATGGCCGTGGAATGTGGGGAGGCCTCATGGGCCATGGACGAATCTTCCTCTCTGTGGTTTTGGCCCGGTCCCAATTGTTTTTCGTCAATCTGTGGGATGGGAGGTCTCCTTTCAGGTTTATTACCTCAAGTGTCCGAACAAAAGAGGAATTCCAAAGCAGAGCCTTGGGAAAGAGTGAAGGGACAACCCAAACTATGGTTAAAAATTGGGGACTAGGGGCATGGCAGGCCCAATATGCTTTCTCTTCATCCAGCCACTGAGAGGCCTGACTTGAGGACTGGGCTCATGCTGAGGGTCACAATGTGAGTTTGTGACCAATATGGCCTGCGAGCATGGGCGGGGCCTTATGGGCCACACTGGTTTCAACTACACTGGATTTGGACAACATGCCAATCACAAGGTCTCTTGCCATGGGGAACGTGTTCTGATTTCTGCATCATTTTCAACCCTGGGCAGTGGTTGGAGATAAGGTCTAGGTTCTGAAGCCTGAAAAATCGCAGTTGGGAAGAGATGACGACCTAAGGCCATGGTGGGTCTCATACGCTCAGTGTGCATTCATCTGCCTGGGTTTTGGTCAGGAGGTTCTAGCTCAGGGTGTGTCAGACAGTGCATTAGTGACCAGGTTAGACTATATAATTTGGGTACAGTCGAGTGCCGTGTAGGTTTATCCCCCTTTTAGGTTCCTGGGCAGCTCATTAGGCAAGATGTTTTTTCTAGAGGGCAGGCAGAGTGCTGCATTGTGGGTCCGGAATTGCCAAACTTGAGAGCTTCTGGGCCAGGAGTGTGAGGACAGAAGTCTGAGAACACAAGCTAGACTTGGGCTTCAGGCCGAGGGCACGGCATGTACCCCCTGCAGATCGGAACCAATATCTCAAGCATCTGAAGCCAAGGCGAGGATCAGACGTTGGCTCAGGTTGGAGTTTCTGGGCATGCCTGCCCCTTCATGAACGGAGAGGAATCTCAAGGCCATGGAGGTTTTCCCACGTTGGGAGTTTATGGATGCCCTCTTCAAGGATTCCTTTTGTGGGACAATTGAGACCTGTTGGGCAGCTCCAGGACATCCCATATGGAATGACTCCAGAGCACCGTTGGAGGATGGATGCCAGGGAAGCCCGCCTCGCATTACAATTGTTTCCTAGCAACAATAGCGTGAGATCGGTGGCTCTGTGGGAGCAACCGAGGTGGCTGAGTTGAAATGGATTTTCCTGAGGATGGGGCCTAATGTGTGTTGTGTCCATGAGGGCCTTGGATTAGGGCGGTGGCACCGGGACCCTGAAGTATTCTCCTAAGCTTTTGACATAGCTCCCATGCAAAAGTTTCCTTGTGGAGACGAGATTTTTTCTGATGGGTGCCTCAGGAAACCCCTTATGCTGGTATTGGAATCCAGGCTTTTGAGGACACATGCCTGTAAACCAAAGCAATGGACCCGATTATGGCCTAGGGTCCTGTCTGGTTCAATCTTCTTCTCTGGGGTTCTCCATCTATGGAATGAGTGGAGGTAGATGATCACCTGGTGTCAGACCGCCCTGTTTGTCCCCGGAGACATACACTATTGGGAGGGCCTCGGGGACTTTGGAGGGTTCTCCTAATTTGTACGATTTGGGACAATGGAATGGGCAGAATTCCCATGGATTGGGTAGGCACAGTACTAATGTGTGGCTCCTGGCGCCCCAGCCTGGAGGGTGTGTGGCCCAGGACTTTGAGGACAGAAGATTGAAAACAGAAACTCAGCTTAGGTTTGGGGACGTAGGTATGGCAGGCGTAATCTACAAACCATGAGAAGAACTCTTCAGGATATGAAGAAAGAGCGAGTCTGAGGTACTTGCTCAGGCTTTTGTCTTTGGATTTTGTATCAATGATGGCCGTGGAATTTGGGGAGGCCTCATGGCCCATGGACGAATCTTCCTCTCTGTGGATTTGGCCCAGTCCCAATTATTTTTCGTCAATCTGTGGAATGGGAGGTCTCCTTTCAGGTTTATTACCTCAGGTGTCCGAACATAAGAGGAATTCCAAAACAGAGCGCTGGGGAAGAGTGAAGGGACAACCCAAACTATGTTTAAAAATTGGGGCCTAGGGGCATGGCACGCCCAATATGCTGTCTCTTCATCCAGCCACTGAGAGGCCGTACTTGAGGACTGGGCTCAGGCTGAGGGTCACAATGTGTGTTTGTGACCAATGTGGTTTTGCGAGCATGGGCGGGGCCTCATGGGCCACACTGGTTTCAACTACACTGGACTTTGGACAACTTGCCAATCACAAGGTCTCTAACCATGGAAAGGGTGTTCTGATTTCTGCATCATTTTCAACCATGGGCCGTGGTTGGAGATAAGGCCTAGGTTCTGAAGCCCGAAAAACCGCTTTTGGGAAGATATGACCACCTAAGGGCATGGCGGGTCTGATAAGCACACTGTGTGGTCAGCTGCCTGGGTGTTGGTCAGGAGGTTCTGGCTCAGGTTGTGTCAGACAGTGCATTAGTGCCCAGGTTAGACTATATAATTTGGGTACATTCGAGTGCCTTGTAGGTTTATCCTCATTTGAGGTGTCCAGGCAGCTCATTAGGGAAGATATTTTTTCTAGAGGACAGGCAGAGTGCTGCATTGTAGGTCCGGAATTCCCAAACTTGAAGGCTTCTGGGCCAGGAGTGTGAGGACAGAAGTCTGAGAACACAAGCCCGACTTGGGCTTCTGGCCGAGGGCACTGCAGGTACCCCCTGCAGATCTGAACCAATATCTCAAGCATCTGAAATCACGGCGAGTATCAGACGTTGGCTCAGGTTGGAGTTTCTGTGCATGACTATCCTTCATGAACGGAGCGGAATCTCAAGGGCCTGGAGGTTTTCCCACGTTGGGAGTTGTGGGATGCCCCCTTCAAGGATTCCTTCTGGGGACAATTGAGACCTGTTGGGCAGCTCCAGGACATCCCATATGGAATGACTGCTGAGCACAGTTGGAGGATGGATTCCAGGGAAGCCTGCCTCGCATTCCAATTGTCTCCTAGCAACAAGACAGTTGAAATCGGATGGCTCTGCGGGAGCAACCAGGTTGGCTGAGTTGAAATGGACTTTACTGAGGATGGGGCCTAATGTGTGTTTGTGTCCATGAGGGCCTTGGAATGGGGCGGTGGCACCGGGACCCTAAGTATTCTCCTAAGCTTTTGACATAGCTCCCATGCACAAGTTTCCTTGTGGAGACTAGATTTGTTTTGATGGGTGCCTCCGGAAACCCCTTATGCTCGTATTGGATACCAGGCTTTTGAGGAGACAAGCCTGTAACCAAAGCAATGGATCCAATTATGGCCTAGGGTCCTGTCTGGTTCAATCTTCTTCTCTGGGGATATCCATCTATGGAATGAGTGGAGGTAGATGCTCACCTGTTGTCAGACCACCCTTGTTTGTCCCCGGAGTCCTACACTATTGGGATGGCCCCTGGGACTTTGGAGAGTTCTCCTAATTGTACGATTTTGGACAATGGAATGGGCAGAATTCCCATAGATTGGGTAGGCAAAGTCCTAATGTGTGGCTCCAGGGGCCCCAGCTGGAGGGTGTTTGGCCCAGGACTTTGAGGACAGAAGTCTGAAAACACAAACTCAGCTTAGGTTTGGGGACGTAGGAATGGCAGGCCCAATCTACAAACCATGAGAAGAACTCTTCAGGATATGAAGAAAGATCGAGTCTGAGGCACTTGCTCAGGCTTTTGTATCTGTATTTTGTATCAACGATGGCCGTGGAATGTGGGGAGGCCTCATGGGCCATGGACGAATCTTCCTCTCTGTGGTTTTGGCCCAGTCCCAATTGTTTTTCGTCAATCTGTGGAATGGGAGGTCTCCTTTCAGGTTTATTACCACAAGTGTCCGAACAAAAGAGGAATTCCAAAGCAGAGACCTGGGGAAGAGTGAAGGGACAACCCAAACTATGGTTAAATATTGGGGCCTAGGGGCTTGGCACGCCCAATATGCTGTCTCTTCATCCAGCCACTGAGAGGCCTTACTTGAGGACTCGGCTCAGGCTGAGGGTCACAATGTGTGATTGTGACCAATGTGGCCCGCGAGCATGGGCGGGGCCTCATGGGCCACACTAATTTCAACTACACGGGACTTTGGACAACATGCCAATCACAAGGTCTCTTTCCATGGGGAAGGTGAGATTTCTGCATCATTTTCAACCCTGGGCAGTGATTGGAGATAAGGACTAGGTTCTGAAGCCTGAAAACCGCAGTTGGGTAGAGATGATGACCTAAGGCCATGGCGGCTCTGATGTGCTCAGTGTGTGGTCAGCTGCCTGGATGTTGATCTGGAGGTTCAGGCTCCGGTTGTGTCAGAGAGTGCATTAGAGCTCAGGTTAGACTATATAATTTGGGTACAGTCGAGTGCCGTGTAGGTTTATCCACATTTGAGGTGCCTGGGCAGCTCATTAGGCAAGATATTTTTTCTAGAGTGCAGGCAGAGTGCTGCATTGTGGGTCCGGAATTGCCAAACTTGCGGTCTTCTCGGCCAGGAGTGTGAGGACAAAAGTTTGAGAACACAAGTTGACTTGGACATCAGGCCGAGGGCGCGGCAGGTACCCCCTGCAGATCTGAACCAATATCTCATACATCTGAAGTCACGGCGAGGATCAGACGTTGGCTCAGGTTGGAGTTTCTGTGCATGACTGCCCCTTCATGAACGGAGCGGAATCTCAAGGCCATGGAGTTTTTCCCATGTTGGGAGTTATGGGATGCCCCCTTCAAAAATTCCTTCTGGGGACAATTGAGACATGTTGGGCAGCTCCAGGACATCCCATATGGATTAACTCCAGAGCACCGTTGGAAGATGGATGCCAGGGAAGCCCGCCTCGCATTCCAATTGTCTCCTAGCAACAATACATTTGAGATCGGATGACTCTGCGGGAGCAACCTGGGTGGCTTAGTTGAAATAGACTTTCCTGAGAATGGGGCCTAATGTGTGTTTGTGTCCATGAGGGCCTTGGAATGGGGCGGTGGCACCGGGACCCTGTAGTATTCTCCTAAGCTTTTGACATAGATCCCATGCACAAGTTTCCTTGTGGAGACGAGATTTGTTCTGATGGGTGCCTCAGCAAACCATTTATGCTTGTATTGGAATCCAGGCTTTTGAGGAGATATGCCTGTAAACCAAAGCAATGGATCTGATTATGGCCTAGCGTACTGTCTGGTTCAATCTTCTTCTCTGGGGACATCCATGTATGGTATGAGTGGAGGTAGATGCTCACCTGGTGTCAGACCGCCCTTGTTTGTCCCCGGAAACCTACACTATTGGGATGGCCTCGGGGACTTTGGAGAGTTCTCCTAATTTGTACGATTTTGGACAATGGATGGGAAGAATTCCCATGGATTAGGTAGGCACAGTCCTAATGGGTGGCTCCTGGGGACCCAGCCTGGAGGGTGTGTGGCAAAGGACTTTGAGGACAGTATTCCAAAAACACAAACTCAGCTCAGGTTTGGGGACGTACGTATGCAGGCCCAATCTACAAACCATGAGAAGAACTCTTCAGGATATGAAGAAAGAGCAAGTCTGAGGCACTTGATCAGGTTTTGCCTCTGCATTTTATATCAACAATGGCCGTGGAATGTGGGGAGGCCTCATGGGCCATGGACAAATCTTCCTCTCTGTGGATTTGGCCCCGTCCCAATTGTTTTTGGTCAATCTGTGGGATGGGAGGTCTCCTTTCCTGTTTATTAACTCAGGTGTCCGAACAAAAGAGGAATTCCAAAGCAGAGCCTTGGGAAAGAGTGAAGGGACAACCCAAACTATGGTTAAAAATTGGGGACTAGGGGCATGGCAGGCCCAATATGCTGTCTCTTCATCCAGCCACTGAGCGGCCTGACTTGAGGACTGGGCTCATGCTGAGGGTCACAATGTGAGTTTGTGACCAATATGGCCTGCGAGCATGGGCGGGGCCTTATGGGCCACACTGGTTTCAACTACACTGGATTTGGACAACATGCCAATCACAAGGTCTCTTGCCATGGGGAACGTGTTCTGATTTCTGCATCATTTTCAACCCTGGGCAGTGGTTGGAGATAAGGTCTAGGTTCTGAAGCCTGAAAAATCGCAGTTGGGAAGAGATGACGACCTAAGGCCATGGTGGGTCTCATACGCTCAGTGTGCATTCATCTGCCTGGGTTTTGGTCAGGAGGTTCTAGCTCAGGGTGTGTCAGACAGTGCATTAGTGACCAGGTTAGACTATATAATTTGGGTACAGTCGAGTGCCGTGTAGGTTTATCCCCCTTTTAGGTTCCTGGGCAGCTCATTAGGCAAGATGTTTTTTCTAGAGGGCAGGCAGAGTGCTGCATTGTGGGTCCGGAATTGCCAAACTTGAGAGCTTCTGGGCCAGGAGTGTGAGGACAGAAGTCTGAGAACACAAGCTAGACTTGGGCTTCAGGCCGAGGGCACGGCATGTACCCCCTGCAGATCGGATCCAATATCTCAAGCATCTGAAGCCAAGGCGAGGATCAGACGTTGGCTCAGGTTGGAGTTTCTGTGCATGCCTGCCCCTTCATGAACGGAGAGGAATCTCAAGGCCATGGAGGTTTTCCCACGTTGGGAGTTTATGGATGCCCTCTTCAAGGATTCCTTCTGTGGGACAATTGAGACCTGTTGGGCAGCTCCAGGACATCCCATATGGAATGACTCCAGAGCACCGTTGGAGGATGGATGCCAGGGAAGCCCGCCTCGCATTACAATTGTCTCCTAGCAACAATAGAGTTGAGATCGGTGGCTCTGTGGGAGCAACCGAGGTGGCTGAGTTGAAATGGATTTTCCTGAGGATGGGGCCTAATGTGTGTTGTGTCCATGAGGGCCTTGGATTAGGGCGGTGGCACCGGGACCCTGACGTATTCTCCTAAGCTTTTGACATAGCTCCCATGCAAAAGTTTCCTTGTGGAGACGAGATTTTTTCTGATGGGTGCCTCAGGAAACCCCTTATGCTGGTATTGGAATCCAGGCTTTTGAGGACACATGCCTGTAAACCAAAGCAATGGACCCGATTATGGCCTAGGGTCCTGTCTGGTTCAATCTTCTTCTCTGGGGTTCTCCATCTATGGAATGAGTGGAGGTAGATGATCACCTGGTGTCAGACCGCCCTGTTTGTCCCCGGAGACATACACTATTGGGAGGGCCTCGGGGACTTTGGAGGGTTCTCCTAATTTGTACGATTTGGGACAATGGAATGGGCAGAATTCCCATGGATTGGGTAGGCCCAGTACTAATGTGTGGCTCCTGGCGCCCCAGCCTGGAGGGTGTGTGGCCCAGGACTTTGAGGACAGAAGATTGAAAACAGAAACTCAGCTTAGGTTTGGGGACGTAGGTATGGCAGGCGTAATCTACAAACCATGAGAAGAACTCTTCAGGATATGAAGAAAGAGCGAGTCTGAGGTACTTGCTCAGGCTTTTGTCTTTGGATTTTGTATCAATGATGGCCGTGGAATTTGGGGAGGCCTCATGGCCCATGGACGAATCTTCCTCTCTGTGGATTTGGCCCAGTCCCAATTGTTTTTCGTCAATCTGTGGAATGGGAGGTCTCCTTTCAGGTTTATTACCTCAGGTGTCCGAACATAAGAGGAATTCCAAAACAGAGCGCTGGGGAAGAGTGAAGGGACAACCCAAACTATGTTTAAAAATTGGGGCCTAGGGGCATGGCACGCCCACTATGCTGTCTCTTCATCCAGCCACTGAGAGGCCGTACTTGAGGACTGGGCTCAGGCTGAGGGTCACAATGTGTGTTTGTGACCAATGTGGTTTTGCGAGCATGGGCGGGGCCTCATGGGCCACACTGGTTTCAACTACACTGGACTTTGGACAACTTGCCAATCACAAGGTCTCTAACCATGGGAAAAGTGTTCTGATTTCTGCATCATTTTCAACCCTGGGCAGTGATTGGAGATAAGGACTAGGTTCTGAAGCCTGAAAACCGCAGTTGGGTAGAGATGATGACCTAAGGCCATGGCGGCTCTGATGTGCTCAGTGTGTGGTCAGCTGCCTGGATGTTGATCTGGAGGTTCAGGCTCAGGTTGTGTCAGAGAGTGCATTAGAGCTCAGGTTAGACTATATAATTTGGGTACAGTCGAGTGCCGTGTAGGTTTATCCACATTTGAGGTGCCTGGGCAGCTCATTAGGTCAGATATTTTTTCTAGAGTGCAGGCAGAGTGCTGCATTGTGGGTCCGGAATTGCCAAACTTGTGGTCTTCTCGGCCAGGAGTGTGAGGACAAAAGTTTGAGAACACAAGTTGACTTGGACATCAGGCCGAGGGCGCGGCAGGTACCCCCTGCAGATCTGAACCAATATCTCATACATCTGAAGTCACGGCGAGGATCAGACGTTGGCTCAGGTTGGAGTTTCTGTGCATGACTGCCCCTTCATGAACGGAGCGGAATCTCAAGGCCATGGAGTTTTTCCCATGTTGGGAGTTATGGGATGCCCCCTTCAAGGATTCCTTCTGGGGACAATTGAGACATGTTGGGCAGCTCCAGGACATCCCATATGGATTAACTCCAGAGCACCGTTGGAAGATGGATGCCAGGGAAGCCCGCCTCGCATTCCAATTGTCTCCTAGCAACAATACATTTGAGATCGGATGACTCTGCGGGAGCAACCTGGGTGGCTTAGTTGAAATAGACTTTCCTGAGAATGGGGCCTAATGTGTGTTTGTGTCCATGAGGGCCTTGGAATGGGGCGGTGGCACCGGGACCCTGTAGTATTCTCCTAAGCTTTTGACATAGATCCCATGCACAAGTTTCCTTGTGGAGACGAGATTTGTTCTGATGGGTGCCTCAGCAAACCACTTATGCTTGTATTGGAATCCAGGCTTTTGAGGAGATATGCCTGTAAACCAAAGCAATGGATCTGATTATGGCCTAGCGTACTGTCTGTTTCAATCTTCTTCTCTGGGGACATCCATGTATGGTATGAGTGGAGGTAGATGCTCACCTGGTGTCAGACCGCCCTTGTTTGTCCCCGGAAACCTACAATATTGGGATGGCCTCGGGGACTTTGGAGAGTTCTCCTAATTTGTACGATTTTGGACAATGGATGAGAAGAATTCCCATGGATTAGGTAGGCACAGTCCTAATGGGTGGCTCCAGGGGACCCAGCCTGGAGGATGTGTGGCAAAGGACTTTGAGGACAGTATTCTAAAAACACAAACTCAGCTCAGGTTGGGGACGTAGGTATGCAGGCCCAATCTACAAACCATGAGAAGAACTCTTCAGGATATGAAGAAAGAGCGAGTCTGAGGCACTTGATCAGGTTTTGCCTCTGCATTTTATATCAACAATGGCCGTGGAATGTGGGGAGGCCTCATGGGCCATGGACGAATCTTCCTCTCTGTGGATTCGGCCCCGTCCCAATTGTTTTTCGTCAATCTGTGGGATGGGAGGTCTCCTTTCCTGTTTATTAACTCAGGTGTCCGAACAAAAGAGGAATTCCAAAGCAGAGCCTTGGGAAAGAGTGAAGGGACAACCCAAACTATGGTTAAAAATTGGGGACTAGGGGCATGGCAGGCCCAATATGCTGTCTCTTCATCCAGCCACTGAGAGGCCTGACTTGAGGACTGGGCTCATGCTGAGGGTCACAATGTGAGTTTGTGACCAATATGGCCTGCGAGCATGGGCGGGGCCTTATGGGCCACACTGGTTTCAACTACACTGGATTTGGACAACATGCCAATCACAAGGTCTCTTGCCATGGGGAAGGTGTTCTGATTTCTGCATCATTTTCAACCCTGGGCAGTGGTTGGAGATAAGGTCTAGGTTCTGAAGCCTGAAAAATCGCAGTTGGGAAGAGATGACGACCTAAGGCCATGGTGGGTCTCATACGCTCAGTGTGCATTCATCTGCCTGGGTTTTGGTCAGGAGGTTCTAGCTCAGGGTGTGTCAGACAGTGCATTAGTGACCAGGTTAGACTATATAATTTGGGTACAGTCGAGTGCCGTGTAGGTTTATCCCCCTTTTAGGTTCCTGGGCAGCTCATTAGGCAAGATGTTTTTTCTAGAGGGCAGGCAGAGTGCTGCATTGTGGGTCCGGAATTGCCAAACTTGAGAGCTTCTGGGCCAGGAGTGTGAGGACAGAAGTCTGAGAACACAAGCTAGACTTGGGCTTCAGGCGAGGGCACGGCATGTACCCCCTGCAGATCGGATCCAATATCTCAAGCATCTGAAGCCAAGGCGAGGATCAGACGTTGGCTCAGGTTGGAGTTTCTGTGCATGCCTGCCCCTTCATGAACGGAGAGGAATCTCAAGGCCATGGAGGTTTTCCCACGTTGGGAGTTTATGGATGCCCTCTTCAAGGATTCCTTCTGTGGGACAATTGAGACCTGTTGGGCAGCTCCAGGACATCCCATATGGAATGACTCCAGAGCACCGTTGGAGGATGGATGCCAGGGAAGCCCGCCTCGCATTACAATTGTCTCCTAGCAACAATAGCGTTGAGATCGGTGGCTCTGTGGGAGCAACCGAGGTGGCTGAGTTGAAATGGATTTTCCTGAGGATGGGGCCTAATGTGTGTTGTGTCCATGAGGGCCTTGGATTAGGGCGGTGGCACCGGGACCCTGAAGTATTCTCCTAAGCTTTTGACATAGCTCCCATGCAAAAGTTTCCTTGTGGAGACGAGATTTTTTCTGATGGGTGCCTCAGGAAACCCCTTATGCTGGTATTGGAATCCAGGCTTTTGAGGACACATGCCTGTAAACCAAAGCAATGGACCCGATTATGGCCTAGGGTCCTGTCTGGTTCAATCTTCTTCTCTGGGGTTCTCCATCTATGGAATGAGTGGAGGTAGATGATCACCTGGTGTCAGACCGCCCTGTTTGTCCCCGGAGACATACACTATTGGGAGGGCCTCGGGGACTTTGGAGGGTTCTCCTAATTTGTACGATTTGGGACAATGGAATGGGCAGAATTCCCATGGATTGGGTAGGCCCAGTACTAATGTGTGGCTCCTGGCGCCCCAGCCTGGAGGGTGTGTGGCCCAGGACTTTGAGGACAGAAGATTGAAAACAGAAACTCAGCTTAGGTTTGGGGACGTAGGTATGGCAGGCGTAATCTACAAACCATGAGAAGAACTCTTCAGGATATGAAGAAAGAGCGAGTCTGAGGTACTTGCTCAGGCTTTTGTCTTTGGATTTTGTATCAATGATGGCCGTGGAATTTGGGGAGGCCTCATGGCCCATGGACGAATCTTCCTCTCTGTGGATTTGGCCCAGTCCCAATTGTTTTTCGTCAATCTGTGGAATGGGAGGTCTCCTTTCAGGTTTATTACCTCAGGTGTCCGAACATAAGAGGAATTCCAAAACAGAGCGCTGGGGAAGAGTGAAGGGACAACCCAAACTATGTTTAAAAATTGGGGCCTAGGGGCATGGCACGCCCACTATGCTGTCTCTTCATCCAGCCACTGAGAGGCCGTACTTGAGGACTGGGCTCAGGCTGAGGGTCACAATGTGTGTTTGTGACCAATGTGGTTTTGCGAGCATGGGCGGGGCCTCATGGGCCACACTGGTTTCAACTACACTGGACTTTGGACAACTTGCCAATCACAAGGTCTCTAACCATGGGAAAAGTGTTCTGATTTCTGCATCATTTTCAACCATGGGCTGTGGTTGGAGATAAGGCCTAGGTTCTGAAGCCCGAAAAACGGCTGTTGGGAAGAGATGACCACCTAAGGCCATGGCGGGTCTGATAGGCTCACTGTGTGGTCAGCTGCCTGGGTGTTGGTCAGGAGGTTCTGGCTCAGGTTGTGTCAGACAGTGCATTAGTGCCCAGGTTAGACTATATAATATGGGTACATTCGAGTGCCTTGTAGGTTTATCCTCATTTGAGGTGTCCAGGCAGCTCATTAGGGAAGATATTTTTTCTAGAGGGCAGGCAGAGTGCTGCATTGTGGGTCCGGAATGGCCAAACTTGTGGGCTTCTGGGCCAGGAGAGTGAGGACAGAAGCCTGAGAACACAAGCTCGACTTGGGCTTCTGGCCGAGGGCACTGCAGGTACCCCCTGCAGATCTGAACCAATATCTCAAGCATCTGAAGTCAACGCGAGGATCCGACGTTGACTAAGGTTGGAGTTTCTGTTCATGACGGCCCCTTCATGAAGGGAGCGGAATCTCGAGGCCATGGAGGTTTTCCACGTTGGGAGATGTGGGATGCCCCCTTCAAGGATTCCTTCTGCGGGACAATTGAGACCTGTTGGACAGCTCCAGGACATCCCATATGGAATGACTCCAGAGCACCGTTCGAGGATGGATGCCTGGGAAGTCCGCCTCGCCTTCCAATTATCTCCTAGCAACAAGACAGTTTAAATCTAATGGATCTGCTGGAGCAACCGGGGTGGCTGAGTTGAAATGCACTTTCCAGAGGATGGGTCCTAATGTGTGTTTGTGTCCATGAGGGCCTTGGAATGGGGTGGTGGCACCGGGACCCTGAAGTATTCTCCTAAGCTTTGGCATAGCTCCCATGCACAAGATTCCTTGTGGAGACGAGATTTGTTCTGATGGGTGCCTCAGGAAATCCCTTCTGCTGGTATTGGAATCCAGGCTTTTGAGGAGACATGCCTGTAAACCAAAGCAATGGATCCGATAATGTCCTCGGGTCCTGTCTGGTTCAATCTTCTTGGTATGACTGGAGGTAGATGAGTGGAGGTAGATGCTCAGCTGGTATCAACCGCCCTTTTTTGTCCCGGGCGACCTACACTATTGGGATGGCCTCAGGGACTTTTGAGTGTTCTCCTAATTTGTACGATTTTTGACAATGGAATGGGCAGAATTCCCATGGATTGGGTGGGGGCAGTCCTAATGTGTGGCTCCAGGGGCCCCAGCCTGGAGGGAGTGTGGCCCAGGACTTTGAGGACAGAAGACTGAAAACACAAACTCAGCTTAAGTTTGGGGACGTAGGTATGGCACGCCCGATCTACAAACCATGAGAAGAACTCTTCAGGATATGAAGAATGAGCGAGTCTGAATCGCTTTCTCAGGCTTTCGTCTCTGGATTTTGTTTCAGCGATGGCCGTTGAATGTTGGGGAGGTCTCATGGGCCATGGACGAATCTTCCTCTCTGTGGATTTGGCCCGATCCCAATAGTTTTTCGTCAATCTGTGGGATGGGAGGACTCCTTTCAGGTTTGTTACCTCTGGTGTCCCACCAAAAGAGGAATTCCAAAGCAGAGCCCTGGGGAAGAGTGAAGGGACACCCCGAACTATGGTTAAAAATTGGGTCCTAGGGGCATGGCAAGCCCAATATGCTGTCTCTTCATATAGGCCCTGAGAGGCCTTACCTGAGGACCGGGCTCAGGCTGAGGGTCACAATGTGTGTTTGTGACCAATGTGGCCCGCAAGCATGGGCTGGGCCTCATGGGCCACGCTTGTTTCAACTACACTGAACGTTGGACAACATGCCAAGCACAAGGTTTCTTGCCATGGGGAAAGAGTTCTGATTTCTGCATCATTTTCAACCCTGGGCAGTGGTTGGAGATAAGGTCTAGGTTCTGGAGCCTGAAAACCGCAGTTGGGAAGAGATGACGACCTAAGGCCATGGCGGGTCCGATGTGCTCAGTGTGCGGCCAGCTGTCTGGGTGGGACCAGGAGGTCCAGGCTCAGGCTGGGTCAGAAGGGGAAATAGTGCCCAGGTCAGCCTATATGTTTGGGGTACAGCCGAATGGCGTGCAGGTTGATCCTCATTTGGGGTTTCGGGGTAGCCCTGAGGGCAATGTTTTACTTCTGTAGGGCAGGCAGAGTGCGGCATTGTAGTTCTGGATTGCCAAACTGGAGGGCTTGTGGGCCAGTAGTCTGAGGACGGAGTCTGAGAACCCAAGCTAGGCCTAGGTTTCTGGGTGAGGATATGGCAGGCACAATCTACAGACCTCAATAGAGATCTCGTGCATCTGAAGTCAGGGCAAGGATCAGACGATCGCTCAGGTTGGACTTTCTGCCCTGATGGCCCTTTCTTGAAGGCGGTTGGATCACGAAGACATTGCGGTTTTCCCACGATGGGAGTTGTGAGAAGCTCCAAACTGCAAAGATTCCTCTGCAGGACAATTGAGACCTGTTGGTTGGCTCCAGGCCAATGATTCCGAGCAGGGTTCTAAGGATGGATGGCTGGGTGGCCCACCTCGCATTCCAATGGTCTCCAAGCAACAAGACAGGTTAGATCTGCTGGATGTGGGGGGCAACCGAGGAGGCTGAGTTGAAATGGACTCTCCTGTGGATGTGTCCTAATATGTTTTTGTGTCTATGGAGACCTTGGAATGAAGCGGTGGCCCTGGGGCCCTGAAGGGTTCTCCTAAACAGAGGCTTTGACACAGCTCCAACGTGCATGTTTCCCATGTGTAGATGAGATTTGTTCTGATGGGTGAGTCAAGAAACAGCCATATGCTGGTATTGAAATCCAGGCCTCTGAGGAGAGATGCCTGGAAACCAAAGCAATGGATCAGATTAGTGCCTAGGGGCCTGTTCGTACCTTTTTACCTCTGGGGACATCAGTCTACGGGTCTGAGTGCAGGTAGGTGCTCAGATGGGCTCAGATTGCCCCTGTTTGTCCTGGGAAGCCACAACTCTTGGGATGGCCTCAGGGACTTTGGAGGTTATCCTATTAGTAGGGTTGTGGCCATTGGAATGGGCACATACAATTCCCTTGGAGAGGGCAAGTACAGTCCTCAAGTTTGGCTCCTGGGCCCTGAGCCTGTAGGGTGTGTAGGCCAGAGCTGTTTGGACAGTTGTCTGAAAACACAAACTCGGTTTATGTTTTGGGTCATAGGTATGGCAGGACTGATCTACAGACCATGAGGAGAACACTTCGGGATATGAAAAAAGGGCGAGTGTGAGGCTCTTGCTCAAGTTTTTGTCTCTGGATATCGTGTCACTCATGGTCGTGAAATTGCCGGGTGACTTCATGGGAAATGGACGAGTCTTACTCTCTGGGGGTTCGGTCCCGTCCAAAGAGTTTGCGGTCATTCTGGGGATGGAAGAAGTCCGTTTTTTTGTTGTTGTTGTAGATTTGTTTCATTTTGTTTTTCAACCTCAGATGTCCCACCAAATGAGGGATTCCAGAGTAGAGCCCTGGGGTGGGGCGACTGAACAACCAGAAATCTGGTTAAAAATTGGGGACTAGGGACATGTCAAGCCCATTATGATATCTAATGGTCCAGCCACTGAGAGGACTTACTAGAGGACAGGACTCACGCTGAGGTCACAATGCGTGTTTATGCTCTCGTCGCACTCAAGAATGGGCGGGGCCTCAGGGTGAATGCTGTTTTCTCCTACACTGAACGTTGGACAACATGCCAACCACAAGGTTTCTTGCCATGGGTCAGGAAGAGTTCTGATTTCTGCATCACAGTCACCCGTGGGCAGTGATTGGAGATAAGGTCTAGGTTCTGAAGCCTGAAAACTGAGGTAGGGAAGAGATGATGACCTAAGGCCAGGGCGGGTCTGATGTGCTCAGGGTGCGGTCAGCTGTCTGGGTGTTGGTCAGCAGGTCCGGGCTCAGGTTGTGTCAGACACTGCATTAGTGCCCAGGTTAGACTATATAATTTGGGTACATTCGAGTGCCGTGTAGGATTATCTTCATTTAAGCTGCCTGGTCAGCTCATTAGGCAATATATTTTTTCTAGATGGCAGGCAGAGTTCTTCATTGTTGTTCCGGAATTGCCAAACTTGAGGGCTTCGGGGCCAGGAGAGTGAGGACGGAAGTCTGAGAACACAAGCTAGACTTCGGATTCAGGGTGAGGGCACGGCAGGTACCCCCTGCAGATCTGAACCAATATCTCATGCATCTGAGGTCAGGGCGAGTATCCGACGTTGGCTCAGGTTGGAGTTTCTGTGCATGACGGCCCCTTCATGAAGGGAGCGGAATCTCGAGGCCATGGAGGTTTTCCACGTTGGGAGATGTGGGATGCCCCCTTCAAGGATTCCTTCTGCGGGACAATTGAGACTTGTTGGACAGCTCCAGGACATCCCATATGGAATGACTCCAGAGCACCGTTCGAGGATGGATGCCTGGGAAGTCCGCCTCGCCTTCCAATTGTCTCCTAGCAACAAGACAGTTTACATCTAATGGATCTGCGGGAGCAACCGGGGTGGCTGAGTTCAAATGTACTTTCCAGAGGATGGGTCCTAATGTGTGTTTGTGTCCATGAGGGCCTTGGAATGGGGTGGTGGCACCGGGACCCTGAAGTATTCTCCTAAGCTTTGGCATAGCTCCCATGCACAAGTTTCCTTGTGGAGACGAGATTTGTTCTGATGGGTGCCTCAGGAAATCCCCTCTGCTGGTATTGGAATCCAGGCTTTTGAGGAGACATGCCTGTAAACCAAAGCAATGGATCCGATAATGTCCTCGGGTCCTGTCTGGTTCAATCTTCTTGGTATGAGTGGAGGTAGATGAGTAGAGGTAGATACTCAGCTGGTATCAACCGCCCTTTTTTGTCCCGGGCGACCTACACTATTGGGATGGCCTCAGGGACTTTGGAGTGTTCTCCTAATTTGTACGATTTTTGACAATGGAATGGGCAGAATTCCCATGGATTGGGTGGGGGCAGTCCTAATGTGTGGCTCCAGGGGCCCCAGCCTGGAGGGAGTGTGGCCCAGGACTTTGAGGACAGAAGACTGAAAACACAAACTCAGCTTAAGTTTGGGGACGTAGGTATGGCACGCCCGATCTACAAACCATGAGAAGAACTCTTCAGGATATGAAGAATGAGCGAGTCTGAATCGCTTGCTCAGGCTTTCGTCTCTGGATTTTGTTTCAGCGATGGCCGTTGAATGTTGGGGAGGTCTCATGGGCCATGGACGAATCTTCCTCCCTGTGGATTTGGCCCGATCCCAATTGTTTTTCGTCAATCTGTGGGATGGGAGGACTCCTTTCTGGTTTGTTACCTCTGGTGTCCCACCAAAAGAGGAATTTCAAAGCAGAGCCCTGGGGAAGAGTGAAGGGACACCCCGAACTATGGTTAAAAATTGGGGCCTAGGGGCATGGCAAGCCCAATATGCTGTCTCTTCATATAGGCCCTGAGAGGCCTTACCTGAGGACCGGGCTCAGGCTGAGGGTCACAATGTGTGTTTGTGACCAATGTGGCCCGCAAGCATGGGCTGGGCCTCATGGGCCACGCTTGTTTCAACTACACTGAACGTTGGACAACATGCCAAGCACAAGGTTTCTTGCCATGGGGAAAGAGTTCTGATTTCTGCATCATTTTCAACCCTGGGCAGTGGTTGGAGATAAGGTCTAGGTTCTGGAGCCTGAAAACCGCAGTTGGGAAGAGATGACGACCTAAGGCCATGGCGGGTCCGATGTGCTCAGTGTGCGGCCAGCTGTCTGGGTGGGACCAGGAGGTCCAGGCTCAGGCTGGGTCAGAAGGGGAAATAGTGCCCAGGTCAGCCTATATGTTTGGGGTACAGCCGAATGGCGTGCAGGTTGATCCTCATTTGCGGTTTCGGGGTAGCCCTGAGGGCAATGTTTTACTTCTGTAGGGCAGGCAGAGTGCGGCATTGTAGTTCTGGATTGCCAAACTGGAGGGCTTGTGGGCCAGTAGTCTGAGGACGGAGTCTGAGAACCCAAGCTAGGCCTAGGTTTCTGGGTGAGGATATGGCAGGCACAATCTACAGACCTCAATAGAGATCTCGTGCATCTGAAGTCAGGGCAAGGATCAGACGATCGCTCAGGTTGGACTTTCTGCCCTGATGGCCCTTTCTTGAAGGCGGTTGGATCACGAAGACATTGCGGTTTTCCCACGATGGGAGTTGTGAGAAGCTCCAAACTGCAAAGATTCCTCTGCAGGACAATTGAGACCTGTTGGTTGGCTCCAGGCCAACGATTCGAGCAGGGTTCTAAGGATGGATGGCTGGGTAGCCCACCTCACATTCCAATGGTCTCCAAGCAACAAGACAGGTTAGATCTGCTGGATGTGGGGGGCAACCGAGGAGGCTGAGTTGAAATGGACTCTCCTGTGGATGTGTCCTAATATGTTTTTGTGTCTATGGAGACCTTGGAATGAAGCGGTGGCCCTGGGGCCCTGAAGGGTTCTCCTAAACAGAGGCTTTGACACAGCTCCAACGTGCATGTTTCCCATGTGTAGATGAGATTTGTTCTGATGGGTGAGTCAAGAAACAGCCATATGCTGGTATTGAAATCCAGGCCTCTGAGGAGAGATGCCTGGAAACCAAAGCAATGGATCCGATTAGTGCCTAGGGGCCTGTTCGTTCCTTTTTACCTCTGGGGACATCAGTCTACGGGTCTGAGTGCAGGTAGGTGCTCAGATGGGCTCAGATTGCCCCTGTTTGTCCTGGGAAGCCACAACTCTTGGGATGGCCTCAGGGACTTTGGAGGTTATCCCATTAGTAGGGTTGTGGCCATTGGAATGGGCACATACAATTCCCTTGGAGAGGGCAAGTACAGTCCTCAGGTTTGGCTCCAGGGCCCTGAGCCGGTAGGGTGTGTAGGCCAGAGCTGTTTGGACAGTTGTCTGAAAACACAAACTCGGCTTATGTTTTGGGTCATAGTTATGGCAGGACTGATCTACAGACCATGAGGAGAACACTCCGGAATATGAAAAAAGGGCGAGTGTGAGGCTCTTGCTCAAGTTTTTGTCTCTGGATATCGTGTCACTCATGGTCGTGAAATTCCCGGGTGACTTCATGGGAAATGGACGAGTCTTACTCTCTGGGGATTCGGTCCCGTCCAAAGAGTTTGGGGTCATTCTGGGGATGGAAGAAGTCCGTTTTTTGTTGTTGTTGTCGATTTGTTTCATTTTGTTTTTCAACCTCAGATGTCCCACCAAATGAGGGATTCCAGAGTAGAGCCCTGGGGTGGGGCGACTGAACAACCAGAAATCTGGTTAAAAATTGGGGACTAGGGACATGTCAAGCCCATTATGACATCTAATGGTCCAGCCACTGAGAGGACTTACTAGAGACAGGACTCACGCTGAGGTCACAATGCGTGTTTATGCTCTCGTCGCACTCAAGAATGGGCGGGGCCTCAGGGTGAATGCTGTTTTCTCCTACACTGAAGGTTGGACAACATGCCAACCACAAGGTTTCTTGCCATGGGTCAGGAAGAGTTCTGATTTCTGCATCACAGTCACCCGTGGGCAGTGATTGGAGATAAGGTCTAGGTTCTGAAGCCTGAAAACTGAGGTAGGGAAGAGATGATGACCTAAGGCCAGGGCGGGTCTGATGTGCTCAGGGTGCGGTCAGCTGTCTGGGTGTTGGTCAGCAGGTCCGGGCTCAGGTTGTGTCAGACAGTGCATTAGTGCCCAGGTTAGACTATATAATTTGGGTACATTCGAGTGCCGTGTAGGTTTATCTTCATTTAAGCTGCCTGGTCAGCTCATTAGGCAATATATTTTTTCTAGAGGGTAGGCAGAGTTCTTCATTGTTGGTCCGGAATTGCCAAACTTGAGGGCTTCGGGGCCAGGAGAGTGAGGACGGAAGTCTGAGAACACAAGCTAGACTTCGGATTCAGGGTGAGGGCACGGCAGGTACCCCATGCAGATCTGAACCAATATCTCATGCATCTGAGGTCAGAGCGAGGATCCGACGTGGCTCAGGTTGGAGTTTCTGTGCATGACGGCCCCTTCATGAAGGGAGCGGAATCTCGAGGCCATGGAGGTTTTCCACGTTGGGAGATGTGGGATGCCCCCTTCAAGGATTCCTTCTACGGGACAATTGAGACTTGTTGGACAGCTCCAGGACATCCCATATGGAATGACTCCAGAGCACCGTTCGAGGATGGATGCCTGGGAAGTCCGCCTCGCCTTCCAATTGTCTCCTAGCAACAAGACAGTTTAGATCTAATGGATCTGCGGGAGCAACCGGGGTGGCTGAGTTGAAATGCACTTTCCAGAGGATGGGTCCTAATGTGTGTTTGTGTCCATGAGGGCCTTGGAATGGGGAGGTGGCACCGGGACCCTGAAGTATTCTCCTAAGCTTTGGCATAGCACCCATGCACAAGTTTCCTTGTGGAGACGAGATTTGTTCTGATGGGTGCCTCAGGAAATCCACTCAGCTGGTATTGGAATCCAGGCTTTTGAGGAGACATGCCTGTAAACCAAAGCAATGGATCCGATAATGGCCACGGGTCCTATCTGGTTCAATCTTCTTGGTATGAGTGGAGGTAGATGAGTGGAGGTAGATGCTCTGCTGTTATCAACCGCCCTTTTTTGTCCCGGGCGACCTACACTATTGGGATGGCCTCAGGGACTTTGGAGTGTTCTCCTAATTTGTACGATTTTTGACAATGGAATGGGCAGAATTCCCATGGATTGGGTGGGGGCAGTCCTAATGTGTGGCTCCAGGGGCCCCAGCCTGGAGGGAGTGTGGCCCAGGACTTTGAGGACAGAAGACTGAAAACACAAACTCAGCTTAAGTTTGGGGACGTAGGTATGGCACGCCCGATCTACAAACCATGAGAAGAACTCTTCAGGATATGAAGAATGAGCGAGTCTGAATCGCTTGCTCAGGCTTTTGTCTCTGGATTTTGTTTCAGCGATGGCCGTTGAATGTTTGGGAGGTCTCATGGGCCATGGACGAATCTTCCTCTCTGTGGATTTGGCCCGATCCCAATTGTTTTTCGTCAATCTGTGGGATGGGAGGACTCCTTTCTGGTTTGTTACCTCTGGTGTCCCACCAAAAGAGGAATTCCAAGCAGAGCCCTGGGGAAGAGTGAAGGGACACCCCGAACTATGGTTAAAAATTGGGGCCTAGGGGCATGGCAAGCCCAATATGCTGTCTATTCATATAGGCCCTGAGAGGCCTTACCTGAGGACTGGGCTCAGGCTGAGGGTCACAATGTGTGTTTGTGACCAATGTGGCCCGCAAGCTTGGGCTGGGCCTCATGGGCCACGCTTGTTTCAACTACACTGAACGTTGGACAACATGCCAAGCACAAGGTTTCTTGCCATGGGGAAAGAGTTCTGATTTCTGCATCATTTTCAACCCTGGGCAGTGGTTGGAGATAAGGTCTAGGTTCTGGAGCCTGAAAACCGCAGTTGGGAAGAGATGACGACCTAAGGCCATGGCGGGTCCGATGTGCTCAGTGTGCGGCCAGCTGTCTGGGTGGGACCAGGAGGTCCAGGCTCAGGCTGGGTCAGAAGGGGAAATAGTGCCCAGGTCAGCCTATATGTTTGGGGTACAGCCGAATGGCGTGCAGGTTGATCCTCATTTGGAGTTTCGGGGTAGCCCTGAGGGCAATGTTTTACTTCTGTAGGGCAGGCAGAGTGCGGCATTGTAGTTCTGGATTGCCAAACTGGAGGGCTTGTGGGCCAGTAGTCTGAGGACGGAGTCTGAGAACCCAAGCTAGGCCTAGGTTTCTGGGTGAGGATATGGCAGGCACAATCTACAGACCTCAATAGAGATCTCGTGCATCTGAAGTCAGGGCAAGGATCAGACGATCGCTCAGGTTGGACTTTCTGCCCTGATGGCCCTTTCTTGAAGGCGGTTGGATCACGAAGACATTGCGGTTTTCCCACGATGGGAGTTGTGAGAAGCTCCAAACTGCAAAGATTCCTCTGCAGGACAATTGAGACCTGTTGGTTGGCTCCAGGCCAACGATTCCGAGCAGGGTTCTAAGGATGGATGGCTGGGTAGCCCACCTCGCATTCCAATTGTCTCCAAGCAACAAGACAGGTTAGATCTGCTGGATGTGGGGGGCAACCGAGGAGGCTGAGTTGAAATGGACTCTCCTGTGGATGTGTCCTAATATGTTTTTGTGTCTATGGAGACCTTGGAATGAAGCGGTGGCCCTGGGGCCCTGAAGGGTTCTCCTAAACAGAGGCTTTGACACAGCTCCAACGTGCATGTTTCCCATGTTTAGATGAGATTTGTTCTGATGGGTGAGTCAAGAAACAGCCATATGCTGGTATTGAAATCCAGGCCTCTGAGGAGAGATGCCTGGAAACCAAAGCAATGGATCCGATTAGTGCCTAGGGGCCTGTTCGTTCCTTTTTACCTCTGGGGACATCAGTCTACGGGTCTGAGTGCAGGTAGGTGCTCAGATGGGCTCAGATTGCCCCTGTTTGTCCTGGGAAGCCACAACTCTTGGGTGGCCTCAGGGACTTTGGAGGTTATCCTATTAGTAGGGTTGTGGCCATTGGAATGGGCACATACAATTCCCTTGGAGAGGGCAAGTACAGTCCTCAGGTTTGGCTCCAGGGCCCTGAGCCTGTAGGGTGTGTAGGCCAGAGCTGTTTGGACAGTTGTCTGAAAACACAAACTCGGCTTATGTTTTGGGTCATAGGTATGGCAGGACTGATCTACAGACCATGAGGAGAACACTTCGGGATATGAAAAAAGGGCGAGTGTGAGGCTCTTGCTCAAGTTTTTGTCTCTGGATATCGTGTCACTCATGGTCTTGAAATTGCCGGGTGACTTCATGGGAAATGGACGAGTCTTACTCTCTGGGGATTCGGTCCCGTCCAAAGAGTTTGCGGTCATTCTGGGGATGGAAGAAGTCCGTTTTTTTGTTGTTGTTGTCGATTTGTTTCATTTTGTTTTTCAACCTCAGATGTCCCACCAAATGAGGGATTCCAGAGTAGAGCCCTGGGGTGGGGCGACTGAACAACCAGAAATCTGGTTAAAAATTGGGGACTAGGGACATGTCAAGCCCATTATGACATCTAATGGTCCAGCCATTGAGAGGACTTACTAGAGACAGGACTCACGCTGAGGTCACAATGCGTGTTTATGCTCTCGTCGCACTCAAGAATGGGCGGGGCCTCAGGGTGAATGCTGTTTTCTCCTACACTGAACGTTGGACAACATGCCAACCACAAGGTTTCTTGCCATGGGTCAGGAAGAGTTCTGATTTCTGCATCACAGTCACCCGTGGGCAGTGATTGGAGATAAGGTCTAGGTTCTGAAGCCTGAAAACTGAGGTAGGGAAGAGATGATGACCTAAGGCCAGGGCGGGTCTGATGTGCTCAGGGTGCGGTCAGCTGTCTGGGTGTTGGTCAGCAGGTCCGGGCTCAGGTTGTGTCAGACACTGCATTAGTGCCCAGGTTAGACTATATAATTTGGGTACATTCGAGTGCCGTGTAGGTTTATCTTCATTTAAGCTGCCTGGTCAGCTCATTAGGCAATATATTTTTTCTAGAGGGCAGGCAGAGTTCTTCATTTTTGGTCCGGAATTGCCAAACTTGAGGGCTTCGAGGCCAGGAGAGTGAGGACGGAAGTCTGAGTACACAAGCTAGACTTCGGATTCAGGGTGAGGGCACGGCAGGTACCCCCTGCAGATCTGAACCAATATCTCATGCATCTGAGGTCAGGGCGAGGATCCGACGTTGGCTCAGTTTGGAGTTTCTGTGCATGACGGCCCCTTCATGAAGGGAGCGGAATCTCGAGGCCATGGAGGTTTTCCACGTTGGGAGATGTGGGATGCCCCCTTCAAGGATTCCTTCTGCGGGACAATTGAGACTTGTTGGACAGCTCCAGGACATCCCATATGGAATGACTCCAGAGCACCGTTCGAGGATGGATGCCTGGGAAGTCCGCCTCGCCTTCCAATTGTCTCCTAGCAACAAGACAGTTTAGATCTAATGGATCTGCGGGAGCAACCGGGGTGGCTGAGTTGAAATGCACTTTCCAGAGGATGGGTCCTAATGTGTGTTTGTGTCCATGAGGGCCTTGGAATGGGGAGGTGGCACCGGGACCCTGAAGTATTCTCCTAAGCTTTGGCATAGCACCCATGCACAAGTTTCCTTGTGGAGACGAGATTTGTTCTGATGGGTGCCTCAGGAAATCCCCTTGCTGGTATTGGAATCCAGGCTTTTGAGGAGACATGCCTGTAAACCAAAGCAATGGATCCGATAATGGCCACGGGTCCTATCTGGTTCAATCTTCTTGGTATGAGTGGAGGTAGATGAGTGGAGGTAGATGCTCAGCTGTTATCAACCACCCTTTTTTGTCTCGGGCGACCTACACTATTGGGATGGCCTCAGGGACTTTGGAGTGTTCTCCTAATTTGTACGATTTTTGACAATGGAATGGGCAGAATTCCCATGAATTGGGTGGGGGCAGTCCTAATGTGTGGCTCCAGGGGCCCCAGGCTGGAGGGAGTGTGGCCCAGGACTTTGAGGACAGAAGACTGAAAACACAAACTCAGCTTAAGTTTGGGGACGTAGGTATGGCACGCCCGATCTACAAACCATGAGAAGAACTCTTCAGGATATGAAGAATGAGCGAGTCGGAGTCGCTTGCTCAGGCTTTTGTCTCGGGATTTTGTTTCAGCGATGGCCGTGGAATTTTGGGGAGTTCTCATGGGCCATGGATGAATCTTCCTCTCTGTGGATTTGGCCCGATCCCAATTGTTTTTCGTCAATCTGTGGGATGGGAGGACTCCTTTCTGATTTGTTACCTCTGGTGTCCCACCAAAAGAGGAATTCCAAAGCAGAGCCCTGGGCAAGAGTGAAGGGACACCCCGAACTATGGTTAAAAATTGGGGCCTAGGGGCATGGCAAGCCCAATATGCTGTCTCTTCATATAGGCCCTGAGAGGCCTTACCTGAGGACTGGGCTCAGGCTGAGGGTCACAATGTGTGTTTGTGACCAATGTGGCCCGCAAGCATGGGCTGGGCCTCATGGGCCACGCTTGTTTCAACTACACTGAACGTTGGACAACATACCAAGCACAAGGTTTCTTGCCATGGGGAAAGAGTTCTGATTTCTGCATCATTTTCAACCCTGGGCAGTGGTTGGAGATAAGGTCTAGGTTCTGGAGCCTGAAAACCCCAGTTGGGAAGAGATGACGACCTAAGGCCATGGCGGGTCCGATGTGCTCAGTGTGCGGCCAGCTGTCTGGGTGGGACCAGGAGGTCCAGGCTCAGGCTGGGTCAGAAGGGGAAACAGTGCCCAGGTCAGCCTATATGTTTGGGGTACAGCCGAATGGCGTGCAGGTTGATCCTCATTTGGGGTTTCGGGGTAGCCCTGAGGGCAATGTTTTACTTCTGTAGGGCAGGCAGAGTGCGGCATTGTAGTTCTGGATTGCCAAACTGGAGGGCTTGTGGGCCAGTAGTCTGAGGACGGAGTCTGAGAACCCAAGCTAGGCCTAGGTTTCTGGGTGAGGATATGGCAGGCACAATCTACAGACCTCAATAGAGATCTCGTGCATCTGAAGTCAGGGCAAGGATCAGACGATCGCTCAGGTTGGACTTTCTGCCCTGATGGCCCTTTCTTGAAGGCGGTTGGATCACGAAGACATTGCGGTTTTCCCACGATGGGAGTTGTGAGAAGCTCCAAACTGCAAAGATTCCTCTGCAGTACAATTGAGACCTGTTGGTTGGCTCCAGGCCAACGATTCCGAGCAGGGTTCTAAGGATGGATGGCTGGGTAGCCCACCTCGCATTCCAATGGTCTCCAAGCAACAAGACAGGTTAGATCTGCTGGATGTGGGGGGCAACCGAGGAGGCTGAGTTGAAATGGACTCTCCTGTGGATGTGTCCTAATATGTTTTTGTGTCTATGGAGACCTTGGAATGAAGCGGTGGCCCTGGGGCCCTGAAGGGTTCCCCTAAACAGAGGCTTTGACACAGCTCCAACGTGCATGTTTCCCATGTGTAGATGAGATTTGTTCTGATGGGTGAGTCAAGAAACAGCCATATGCTGGTATTGAAATCCAGGCCTCTGAGGAGAGATGCCTGGAAACCAAAGCAATGGATCCGATTAGTGCCTAGTGTCCTGTTCTTCCTTTTTACCTCTGGGGAAAACTGTCTACGGGTCTGAGTGCAGGTAGGTGCTCAGATGGGCTCAGATTGCCCCTGTTTGTCCTGGGAAGCCACAACTCTTGGGATGGCCTCAGGGACTTTGGAGGTTATCCTATTAGTAGGGTTGTGGCCATTGGAATGGGCACATACAATTCCCTTGGAGAGGGCAAGTACAGTCCTCAGGTTTGGCTCCAGGGCCCTGAGCCTGTAGGGTGTGTAGGCCAGAGCTGTTTGGACAGTTGTCTGAAAACACAAACTCGGCTCATGTTTTGGGTCATAGGTATGGCAGGACTGATCTACAGACCATGAGGAGAACACTTCGGGATATGAAAAAAGGGCGAGTGTGAGGCTCTTGCTCAAGTTTTTGTCTCTGGATATCGTGTCACTCATGGTCGGGAAAATGCCGGGTGACTTCATGGGAAATGGACGAGTCTTACTCTCTGGGGGTTCGGTCCCGTCCAAAGAGTTTGCGGTCATTCTGGGGATGGAAGAAGTCCGTTTTTTTGTTGTTGTTGTTGATTTGTTTCATTTTGTTTTCAACCTCAGATGTCCCACCAAATGAGGGATTCCAGAGTAGAGCCCTGGGGTGGGGCGACTGGACAACCAGAAATCTGGTTAAAAATTGGGGACTAGGGACATGTCAAGCCCATTATGACATCTAATGGTCCAGCCACTGAGAGGACTTACTAGAGGACAGGACTCACGCTGAGGTCACAATGCGTGTTTATGCACTCGTCGCACTCAAGAATGGGCGGGGCCTCAGGGTGAATGCTGGTTTGTCCTACACTGAACGTTGCACAACATGCCAACCACAAGGTTTCTTGCCATGGGTCAGGAAGAGTTCTGATTTCTGCATCACAGTCACCCGTGGGCAGTGATTGGAGATAAGGTCTAGGTTCTGAAGCCTGAAAACTGAGGTAGGGAAGAGATGATGACCTAAGGCCAGGGCGGGTCTGATGTGCTCAGGGTGCGGTCAGCTGTCTGGGTGTTGGTCAGCAGGTCCGGGCTCAGGTTGTGTCAGACACTGCATTAGTGCCCAGGTTAGACTATATAATTTGGGTACATTCGAGTGCCGTGTAGGTTTATCTTCATTTAAGCTGCCTGGTCAGCTCATTAGGCAATATATTTTTTCTAGAGGGCAGGCAGAGTTCTTCATTGTTGGTCCGGAATTGCCAAACTTGAGGGCTTCGGGGCCAGGAGAGTGAGGACGGAAGTCTGAGAACACAAGCTAGACTTCGGATTCAGGGTGAGGGCACGGCAGGTACCCCCTGCAGATCTGAACCAATATCTCATGCATCTGAGGTCAGGGCGAGGATCCGACGTTGGCTCAGTTTGGAGTTTCTGTGCATGACGGCCCCTTCATGAAGGGAGCGGAATCTCGAGGCCATGGAGGTTTTCCACGTTGGGAGATGTGGGATGCCCCCTTCAAGGATTCCTTCTGCGGGACAATTGAGACTTGTTGGACAGCTCCAGGACATCCCATATGGAATGACTCCAGAGCACCGCTCGAGGATGGATGCCTGGGAAGTCCGCCTCGCCTTCCAATTGTCTCCTAGCAACAAGACAGTTTAGATCTAATGGATCTGCGGGAGCAACCGGGGTGGCTGAGTTGAAATGCACTTTCCAGAGGATGGGTCCTAATGTGTGTTTGTGTCCATGAGGGCCTTGGAATGGGGAGGTGGCACCGGGACCCTGAAGTATTCTCCTAAGCTTTGGCATAGCACCCATGCACAAGTTTCCTTGTGGAGACGAGATTTGTTCTGATGGGTGCCTCAGGAAATCCCCTCTGCTGGTATTGGAATCCAGGCTTTTGAGGAGACATGCCTGTAAACCAAAGCAATGGATCCGATAATGGCCACGGGTCCTATCTGGTTCAATCTTCTTGGTATGAGTGGAGGTAGATGAGTGGAGGTAGATGCTCAGCTGTTATCAACCGCCCTTTTTTGTCTCGGGCGACCTACACTATTGGGATGGCCTCAGGGACTTTTGAGTGTTCTCCTAATTTGTACGATTTTTGACAATGGAATGGGCAGAATTCCCATGGATTGGGTGGGGGCAGTCCTAATGTGTGGCTCCAGGGGCCCCAGCCTGGAGGGAGTGTGGCCCAGGACTTTGAGGACAGAAGACTGAAAACACAAACTCAGCTTAAGTTTGGGGACGTAGGTATGGCACGCCCGATCTACAAACCATGAGAAGAACTCTTCAGGATATGAAGAATGAGCGAGTCTGAGTCGCTTGCTCAGGCTTTTGTCTCGGGATTTTGTTTCAGCGATGGCCGTGGAATTTTGGGGAGTTTCATGGGCCATGGATGAATCTTCCTCTCTGTGGATTTGGCCCGATCCCAATTGTTTTTCGTCAATCTGTGGGATGGGAGGACTCCTTTCTGATTTGTTACCTCTGGTGTCCCACCAAAAGAGGAATTCCAAAGCAGAGCCCTGGGGAAGAGTGAAGGGACACCCCGAACTATGGTTAAAAATTGGGGCCTAGGGGCATGGCAAGCCCAATATGCTGTCTCTTCATATAGGCCCTGAGAGGCCTTACCTGAGGACTGGGCTCAGGCTGAGGGTCACAATGTGTGTTTGTGACCAATGTGGCCCGCAAGCATGGGCTGGGCCTCATGGGCCACGCTTGTTTCAACTACACTGAACGTTGGACAACATACCAAGCACAAGGTTTCTTGCCATGGGGAAAGAGTTCTGATTTCTGCATCATTTTCAACCCTGGGCAGTGGTTGGAGATAAGGTCTAGGTTCTGGAGCCTGAAAACCCCAGTTGGGAAGAGATGACGACCTAAGGCCATGGCGGGTCCGATGTGCTCAGGGTGCGGCCAGCTGTCTGGGTGGGACCAGGAGGTCCAGGCTCAGGCTGGGTCAGAAGGGGAAACAGTGCCCAGGTCAGCCTATATGTTTGGGGTACAGCCGAATGGCGTGCAGGTTGATCCTCATTTGGGGTTTCGGGGTAGCCTGAGGGCAATGTTTTACTTCTGTAGGGCAGGCAGAGTGCGGCATTGTAGTTCTGGATTGCCAAACTGGAGGGCTTGTGGGCCAGTAGTCTGAGGACGGAGTCTGAGAACCCAAGCTAGGCCTAGGTTTCTGGGTGAGGATATGGCAGGCACAATCTACAGACCTCAATAGAGATCTCGTGCATCTGAAGTCAGGGCAAGGATCAGACGATCGCTCAGGTTGGACTTTCTGCCCTGATGGCCCTTTCTTGAAGGCGGTTGGATCACGAAGACATTGCGGTTTTCCCACGATGGGAGTTGTGAGAAGCTCCAAACTGCAAAGATTCCTCTGCAGGACAATTGAGACCTGTTGGTTGGCTCCAGGCCAACGATTCCGAGCAGGGTTCTAAGGATGGATGGCTGGGTAGCCCACCTCGCATTCCAATTGTCTCCAAGCAACAAGACAGGTTAGATCTGCTGGATGTGGGGGGCAACCGAGGAGGCTGAGTTGAAATGGACTCTCCTGTGGATGTGTCCTAATATGTTTTTGTGTCTATGGAGACCTTGGAATGAAGCGGTGGCCCTGGGGCCCTGAAGGGTTCTCCTAAACAGAGGCTTTGACACAGCTCCAACGTGCATGTTTCCCATGTGGAGATGAGATTTGTTCTGATGGGTGAGTCAAGAAACAGCCATATGCTGGTATTGAAATCCAGGCCTCTGAGGAGAGATGCCTGGAAACCAAAGCAATGGATCAGATTAGTGCCTAGGGGCCTGTTCGTTCCTTTTTACCTCTGGGGACATCAGTCTACGGGTCTGAGTGCAGGTAGGTGCTCAGATGGGCTCAGATTGCCCCTGTTTGTCCTGGGAAGCCACAACTCTTGGGATGGCCTCAGGGACTTTGGAGGTTATCCTATTAGTAGGGTTGTGGCCATTGGAATGGGCACATACAATTCCCTTGGAGAGGGCAAGTACAGTCCTCAGGTTTGGCTCCAGGGCCGTGAGCCTGTAGGGTGTGTAGGCCAGAGCTGTTTGGACAGTTGTCTGAAAACACAAACTCGGCTTATGTTTTGGGTCATAGGTATGGCAGGACTGATCTACAGACCATGAGGAGAACACTTCGGGATATGAAAAAAGGGCGAGTGTGAGGCTCTTGCTCAAGTTTTTGTCTCTGGATATCGTGTCACTCATGGTCGTGAAATTGCCGGGTGACATCATGGGAAATGGACGAGTCTTACTCTCTGGGGGTTCGGTCCCGTCCAAAGAGTTTGCGGTCATTCTGGGGATGGAAGAAGTCCGTTTTTTTGTTGTTGTTGTCGATTTGTTTCATTTTGTTTTTCAACCTCAGATGTCCCACCAAATGAGGGATTCCAGAGTAGAGCCCTGGGGTGAGGCGACTGAACAACCAGATATCTGGTTAAAAATTGGGGACTAGGGACATGTCAAGCCCATTATGACATCTAATGGTCCAGCCACTGAGAGGACTTACTAGAGACAGGACTCACGCTGAGGTCACAATGCGTGTTTATGCTCTCGTCGCACTCAAGAATGGGCGGGGCCTCAGGGTGAATGCTGGTTTCTCCTACACTGAACGTTGGACAACATGCCAACCACAAGGTTTCTTGCCATGGGTCAGGAAGAGTTCTGATTTCTGCATCACAGTCACCCGTGGGCAGTGATTGGAGATAAGGTCTAGGTTCTGAAGCCTGAAAACTGAGGTAGGGAAGAGATGATGACCTAAGGCCAGGGCGGGTCTGATGTGCTCAGGGTGCGGTCAGCTGTCTGGGTGTTGGTCAGCAGGTCCGGGCTCAGGTTGTGTCAGACACTGCATTAGTGCCCAGGTTAGACTATATAATTTGGGTACATTCGAGTGCCGTGTAGGTTTATCTTCATTTAAGCTGCCTGGTCAGCTCATTAGGCAATATATTTTTTCTAGAGGGCAGGCAGAGTTCTTCATTGTTGGTCCGGAATTGCCAAACTTGAGGGCTTCGGGGCCAGGAGAGTGAGGACGGAAGTCTGAGAACACAAGCTAGACTTCGGATTCAGGGTGAGGGCACGGCAGGTACCCCCTGCAGATCTGAACCAATATCTCATGCATCTGAGGTCAGGGCGAGGATCCGACGTTGGCTCAGTTTGGAGTTTCTGTGCATGACGGCCCCTTCATGAAGGGAGCGGAATCTCGAGGCCATGGAGGTTTTCCACGTTGGGAGATGTGGGATGCCCCCTTCAAGGATTCCTTCTGCGGGACAATTGAGACTTGTTGGACAGCTCCAGGACATCCCATATGGAATGACTCCAGAGCACCGTTCGAGGATGGATGCCTGGGAAGTCCGCCTCGCCTTCCAATTGTCTCCTAGCAACAAGACAGTTTAGATCTAATGGATCTGCGGGAGCAACCGGGGTGGCTGAGTTGAAATGCACTTTCCAGAGGATGGGTCCTAATGTGTGTTTGTGTCCATGAGGGCCTTGGAATGGGGAGGTGGCACCGGGACCCTGAAGTATTCTCCTAAGCTTTGGCATAGCACCCATGCACAAGTTTCCTTGTGGAGACGAGATTTGTTCTGATGGGTGCCTCAGGAAATCCCCTCTGCTGGTATTGGAATCCAGGCTTTTGAGGAGACATGTCTGTAAACCAAAGCAATGGATCCGATAATGGCCACGGGTCCTATCTGGTTCAATCTTCTTGGTATGAGTGGAGGTAGATGAGTGGAGGTAGATGCTCAGCTGTTATCAACCGCCCTTTTTTGTCTCGGGCGACCTACACTATTGGGATGGCCTCAGGGACTTTTGAGTGTTCTCCTAATTTGTACGATTTTTGACAATGGAATGGGCAGAATTCCCATGGATTGGGTGGGGGCAGTCCTAATGTGTGGCTCCAGGGGCCCCAGCCTGGAGGGAGTGTGGCCCAGGACTTTGAGGACAGAAGACTGAAAACACAAACTCAGCTTAAGTTTGGGGACGTAGGTATGGCACGCCCGATCTACAAACCATGAGAAGAACTCTTCAGGATATGAAGAATGAGCGAGTCTGAGTCGCTTGCTCAGGCTTTTGTCTCGGGATTTTGTTTCAGCGATGGCCGTGGAATTTTGGGGAGTTTCATGGGCCATGGATGAATCTTCCTCTCTGTGGATTTGGCCCGATCCCAATTGTTTTTCGTCAATCTGTGGGATGGGAGGACTCCTTTCTGATTTGTTACCTCTGGTGTCCCACCAAAAGAGGAATTCCAAAGCAGAGCCCTGGGGAAGAGTGAAGGGACACCCCGAACTATGGTTAAAAATTGGGGCCTAGGGGCATGGCAAGCCCAATATGCTGTCTCTTCATATAGGCCCTGAGAGGCCTTACCTGAGGACTGGGCTCAGGCTGAGGGTCACAATGTGTGTTTGTGACCAATGTGGCCCGCAAGCATGGGCTGGGCCTCATGGGCCACGCTTGTTTCAACTACACTGAACGTTGGACAACATGCCAAGCACAAGGTTTCTTGCCATGGGGAAAGAGTTCTGATTTCTGCATCATTTTCAACACCGGGCAGTGGTTGGAGATAAGGTCTAGGTTCTGGAGCCTGAAAACCGCAGTTGGGAAGAGATGACGACCTAAGGCCATGGCGGGTCCGATGTGCTCAGTGTGCGGCCAGCTGTCTGGGTGGGACCAGGAGGTCCAGGCTCAGGCTGGGTCAGAAGGGGAAATAGTGCCCAGGTCAGCCTATATGTTTGGGGTACAGCCGAATGGCGTGCAGGTTGATCCTCATTTGGGGTTTCGGGGTAGCCCTGAGGGCAATGTTTTACTTCTGTAGGGCAGGCAGAGTGCGGCATTGTAGTTCTGGATTGCCCAACTGGAGGGCTTGTGGGCCAGTAGTCTGAGGACGGAGTCTGAGAACCCAAGCTAGGCCTAGGTTTCTGGGTGAGGATATGGCAGACACAATCTACAGACCTCAATAGAGATCTCGTGCATCTGAAGTCAGGGCAAGGATCAGACGATCGCTCAGGTTGGACTTTCTGCCCTGATGGCCCTTTCTTGAAAAGGGTTGGATCACGAGGACATGGGAGTTTTCCCACGATGGGAGTTGTGAGAAGCTCCAAACTGCAAATATTCTTCTGCAGGACAATTGAGACCTGTTGGTTGGCTCCAGGCCAACGATTCCGAGCAGGGTTCTAAGGATGGATGGCTGGGTAGCCCACCTCGCATTCCAATTGTCTCCAAGCAACAAGACAGGTTAGATCTGCTGGATGTGGGGGGCACCCGAGGAGGCTGAGTTGAAATGGACTCTCCTGTGGATGTGTCCTAATATGTTTTTGTGTCTATGGAGACCTTGGAATGAAGCGGTGGCCCTGGGGCCCTGAAGGGTTCTCCTAAACGGAGGATTTGACACAGCTCCAACGTGCATGTTTCCCATGTGGAGATGAGATTTGTTCTGATGGGTGAGTCAAGAAACAGCCATATGCTGGTATTGAAATCCAGGCCTCTGAGGAGAGATGCCTGGAAACCAAAGCAATGGATCCGATTAGTGCCTAGGGGCCTGTTCGTTCCTTTTTACCTCTGGGGACATCAGTCTACGGGTCTGAGTGCAGGTAGGTGCTCAGATGGGCTCAGATTGCCCCTGTTTGTCCTGGGAAGCCACAACTCTTGGGTGGCCTCAGGGACTTTGGAGGTTATCCTATTAGTAGGGTTGTGGCCATTGGAATGGGCACATACAATTCCCTTGGAGAGGGCAAGTACAGTCCTCAGGTTTGGCTCCAGGACCCTGAGCCTGTAGGGTGTGTAGGCCAGAGCAGTTTGGACAGTTGTCTGGAAATACAAACTCGGCTTATGTTTTGGGTCATAGGTATGGCAGGACTGATCTACAGACCATGAGTAGAACACTTCGGGATATGAAAAAAGGGCGAGTGTGAGGCTCTTGCTCAAGTTTTTGTCTCTGGATATCGTGTCACTCATGGTCGTGAAATTGCCGGGTGACTTCATGGGAAATGGACGAGTCTTACTCTCTGGGGGTTCGGTCCCGTCCAAAGAGTTTGCGGTCATTCTGGGGATGGAAGAAGTCCGTTTTTTTGTTGTTGTTGTTGATTTGTTTCATTTTGTTTTTCAACCTCAGATGTCCCACCAAATGAGGGATTCCAGAGTAGAGCCCTGGGGTGGGGCGACTGGACAACCAGAAATCTGGTTAAAAATTGGGTACTAGGGACATGTCAAGCCCATTATGACATCTAATGGTCCAGCCACTGAGAGGACTTACTAGAGGACAGGACTCACGCTGAGGTCACAATGCGTGTTTATGCTCTCGTCGCACTCAAGAATGGGCGGGGCCTCAGGGTGAATGCTGTTTTCTCCTACACTGAACGTTGGACAACATGCCAACCACAAGGTTTCTTGCCATGGGTCAGGAAGAGTTCTGATTTCTGCATCACAGTCACCCGTGGGCAGTGATTGGAGATAAGGTCTAGGTTCTGAAGCCTGAAAACTGAGGTAGGGAAGAGATGATGACCTAAGACCAGGGCGGGTCTGATGTGCTCAGGGTGCGGTCAGCTGTCTGGGTGTTGGTCAGCAGGTCCGGGCTCAGGTTGTGTCAGACAGTGCATTCGTGCCCAGGTTAAACTATATAATTTGGGTACATTCGAGTGCCGTGTAGGTTTATCTTCATTTAAGCTGCCTGGTCAGCTCATTAGGCAATATATTTTTTCTAGAGGGCAGGCAGAGTGCTTCATTGTCGGTCCGGAATTGCCAAACATGAGGACTTCGGGGCCAGGAGAGTGAGGACGGAAGTCTGAGAACACAAGCTAGACTTCGGATTCAGGGTGAGGGCACGGCAGGTACCCCCTGCAGATCTGAACCAATATCTCATGCATGTGAAGTCAGGGCGAGGATCCGACGTTGGCTCAGGTTGGAGTTTCTGTGCATGACGGCCCCTTCATGAAGGGAGCGGAATCTCGAGGCCATGGAGGTTTTCCACGTTGGGAGATGTGGGATGCCCCCTTCAAAGATTCCTTCTGCAGGACAATTGAGACCTGTTGGACAGCTCCAGGACATCCCATATGGAATGACTCCAGAGTACCGTTCGAGGATGGATGCCTGGGAAGTCTGCCTCGCCTTACAATTGTCTCCTAGCAACAAGACAGTTTAGATCTAATGGATCTGGGGGAGCAACCGGGGTGGCTGAGTTGAAATGCACTTTCCAGAGGATGGATCCTAATGTGTGTTTGTGTCCATGAGGGCCTTGGAATGGGGAGGTGGCACCAGGACCCTGAAGTATTCTCCTAAGATTTGGCATAGCTCCCATGCACAAGTTTCCTTGTGGAGACGAGATTTGTTCTGATGGGTGCCTCAGGAAATCCCCTCTGCTGGTATTGGAATCCAGGCTTTTGAGGAGACATGGCTGTAAACCAAAGCAATGGATCCGATAATGGCCTCGGGTCCTGTCTGGTTCAATCTTCTTGGTATGAGTGGAGGTAGATGAGTGGAGGAAGATGCTCAGCTGGTATCAACCGCCCTTTTTTGTCCCGGGCGACCTACACTATTGGGATGGCCTCAGGGACTTTGGAGGGTTCTCCTAATTTGTACGATTTTTGACAATGGAATGGGCAGAATTCCCATGGATTGCGTGGGGTCAGTCCTAATGTGTGGCTCCAGGGGCTCCAGCCTGGAGGGAGTGTGGCCCAGGACTTTGAGGACAGAAGACTGAAAACACAAACTCAGCTTAAGTTTGGGGACGTAGGTATGGCACGCCCGATCTACAAACCATGAGAAGAACTCTTCAGGATATGAAGAATGAGCGAGTCTGAGGCGCTTGCTCAGGCTTTTGTCTCTGGATTTTGTTTCAGCGATGGCCGTGGAATGTTGGGGAGGTCTCATGGGCCATGGACGAATCTTCCTCTCTGTGGATTGGCCCGATCCCAATTGTTTTTCGTCAATCTGTGGGATGGGAGGACTCCTTTCAGGTTTGTTACCACAGGTGTCCCACCAAAAGAGGAATTCCAAAGCAGAGCCCTGGGGAAGAGTGAAGGGACACCCCGAACTATGGTTAAAAATTGGGGCCTAGGGGCATGGCAAGCCCAATATGCTGTCTCTTCATATAGGCCCTGAGAGGCCTTACCTGAGGACTGGGCTCAGGCTGAGGGTCACAATGTGTGTTTGTGACCAATGTGGCCCGCAAGCATGGGCTGGGCCTCATGGGCCACGCTTGTTTCAACTACACTGAACGTTGGACAACATGCCAAGCACAAGGTTTCTTGCCATGGGGAAAGAGTTCTGATTTCTGCATCATTTTCAACCCTGGGCAGTGGTTGGAGATAAGGTCTAGGTTCTGGAGCCTGAAAACCGCAGTTGGGAAGAGATGACGACCTAAGGCCATGGCGGGTCCGATGTGCTCAGTGTGCGGCCAGCTGTCTGGGTGGGACCAGGAGGTCCAGGCTCAGGCTGGGTCAGAAGGGGAAATAGTGCCCAGGTCAGCCTCTATGTTTGGGGTACAGCCGAATGGCGTGCAGGTTGATCCTCATTTGGGGTTTTGGGGTAGCCCTGAGGGCAATGTTTTACTTCTGTAGGGCAGGCAGAGTGCGGCATTGTAGTTCTGGATTTCCAAACTGGAGGGCTTGTGGGCCAGTAGTCTGAGGACGGAGTCTGAGAACCCAAGCTAGGCCTAGGTTTCTGGGTGAGGATATGGCAGGCACAATCTACAGACCTCAATAGAGATCTCGTGCATCTGAAGTCAGGGCAAGGATCAGACGATCGCTCAGGTTGGACTTTCTGCCCTGATGGCCCTTTCTTGAAGGGGGTTGGATCAGGAGGACATGGGGGTTTTCCCACGATGGGAGTTGTGAGAAGCTCCAAACTGCAAAGATTCTTCTGCAGGACAATTGAGACCTGTTGGTTGGCTCCAGGACAACGATTCCGAGCAGGGTTCTAAGGACGGATGGCTGGGTAGCCCACCTCGCATTCCAATTGTCTCCAAGCAACAAGACAGGTTAGATCTGCTGGATGTGGGGGGCAACCGAGGAGGCTGAGTTGAAATGGACTCTCCTGTGGATGTGTCCTAATATGTTTTTGTGTCTATGGAGACCTTGGAATGAAGCGGTGGCCCTGGGGCCCTGAAGGGTTATCTTAATCAGAGGCTTTGACACAGCTCCAACGTGCATGTTTCCCATGTGTAGATGAGATTTGTTCTGATGGGTGAGTCAAGAAACAGCCATATGCTGGTATTGAAATCCAGGCCTCTGAGGAGTGTTTCCTGGAAACCAAAGCAATGGATCCGATTAGTGCCTAGGGGCCTGTTCGTTCCTTTTTACCTCTGGGGACATCAGTCTACGGGTCTGAGTGCAGGTAGGTGCTCAGATGGGCTCAGATTGCCCCTGTTTGTCCTGGGAAGCCACAACTCTTGGGATGGCCTCAGGGACTTTGGAGGTTATCCTATTAGTAGGGTTTTGGCCATTGGAATGGGCACATACAATTCCTTTGGAGAGGGCAAGTACAGTCCTCAGGTTTTGCTCCAGGGCCCTGAGCCTGTAGGGTGTGTAGGCCAGAGCTGTTTGGACAGTTGTCTGAAAACACAAACTCGGCTTATGTTTTGGGTCATAGGTATGGCAGGACTGATCTACAGACCATGAGGAGAACACTTCGGGATATGAAAAAAGGGCGAGTGTGAGGCTCGTGCTCAAGTTTTTGTCTCTGGATATCGTGTCACTCATGGTCGTGAAATTGCCGGGTGACTTCATGGGAAATGGACGAGTCTTACTCTCTGGGGGTTCGGTCCCGTCCAAAGAGTTTGCGGTCATTCTGGGGATGGAAGAAGTCCGTTTTTTTGTTGTTGTTGTCGATTTGTTTCATTTTGTTTTTCAACCTCAGATGTCCCACCAAATGAGGGATTCCAGAGTAGAGCCCTGGGGTGGGGCGACTGAACAACCAGAAATCTGGTTAAAAATTGGGGACTAGGGACATGTCAAGCCCATTATGACATCTAATGGTCCAGCCACTGAGAGGACTTACTAGAGACAGGACTCTCGCTGAGGTCACAATGCGTGTTTATGCTCTCGTCGCACTCAAGAATGGGCGGGGCCTCAGGGTGAATGCTGGTTTCTCCTACACTGAACGTTGGACAACATGCCAACCACAAGGTTTCTTGCCATGGGTCAGGAAGAGTTCTGATTTCTGCATCACAGTCACCCGTGGGCAGTGATTGGAGATAAGGTCTAGGTTCTGAAGCCTGAAAACTGAGGTAGGGAAGAGATGATGACCTAAGGCCAGGGCGGGTCTGATGTGCTCAGGGTGCGGTCAGCTGTCTGGGTGTTGGTCAGCAGGTCCGGGCTCAGGTTGTGTCAGACACTGCATTAGTGCCCAGGTTAGACTATATAATTTGGGTACATTCGAGTGCCGTGTAGGTTTATCTTCATTTAAGCTGCCTGGTCAGCTCATTAGGCAATATATTTTTTCTAGAGGGCAGGCAGAGTTCTTCATTGTCGGTCCGGAATTGCCAAACATGAGGACTTCGGGGCCAGGAGAGTGAGGACGGAAGTCTGAGAACACAAGCTAGACTTCGGATTCAGGGTGAGGGCACGGCAGGTACCCCCTGCAGATCTGAACCAATATCTCATGCATCTGAGGTCAGGGCGAGGATCCGACGTTGGCTCAGTTTGGAGTTTCTGTGCATGACGGCCCCTTCATGAAGGGAGCGGAATCTCGAGGCCATGGAGGTTTTCCACGTTGGGAGATGTGGGATGCCCCCTTCAAGGATTCCTTCTGCGGGACAATTGAGACCTGTTGGACAGCTCCAGTTCATCCCTTATGGAATGACTCCAGAGCACCGTTCGAGGATGGATGCCTGGGAAGTCCGCCTCGCCTTCCAATTGTCTCCTAGCAACAAGACAGTTTAGATCTAATGGATCTGCGGGAGCAACCGGGGTGGCTGAGTTGAAATGCACTTTCCAGAGGATGGGTCCTAATGTGTGTTTGTGTCCATGAGGGCCTTGGAATGGGGAGGTGGCACCGGGACCCTGAAGTATTCTCCTAAGCTTTGGCATAGCACCCATGCACAAGTTTCCTTGTGGAGACGAGATTTGTTCTGATGGGTGCCTCAGGAAATCCCCTCTGCTGGTATTGGAATCCAGGCTTTTGAGGAGACATGCCTGTAAACCAAAGCAATGGATCCGATAATGGCCACGGGTCCTATCTGGTTCAATCTTCTTGGTATGAGTGGAGGTAGATGAGTGGAGGTAGATGCTCAGCTGTTATCAACCGCCCTTTTTTGTCTCGGGCGACCTACACTATTGGGATGGCCTCAGGGACTTTTGAGTGTTCTCCTAATTTGTACGATTTTTGACAATGGAATGGGCAGAATTCCCATGGATTGGGTGGGGGCAGTCCTAATGTGTGGCTCCAGTGGCCCCAGCCTGGAGGGAGTGTGGCCCAGGACTTTGAGGACAGAAGACTGAAAACACAAACTCAGCTTAAGTTTGGGGACGTAGGTATGGCACGCCCGATCTACAAACCATGAGAAGAACTCTTCAGGATATGAAGAATGAGCGAGTCTGAGTCGCTTGCTCAGGCTTTTGTCTCGGGATTTTGTTTCAGCGATGGCCGTGGAATTTTGGGGAGTTTCATGGGCCATGGATGAATCTTCCTCTCTGTGGATTTGGCCCGATCCCAATTGTTTTTCGTCAATCTGTGGGATGGGAGGACTCCTTTCTGATTTGTTACCTCTGGTGTCCCACCAAAAGAGGAATTCCAAAGCAGAGCCCTGGGGAAGAGTGAAGGGACACCCCGAACTATGGTTAAAAATTGGGGCCTAGGGGCATGGCAAGCCCAATATGCTGTCTCTTCATATAGGCCCTGAGAGGCCTTACCTGAGGACTGGGCTCAGGCTGAGGGTCACAATGTGTGTTTGTGACCAATGTGGCCCGCAAGCATGGGCTGGGCCTCATGGGCCACGCTTGTTTCAACTACACTGAACGTTGGACAACATACCAAGCACAAGGTTTCTTGCCATGGGGAAAGAGTTCTGATTTCTGCATCATTTTCAACCCTGGGCAGTGGTTGGAGATAAGGTCTAGGTTCTGGAGCCTGAAAACCGCAGTTGGGAAGAGATGACGACCTAAGGCCATGGCGGGTCCGATGTGCTCAGTGTGCGGCCAGCTGTCTGGGTGGGACCAGGAGGTCCAGTCTCAGGCTGGGTCAGAAGGGGAAATAGTGCCCAGGTCAGCCTCTCTGCTTGGGGTACAGCCGATTGGCGTGCAGGTTGATCCTCATTTGGGGTTTCGGGGTAGCCCTGAGGGCAATGTTTTATTTCTGTAGGGCAGGCAGAGTGCGGCATTGTAGTTCTGGTTTGCCAAACTGGAGGGCTTGTGGGCCAGTAGTCTGAGGACGGAGTCTGAGAACCCAAGCTAGGCCTAGGTTTCTGGGTGAGGATATGGCAGGCACAATCTACAGACCTCAATAGAGATCTCGTGCATCTGAAGTCAGGGCAAGGATCAGACGATCGCTCAGGTTGGACTTTCTGCCCTGATGGCCCTTTCTTGAAGGCGGTTGGATCACGAAGACATTGCGGTTTTCCCACGATGGGAGTTGTGAGAAGCTCCAAACTGCAAAGATTCCTCTGCAGGACAATTGAGACCTGTTGGTTGGCTACAGGCCAACGATTCCGAGCAGGGTTCTAAGGATGGATGGCTGGGTAGCCCACCTCGCATTCCAATGGTCTCCAAGCAACAAGACAGGTTAGATCTGCTGGATGTGGGGGGCAACCGAGGAGGCTGAGTTGAAATGGACTCTCCTGTGGATGTGTCCTAATATGTTTTTGTGTCTATGGAGACCTTGGAATGAAGCGGTGGCCCTGGGGCCCTGAAGGGTTCTCCTAAACAGAGGCTTTGACACAGCTCCAACGTGCATGTTTCCCATGTGTAGATGAGATTTGTTCTGATGGGTGAGTCAAGAAACAGCCATATGCTGGTATTGAAATCCAGGCCTCTGAGGAGAGATGCCTGGAAACCAAAGCAATGGATCAGATTAGTGCCTAGGGGCCTGTTCATTCCTTTTTACCTCTGGGGACATCAGTCTCGGGTCTGAGTGCAGGTAGGTTCTCAGATGGGCTCAGATTGCCCCTGTTTGTCCTGGGAAGCCAAAACTCTTGGGATGGCCTCAGGGACTTTGGAGGTTATCCTATTAGTAGGGTTGTGGCCATTGGAATGGGCACATACAATTCCCTTGGAGAGGGCAAGTACAGTCCTCAGGTTTGGCTCCAGGACCCTGAGCCTGTAGGGTGTGTAGGCCAGAGCTGTTTGGACAGTTGTCTGAAAATACAAACTCGGCTTATGTTTTGGGTCATAGGTATGGCAGGACTGATCTACAGACCATGAGGAGAACACTTCGGGATATGAAAAAAGGGCGAGTGTGAGGCTCTTGCTCAAGTTTTTGTCTCTGGATATCGTGTCACACATGGTCGGGAAAATGCCGGGTGACTTCATGGGAAATGGACGAGTCTTACTCTCTGGGGGTTCGGTCCCGTCCAAAGAGTTTGCGGTCATTCTGGGGATGGAAGAAGTCCGTTTTTTTGTTGTTGTTGTCGATTTGTTTCATTTTGTTTTTCAACCTCAGATGTCCCACCAAATGAGGGATTCCAGAGTAGAGCCCTGGGGTGGGGCGACTGGACAACCAGAAATCTGGTTAAAAATTGGGGACTAGGGACATGTCAAGCCCATTATGACATCTAATGGTCCAGCCACTGAGAGGACTTACTAGAGGACAGGACTCACGCTGAGGTCACAATGCGTGTTTATGCACTCGTCGCACTCAAGAATGGGCGGGACCTCAGGGTGAATGCTGGTTTGTCCTACACTGAACGTTGCACAACATGCCAACCACAAGGTTTCTTGCCATGGGTCAGGAAGAGTCACAGTCACCCGTGGGCAGTGATTGGAGATAAGGTCCTGGTTCTGAAGCCTGAAAACTGAGGTAGGGAAGAGATGATGACCTAAGGCCAGGGCGGGTCTGATGTGCTCAGGGTGCGGTCAGCTGTCTGGGTGTTGGTCAGCAGGTCCGGGCTCAGGTTGTGTCAGACAGTGCATTAGTGCCCAGGTTAGACTATATAATTTCGGTACATTCGAGTGCCGTGTAGGTTTATCTTCATTTAAGCTGCCTGGTCAGCTCATTAGGCAATATATTTTTTTCTAGAGGGCAGGCAGAGTGCTTCATTGTCGGTCCGGAATTGCCAAACATGAGGGCTTCGGGGCCAGGAGAGTGAGGACGGAAGTTGAGAACACAAGCTAGACTTCGGATTCAGGGTGAGGGCACGGCAGATACCCCCTGCAGATCTGAACCAATATCTCATGCATCTGAAGTCAGGGCAAGGATCCGACGTTGGCTCAGGTTGGAGTTTCTGTGCATGACGGCCCCTTCATGAAGGGAGCGGAATCTCGAGGCCATGGTGGTTTTCCACGTTGGGAGATGTGGGATGCCCCCTTCAAGGATTCCTTCTGCGGGACAATTGAGACCTGTTGGACAGCTCCAGGACATCCCATATGGAATGACTCCTGAGCACCGTTCGAGGATGGATGCCTGGGAAGTCCGCCTCGACTTCCAATTGTCTCCTAGCAACAAGACAGTTTAGATCTAATGGATCTGCGGGAGCAACCGGGGTGGCTGAGTTGAAATGCACATTCCAGAGTATGGGTCCTAATGTGTGTTTGTGTCCATGAGGGCCTTGGAATGGGGAGGTGGCACCGGGACCCTAAAGTATTCTCCTAAGCTTTGGCATAGCTCCCATGCACAAGTTTCCTTGTGGAGACGAGATTTGTTCTGATGGGTGCCTCAGGAAATCCCCTCTGCTGGTATTGGAATCCAGGCTTTTGAGGAGACATGCCTGTAAACCAAAGCAATGGATCCGATAATGGCCTCGGGTCCTGTCTGGTTCAATCTTCTTGGTACGAGTGGAGGTAGATGAGTGGAGGAAGATGCTCAGCTCGTAAAACCGCCCTTTTTTGTCCCGGGCGACCTACACTATTGGGATGACCTCAGGGACTTTGGAGGGTTCTCCTAATTTGTACGATTTTTGACAATGGAATGGTCAGAATTCCCATGGATTGGGTGGGGGCAGTCCTAATGTGTGGCTCCAGGGGCCCCAGCCTGGAGGGAGTGTGGCCCAGGACTTTGAGGACAGAAGACTGAAAACACAAACTCAGCTTAAGTTTGGGGACGTAGGTATGGCACGCCCGATCTACAAACCATGAGAAGAACTCTTCAGGATATGAAGAATGAGCGAGTCTGAGTCGCTTGCTCAGGCTTTTGTCTCGGGATTTTGTTTCAGCGATGGCCGTGGAATTTTGGGGAGTTCTCATGGGCCATGGATGAATCTTCCTCTCTGTGGATTTGGCCCGATCCCAATTGTTTTTCGTCAATCTGTGGGATGGGAGGACTCCTTTCAGGTTTGTTACCTCAGGTGTCCCACCAAAAGAGGAATTCCAAAGCAGAGCCCTGGGGAAGAGTGAAGGGACACCCCGAACTATGGTTAAAAATTGGGGCCTAGGGGCATGGCAAGCCCAATATGCTGTCTCTTCATATAGGCCCTGAGAGGCCTTACCTGAGGACTGGGCTCAGGCTGAGGGTCACAATGTGTGTTTGTGACCAATGTGGCCCGCAAGCATGGGCTGGGCCTCATGGGCCACGCTTGTTTCAACTACACTGAACGTTGGACAACATGCCAAGCACAAGGTATCTTGCCATGGGGAAAGAGTTCTGATTTCTGCATCATTTTCAACACCGGGCAGTGGTTGGAGATAAGGTCTAGGTTCTGGAGCCTGAAAACCGCAGTTGGGAAGAGATGACGACCTAAGGCCATGGCGGGTCCGATGTGCTCAGTGTGCGGCCAGCTGTCTGGGTGGGACCAGGAGGTCCAGGCTCAGGCTGGGTCAGAAGGGGAAATAGTGCCCAGGTCAGCCTATATGTTTGGGGTACAGCCGAATGGCGTGCAGGTTGATCCTCATTTGGGGTTTCGGGGTAGCCCTGAGGGCAATGTTTTACTTCTGTAGGGCAGGCAGAGAGCGGCATTGTAGTTCTGGATTGCCCAACTGGAGGGCTTGTGGGCCAGTAGTCTGAGGACGGAGTCTGAGAACCCAAGCTAGGCCTAGGTTTCTGGGTGAGGATATGGCAGACACAATCTACAGACCTCAATAGAGATCTCGTGCATCTGAAGTCAGGGCAAGGATCAGACGATCGCTCAGGTTGGACTTTCTGCCCTGATGGCCCTTTCTTGAAAAGGGTTGGATCACGAGGACATGGGAGTTTTCCCACGATGGGAGTTGTGAGAAGCTCCAAACTGCAAATATTCTTCTGCAGGACAATTGAGACCTGTTGGTTGGCTCCAGGCCAACGATTCCGAGCAGGGTTCTAAGGATGGATGGCTGGGTAGCCCACCTCGCATTCCAATTGTCTCCAAGCAACAAGACAGGTTAGATCTGCTGGATGTGGGGGGCAACCGAGGAGGCTGAGTTGAAATGGACTCTCCTGTGGATGTGTCCTAATATGTTTTTGTGTCTATGGAGACCTTGGAATGAAGCGGTGGCCCTGGGGCCCTGAAGGGTTCTCCTAAACGGAGGCTTTGACACAGCTCCAACGTGCATGTTTCCCATGTGGAGATGAGATTTGTTCTGATGGGTGAGTCAAGAAACAGCCATATGCTGGTATTGAAATCCAGGCCTCTGAGGAGTGTTTCCTGGAAACCAAAGCAATGGATCCGATTAGTGCCTAGGGGCCTGTTCGTTCCTTTTTACCTCTGGGGACATCAGTCTACGGGTCTGAGTGCAGGTAGGTGCTCAGATGGGCTCAGATTGCCCCTGTTTGTCCTGGGAAGCCACAACTCTTGGGATGGCCTCAGGGACTTTGGAGGTTATCCTATTAGTAGGGTTGTGGCCATTGGAATGGGCACATACAATTCCCTTGGAGAGGGCAAGTACAGTCCTCAGGTTTGGCTCCAGGACCCTGAGCCTGTAGGGTGTGTAGGCCAGAGCAGTTGGACAGTTGTCTGGAAATACAAACTCGGCTTATGTTTTGGGTCATAGGTATGGCAGGACTGATCTACAGACCATGAGTAGAACACTTCGGGATATGAAAAAAAGGCGAGTGTGAGGCTCTTGCTCAAGTTTCTGTCTCTGGATATCGTGTCACTCATGGTCGTGAAATTGCCGGGTGACTTCATGGGAAATGGACAAGTCTTACTCTCTGGGGGTTCGGTCCCGTCCAAAGAGTTTGCGGTCATTCTGGGGATGGAAGAAGTCCGTTTTTTTGTTGTTGTTGTCGATTTGTTTCATTTTGTTTTTCAACCTCAGATGTCCCACCAAATGAGGGATTCCAGAGTAGAGCCCTGGGGTGGGGCGACTGGACAACCAGAAATCTGGTTAAAAATTGGGGACTAGGAACATGTCAAGCCCATTATGACATCTAATGGTCCAGCCACTGAGAGGACTTACTAGAGGACAGGACTCTCGCTGAGGTCACAATGCGTGTTTATGCTCTCGTCGCACTAAAGAATGGGCGGGGCCTCAGGGTGAATGCTGTTTTCTCCTACACTGAACGTTGGACAACATGCCAACCATAAGGTTTCTTGCCATGGGTCAGGAAGAGTTCTGATTTCTGCATCACAGTCACCCGTGGGCAGTGATTGGAGATAAGGTCTAGGTTCTGAAGCCTGAAAACTGAGGTAGGGAAGAGATGATGACCTAAGGCCAGGGCGGGTCTGATGTGCTCAGGGTGCGGTCAGCTGTCTGGGTGTTGGTCAGCCGGTCCGGGCTCCGGTTGTGTCAGACAGTGCATTCGTGCCCAGGTTAAACTATTTAATTTGGGTACATTCGAGTGCCGTGTAGGTTTATCTTCATTTAAGCTGCCTGGTCAGCTCATTAGGCAATATATTTTTTCTAGAGGGCAGGCAGAGTGCTTCATTGTCGGTCCGGAATAGCCAAACATGAGGACTTCGGGGCCAGGAGAGTGAGGACGGAAGTCTGAGAACACAAGCTAGACTTCGGATTCAGGGTGAGGGCACGGCAGGTACCCCCTGCAGATCTGAACCAATATCTCATGCATGTGAAGTCAGGGCGAGGATCCGACGTTGGCTCAGGTTGGAGTTTCTGTGCATGACGGCCCCTTCATGAAGGGAGCGGAATCTCGAGGCCATGGAGGTTTTCCACGTTGGGAGATGTGGGATGCCCCCTTCAAGGATTCCTTCTGCAGGACAATTGAGACCTGTTGGACAGCTCCAGGACATCCCATATGGAATGACTCCAGAGTACCGTTCGAGGATGGATGCCTGGGAAGTCTGCCTCGCCTTCCAATTGTCTCCTAGCAACAAGACAGTTTAGATCTAATGGATCTGCGGGAGCAACCGGGGTGGCTGAGTTGAAATGCACTTTCCAGAGGATGGGTCCTAATGTGTGTTTGTGTCCATGAGGGCCTTGGAATGGGGAGGTGGCACCAGGACCCTGAAGTATTCTCCTAAGCTTTGGCATAGCTCCCATGCACAAGTTTCCTTGTGGAGACGAGATTTGTTCTGATGGGTGCTTCAGGAAATCCCCTCTGCTGGTATTGCAATCCAGGCTTTTGAGGAGACATGCCTGTAAACCAAAGCAATGGATCCGATAATGGCCTCGGGTCCTGTCTGGTTCAATCTTCTCGGTATGAGTGGAGGTAGATGAGTGGAGGAAGATGCTCAGCTGGTATCAACCGCCCTTTTTTGTCCCGGGCGACCTACACTATTGGGATGGCCTCAGGGACTTTGGAGGGTTCTCCTAATTTGTACGATTTTTGACAATGGAATGGGCAGAATTCCCATGGATTGCGTGGGGGCAGTCCTAATGTGTGGACCCAGGGGCTCCAGCCTGGAGGGAGTGTGGCCCAGGACTTTGAGGACAGAAGACTGAAAACACAAACTCAGCTTAAGTTTGGGGACGTAGGTATGGCACGCCCGATCTACAAACCATGAGAAGAACTCTTCAGGATATGAAGAATGAGCGAGTCTGAGGCGCTTGCTCAGGCTTTTGTCTCTGGATTTTGTTTCAGCGATGGCCGTGGAATGTTGAGGAGGTCTCATGGGCCATGGACGAATCTTCCTCTCTGTGGATTTGGCCCGATCCCAATTGTTTTTCGTCAATCTGTGGGATGGGAGGACTCCTTTCAGGTTTGTTACCACAGGTGTCCCACCAAAAGAGGAATTCCAAAGCAGAGCCCTGGGGAAGAGTGAAGGGACACCCCGAACTATGGTTAAAAATTGGGGCCTAGGGGCATGGCAAGCCCAATATGCTGTCTCTTCATATAGGCCCTGAGAGGCCTTACCTGAGGACTGGGCTCAGGCTGAGGGTCACAATGTGTGTTTGTGACCAATGTGGCCCGCAAGCATGGGCTGGGCCTCATGGGCCACGCTTGTTTCAACTACACTGAACGTTGGACAACATGCCAACCACAAGGTTTCTTGCCATGGGGAAAGAGTTCTGATTTCTGCATCATTTTCAACCCTGGGCAGTGGTTGGAGATAAGGTCTAGGTTCTGGAGCCTGAAAACCGCAGTTGGGAAGAGATGACGACCTAAGGCCATGGCGGGTCCGATGTGCTCAGTGTGCGGCCAGCTGTCTGGGTGGGACCAGGAGGTCCAGGCTCAGGCTGGGTCAGAAGGGGAAATAGTGCCCAGGTCAGCCTCTATGTTTGGGGTACAGCCGAATGGCGTGCATGTTGATCCTCATTTGGGGTTTTGGGGTAGCCCTGAGGGCAATGTTTTACTTCTGTAGGGCAGGCAGAGTGCGGCATTGTAGTTCTGGATTTCCAAACTGGAGGGCTTGTGGGCCAGTAGTCTGAGGACGGAGTCTGAGAACCCAAGCTAGGCCTAGGTTTCTGGGTGAGGATATGGCAGGCACAATCTACAGACCTCAATAGAGATCTCGTGCATCTGAAGTCAGGGCAAGGATCAGACGATCGCTCAGGTTGGACTTTCTGCCCTGATGGCCCTTTCTTGAAGGGGGTTGGATCAGGAGGACATGGGGGTTTTCCCACGATGGGAGTTGTGAGAAGATCCAAACTGCAAAGATTCTTCTGCAGGACAATTGAGACCTGTTGGTTGGCTCCAGGACAACGATTCCGAGCAGGGTTCTAAGGACGGATGGCTGGGTAGCCCACCTCGCATTCCAATTGTCTCCAAGCAACAAGACAGGTTAGATCTGCTGGATGTGGGGGGCAACCAAGGAGGCTGAGTTGAAATGGACTCTCCTGTGGATGTGTCCTAATATGTTTTTGTGTCTATGGAGACCTTGGAATGAAGCGGTGGCCCTGGGGCCCTGAAGGGTTATCTTAAACAGAGGCTTTGACACAGATCCAACGTGCATGTTTCCCATGTGTAGATGAGATTTGTTCTGATGGGTGAGTCAAGAAACAGCCATATGCTGGTATTGAAATCCAGGCCTCTGAGGAGTGTTTCCTGGAAACCAAAGCAATGGATCCGATTAGTGCCTAGGGGCCTGTTCGTTCCTTTTTACCTCTGGGGACATCAGTCTACGGGTCTGAGTGCAGGTAGGTGCTCAGATGGGCTCAGATTGCCCCCTGTTTGTCCTGGGAAGCCACAACTATTGGGATGGCCTCAGGGACTTTGGAGGTTATCCTATTAGTAGGGTTGTGGCCATTGGAATGGGCACATACAATTCCCTTGGAGAGGGCAAGTACAGTCCTCAGGTTTGGCTCCAGGGCCCTGAGCCTGTAGGGTGTGTAGGCCAGAGCTGTTTGGACAGTTGTCTGAAAACACAAACTCGGCTTATGTTTTGGGTCATAGGTATGGCAGGACTGATCTACAGACCATGAGGAGAACACTTCGGGATATGAAAATAAGGCGAGTGTGAGGCTCTTGCTCAAGTTTTTGTCTCTGGATATCGTGTCACTCATGGTCGTGAAATTGCCGGGTGACTTCATGGGAAATGGACGAGTCTTACTCTCTGGGGGTTCGGTCCCGTCCAAAGAGTTTGGGGTCATTCTGGGGATGGAAGAAGTCCGTTTTTTTGTTGTTGTTGTCGATTTGTTTCATTTTGTTTTTCAAACTCAGATGTCCCACCAAATGAGGGATTCCAGAGTAGCGCCCTGGGGTGGGGCGACTGGATAACCAGAAATCTGGTTAAAAATTGGGGATAGGGACATGTCAAGCCCATTATGACATCTAATGGTCCAGCCACTGAGAGGACTTACTAGAGGACAGGACTCACGCTGAGGTCACAATGCGTGTTTATGCTCTCGTCGCACTCAAGAATGGGCGGGGCCTCAGGGGGAATGCTGTTTTCTCCTACACTGAACGTTGGACAACATGCCAACCACAAGGTTTCTTGCCATGGATCAGGAAGAGTTCTGATTTCTGCATCACAGTCACCCGTGGGCAGTGATTGGAGATAAGGTCTAGGTTCTGAAGCCTGAAAACTGAGGTAGGGAAGAGATGATGACCTAAGACCAGGGCGGGTCTGATGTGCTCAGGGTGCGGTCAGCTGTCTGGGTGTTGGTCAGCAGGTCCGGGCTCAGGTTGTGTCAGACACTGCATTAGTGCCCAGGTTAGACTATATAATTTGGGTACATTCGAGTGCCGTGTAGGTTTATCTTCATTTAAGCTGCCTGGTCAGCTCATTAGGCAATATATTTTTTCTAGAGGGCAGGCAGAGTGCTTCATTGTCGGTCCGGAATTGCCAAACATGAGGGCTTCAGGGCCAGGAGAGTGAGGACGGAAGTCTGAGAACACAAGCTAGACTTCGGATTCAGCGTGAGGGCACGGCAGGTACCCCCTGCAGATCTGAACCAATATCTCATGCATCTGTAGTCAGGGCGAGGATCCGACGTTGGCTCAGTTTGGAGTTTCTGTGCATGACGGCCCCTTCATGAAGGGAGCAGAATCTCGAGGCCATGGAGGTTTTCCACGTTGGGAGATGTGGGATGCCCCCTTCAAGGATTCCTTCTGCGGGACAATTGAGACCTGTTGGACAGCTCCAGGACATCCCATATGGAATGACTCCAGAGCACCGTTCGAGGATGGATGCCTGGGAAGTCCGCCTCGCCTTTCAATTGTCTCCTAGCAACAAGACAGTTTAGATCTAATGGATCTGCGGGAGCAACCGGGGTGGCTGAGTTGAAATGCACTTTCCAGAGGATGGGTCCTAATGTGTGTTTGTGTCCATGAGGGCCTTGGAATGGGGAGGTGGCACCGGGACCCTGAAGTATTCTCCTAAGCTTTGGCATAGCTCCCATGCACAAGTTTCCTTGTGGAGACGAGATTTGTTCTGATGGGTGCCTCAGGAAATCCCCTCTGCTGGTATTGGAATCCAAGCTTTTGAGGAGACATGCCTGTAAACCAAAGCAATGGATCCGATAATGGCCTCGGGTCCTGTCTGGTTCAATCTTCTTGGTATGAGTGGAGGTAGATGAGTGTAGGAAGATGCTCAGCTGGTATCAACCGCCCATTTTTGTCCCGGGCGACCTACACTATTGGGATGGCCTCAGGGTCTTTGGAGGGTTCTCCTAATTTGTACGATTTTTGACAATGGAATGGGCAGAATTCCCATGGATTGGGTGGGGGCAGTCCTAATGTGTGGCTCCAGGGGCCCCAGCCTGGAGGGAGTGTGGCCCAGGACTTTGAGGACAGAAGACTGAAAACACAAACTCAGCTTAAGTTTGGGGACGTAGGTATGGCACGCCCGATCTACAAACCATGAGAAGAACTCTTCAGGATATGAAGAATGAGCGAGTCTGAGGCGCTTGCTCAGGCTTTTGTCTCTGGATTTTGTTTCAGCGATGGCCGTGGAATGTTGGGGAGTTCTCATGGGCCATGGACGAATCTTCCTCTCTGTGGATTTGGCCTGATCCCAATTGTTTTTCGTCAATCTGTGGGATGGGAGGACTCCTTTCAGGTTTGTTACCTCAGGTGTCCCACCAAAAGAGGAATTCCAAAGCAGAGCCCTGGGGAAGAGTGAAGGGACACCCCAAACTATGGTTAAAAATTTGGGCCTAGGGGAATGGCAAGCCCAATATGCTGTCTCTTCATATAGGCCCTGAGAGGCCTTACCTGAGGACTGGGCTCAGGCTGAGGGTCACAATGTGTGTTTGTGACCAATGTGGCCCGCAAGATTGGGCTGGGCCTCATGGGCCACGCTTGTTTCAACTACACTGAACGTTGGACAACATGCCAAGCACAAGGTTTCTTGCCATGGGGAAAGAGTTCTGATTTCTGCATCATTTTCAACCCTGGGCAGTGGTTGGAGATAAGGTCTAGGTTCTGGAGCCTGAAAACCGCAGTTGGGAAGAGATGACGACCTAAGGCCATGGCGGGTCCGATGTGCTCAGTGTGCGGCCAGCTGTCTGGGTGGGACCAGGAGGTCCAGGCTCAGGCTGGGTCAGAAGGGGAAATAGTGCCCAGGTCAGCCTCTATGTTTGGGGTACAGCCGAATGGCGTGCAGGTTGATCCTCATTTGGGGTTTCGGGGTAGCCCTGAGGGCAATGTTTTACTTCTGTAGGGCAGGCAGATTGCGGCATTGTAGTTCTGGATTGCCAAACTGGAGGGCTTGTGGGCCCGTAGTCTGAGGACGGAGTCTGAGAACCCTAGCTAGGCCTAGGTTTCTGGGTGAGGATATGGCAGGCACAATCTACAGACCTCAATAGAGATCTCGTGCATCTGAAGTCAGGGCAAGGATCAGACGATCGCTCAGGTTGGACTTTCTGCCCTGATGGCCCTTTCTTGAAGGGGGTTGGATCACGAGGACATGGGGGTTTTCCCACGATGGGAGTTGTAAAAAGCTCCAAACTGCAAAGATTCTTCTGCAGGACAATTGAGACCTGTTGGTTGGCTCCAGGCCAACGATTCCGAGCAGGGTTCTAAGGACGGATGGCTGGGTAGCCCACCTCGCATTCCAATTGTCTCCAAGCAACAAGACAGGTTAGATCTGCTGGATGTGGGGGGCAACCGAGGAGGCTGAGTTGAAATGGACTCTCCTGTGGATGTGTCCTAATATGTTTTTGTGTCTATGGAGACCTTGGAATGAAGCGGTGGCCCTGGGGCCCTGAAGGGTACTCCTAAACAGAGGCTTTGACACAGCTCCAACGTGCATGTTTCCCATGTGTAGATGAGATTTGTTCTGATGGGTGAGTCAAGAAACAGCCATATGCTGGTATTGAAATCCAGGCCTCTGAGGAGAGTTTCCTGGAAAGCAAAGCAATGGATCCGATTAGTGCCTAGGGGCCTGTTCGTTCCTTTTTACCACTGGGGACATCAGTCTAGGGGTCTGAGTGCCTGTAGGTGCTCAGATGGGCTCAGATTGCCCCTGTTTGTCCTGGGAAGCCACAACTCTTGGGATGGCCTCAGGGACTTTGGAGGTTATCCTATTAGTAGGGTTGTGGCCATTGGAATGGGCATATACAATTCCCTTGGAGAGGGCAAGTACAGTCCTCAGGTTTGGCTCCAGGGCCCTGAGCCTGTAGGGTGTGTAGGCCAGAGCTGTTTGGACAGTTGTCTGAAAACACAAACTCGGCTCATGTTTTGGGTCATAGGTATGGCAGGACTGATCTACAGACCATGAGGAGAACACTTCGGGATATGAAAAAAGGGCGAGTGTGAGGCTCTTGCTCAAGATTTTGTCTCTGGATATCGTGTCACTCATGGTCGTGAAATTGCCGGTTGACATCATGGGAAATGGACGAGTCTTACTCTCTGGGGGTTCGGTCCCGTAAAAGAGTTTGGGGTCATTCTGGGGATGGAAGAAGTCCGTTTTTTTGTTGTTGTTGTCGATTTGTTTCATTTTGTTTTTCAAACTCAGATGTCCCACCAAATGAGGGATTCCAGAGTAGAGCCCAGGGGTGGGGCGACTGGACAACCAGAAATCTGGTTAAAAATTGGGGACTAGGGTCATGTCAAGCCCATTATGACATCTAATGGTCCAGCCACTGAGAGTACTTACTAGAGGACAGGACTCACGCTGAGGTCACAATGCGTGTTTATGCTCTCGTCGCACTCAAGAATGGGCGGGGCCTCAGGGGGAATGCTGTTTTCTCCTACACTGAACGTTGGACAACATGCCAACCACAAGGTTTCTTGCCATGGGTCAGGAAGAGTTCTGATTTCTGCATCACAGTCACCCGTGGGCAGTGATTGGAGATAAGGTCTATGTTCTGAAGCCTGAAAACTGAGGTAGGGAAGAGATGATGACCTAAGGCCAGGGCGGGTCTGATGTGCTCGGGGTGCGGTCAGCTGTCTGGGTGTTGGTCAGCAGGTCCGGGCTCAGGTTGTGTCAGACAGTGCATTAGTGCCCAGGTTAGACTATATAATTTGGGTACATTCGAGTGCCGTGTAGGTTTATCTTCATTTAAGCTGCCTCGGCAGCTCATTAGGCAATATATTTTTTCTAGAGGGCAGGCAGAGTGCTTCATTGTCGGTCCGGAATTGCCAAACATGAGGGCTTCGGGGCCAGGAGAGTGAGGACGGAAGTCTGAGAACACAAGCTAGACTTCGGATTCAGGGTGAGGGCACGGCAGGTACCCCCTGCAGATCTGAACCAATATCTCATGCATCTGAAGTCAGGGCGAGGATCCGACGTTGGCTCAGGTTGGAGTTTCTGTGCATGACGGCCCCTTCATGAAGGGAGCGGAATCTCGAGGCCATGGAGGTTTTCCACGTTGGGAGATGTGGGATGCCCCCTTCAAGGATTCCTTCTGCGGGACAATTGAGACCTGTTGGACAGCTCCAGGACATCCCATATGGAATGACTCCAGAGCACCGTTCGAGGATGGATGCCTGGGAAGTCCGCCTCGCCTTCCAATTGTCTCCTAGCAACAAGACAGTTTAGATCTAATGGATCTGCGGGAGCAACCGGGGTGGCTGAGTTGAAATGCACTTTCCAGAGGATGGGTCCTAATGTGTGTTTGTGTCCATGAGGGCCTTGGAATGGGGAGGTGGCAAGGGACCCTGAAGTATTCTCCTAAGCTTTGGCATAGCTCCCATGCACAAGTTTCCTTGTGGAGACGAGATTTGTTCTGATGGGTGCCTCAGGAAATCCCCTCTGCTGGTATTGGAATCCAGGCTTTTGAGGAGACATGCCTGTAAACCAAAGCAATGGATCCGATAATGGCCTCGGGTCCTGTCTGGTTCAATCTTCTTGGTATGAGTGGAGGTAGATGAGTGGAGGAAGATGCTCAGCTCGTACAACCGCCCTTTTTTGTCCCGGGCGACCTACACTATTGGGATGGCCTCAGGGACTTTGGAGGGTTCTCCTAATTTGTACGATTTTTGACAATGGAATGGGCAGAATTCCCATGGATTGGGTGGGGGCAGTCCTAATGTGTGGCTCCAGGGGCCCCAGCCTGGAGGGAGTGTGGCCCAGGACTTTGAGGACAGAAGACTGAAAACACAAACTCAGCTTAAGTTTGGGGACGTAGGTATGGCACGCCCGATCTACAAACCATGAGAAGAACTCTTCAGGATATGAAGAATGAGCGAGTCTGAGGCGCTTGCTCAGGCTTTTGTCTCTGGATTTTGTTTCAGCGATGGCCGTGGAATGTTGGGGAGGTCTCATGGGCCATGGACGAATCTTCCTCTCTGTGGATTTGGCACGATCGCAATTGTTTTTCGTCAATCTGTGGGATGGGAGGACTCCTTTCAGGTTTGTTACCTCAGGTGTCCCACCAAAAGAGGAATTCCAAAGCAGAGCCCTGGGGAAGAGTGAAGGGACACCCCGAACTATGGTTAAAAATTGGGGCCTAGGGGAATGGCAAGCCCAATATGCTGTCTCTTCATATAGGCCCTGAGAGGCCTTACCTGAGGACTGGGCTCAGGCTGAGGGTCACAATGTGTGTTTGTGACCAATGTGGCCCGCAAGCATGGGCTGGGCCTCATGGGCCACGCTTGTTTCAACTACACTGAACGTTGGACAACATGCCAAGCACAAGGTTTCTTGCCATGCGGAAAGAGTTCTGATTTCTCCATCATTTTCAACCCTGGGCAGTGGTGGAGATAAGGTCTAGGTTCTGGAGCCTGAAAACCGCAGTTGGGAAGAGATGACGACCTAAGGCCATGGCGGGTCCGATGTGCTCAGTGTGCGGCCAGTTGTCTGGGTGGGACCAGGAGGTCCAGGCTCAGGCTGGGTCAGAAGGGGAAATAGTGCCCAGGTCAGCCTATATGTTTGGGGTACAGCCGATTGGCGTGCAGGTTGATCCTCATTTGGGGTTTCGGGGTAGCCCTGAGGGCAATGTTTTACTTCTGTAGGGCAGGCAGAGTGCAGCATTGTAGTTCTGGATTGCCAAGTGGAGGGCTTGTGGGCCAGTAGTCTGAGGATGGAGTCTGAGAACCCAAGCTAGGCCTAGGTTTCTGGGTGAGGATATGGCAGGCACAATCTACAGAACTCAATAGAGATCTCGTGCATCTGAAGTCAGGGCAAGGATCAGACGATCGCTCAGGTTGGACTTTCTGCCCTGATGGCCCTTTCTTGAAGGGGGTTGGATCACGAGGACATGGGGGTTTTCCCACGATGGGAGTTGTGAGAAGCTCCAAACTGCAAAGATTCTTCTGCAGGACAATTCAGACCTGTTGGTTGGCTCCAGGCCAACGATTCCGAGCAGGGTTCTAAGGATGGATGGCTGGGTAGCCCACCTCGCATTCCAATGGTCTCCAAGCAACAAGACAGGTTAGATCTGCTGGATGTGGGGGGCAACCGAGGAGGCTGAGTTGAAATGGACTCTCCTGTGGATGTGTCCTAATATGTTTTTGTGTCTATGGAGACCTTGGAATGAAGCGGTGGCCCTGGGGCCCTGAAGGGTTCTCCTAAACAGAGGCTTTGACACAGCTCCAACGTGCATGTTTCCCATGTGTAGATGAGATTTGTTCTGATGGGTGAGTCAAGAAACAGCCATATGCTGGTATTGAAATCCAGGCCTCTGAGGAGAGATGCCTGGAAACCAAAGCAATGGATCCGATTAGTGCCTAGGGGCCTGTTCGTTCCTTTTTACCTCTGGGGACATCATTCTACGGGTCTGAGTGCAGGTAGGTGCTCAGATGGGCTCAGATTGCCCCTGTTTGTCCTGGGAAGCCACAACTATTGGGATGGCCTCAGGGACTTTGGAGGTTATCCTATTAGTAGGGTTGGGCCATTGGAATGGGCACATACAATTCCCTTGGAGAGGGCAAGTACAGTCCTCAGGTTTGGCTCCAGGGCCCTGAGCCTGTAGGGTGTGTAGGCCAGAGCTCTTTGGACAGTTGTCTGAAAACACAAACTCGGCTTATGTTTTGGGTCATAGGTATGGCAGGACTGATCTACAGACCATGAGGAGAACACTTCGGGATATGAAAAAAGGGCGAGTGTGAGGCTCTTGCTCAAGATTTTGTCTCTGGATATCGTGTCACTCATGGTCGTGAAATTGCCGGGTGACTTCATGGGAAATGGACGAGTCTTACTCTCTGGGGGTTCGGTCCGGTCCAAAGAGTTTGCGGTCATTCTGGGGATGGAAGAAGTCCGTTTTTTTGTTGTTGTTGTCGATTTGTTTCATTTTGTTTTTCAACCTCAGATGTCCCACCAAATGAGGGATTCCAGAGTAGAGCCCTGTGGTGGGGCGACTGGACAACCAGAAATCTGGTTAAAAATTGGGGACTAGGAACATGTTAAGCCCATTATGACATCTAATGGTCCAGCCACTGAGAGGACTTACTAGAGGACAGGACTCACGCTGAGGTCACAATGCGTGTTTATGCTCTCGTCGCACTCAAGAATGGGCGGGGCCTCAGGGTGAATGCTGTTTTCTCCTACACTGAACGTTGGACAACATGCCAAGCACAAGGTTTCTTGCCATGGGGAAAGAGTTCTGATTTCTGAATCATTTTCAACCCTGGGCAGTGGTTGGAGATAAGGTCTAGGTTCTGGAGCCTGAAAACCGCAGTTGGGAAGAGATGACGACCTAAGGCCATGGCGGGTCCGATGTGCTCAGTGTGCGGCCAGCTGTCTGGGTGGGACCAGGAGGTCCAGGCTCAGGCTGGGTCAGAAGGGGAAATAGTGCCCAGGTCAGCCTATATGTTTGGGGTACAGCCGATTGGCGTGCAGGTTGATCCTCATTTGGGGTTTCGGGGTAGCCCTGAGGGCAATGTTTTACTTCTGTAGGGCAGGCAGAGTGCGGCATTGTAGTTCTGGATTGCCAAACTGGAGGGCTTGTGGGCCAGTAGTCAGAGGACGGAGTCTGAGAACCCAAGCTAGGCCTAGGTTTCTGGGTGAGGATATGGCAGGCACAATCTACAGACCTCAATAGAGATCTCGTGCATCTTAAGTCAGGGCAAGGATCAGACGATCGCTCAGGTTGGACTTTCTGCCCTGATGGCCCTTCCTTGAAGGGGGTTGGATCACGAGGACATGGGGGTTTTCCCACGATGGGAGTTGTGAGAAGCTCCAAACTGCAAAGATTCTTCTGCAGGACAATTGAGACCTGTTGGTTGGCTCCAGGCCAACGATTCCGAGCAGGGTTCTAAGGATGGATGGCTGGGTAGCCCACCTCGCATTCCAATTGTCTCCAAGCAACAAGACAGGTTAGATCTGCTGCATGTGGCGGGCAACCGAGGAGGATGAGTTGAAATGGACTCTCCTGTGGATGTGTCCTAATATGTTTTTGTGTCTATGGAGACCTTGGAATGAAGCGGTGGCCCTGGGGCCCTGAAGGGTTCTCCTAAACAGAGGCTTTGACACAGCTCCAACGTGCATGTTTCCCATGTGTAGATGAGATTTGTTCTGACGGGTGAGTCAAGAAACAGCCATATGCTGGTATTGAAATCCAGGCCTCTGAGAGAGATGCCTGGAAACCAAAGAAATGGATCAGATTAGTGCCTAGGGGCCTGTTCGTTCCTTTTTATCTCTGGGGACATCAGTCTACGGGTCTGAATGCAGGTAGGTGCTCAGATGGGCTCAGGTTGCCCCCTGTTTGTCCTGGGAAGCCACAACTATTGGGATGGCCTCAGGGACTTTGGAGGTTATCCTATTAGTAGGGTTGTGGCCATTGGAATGGGCACATACAATTCCCTTGGAGAGCGCAAGTACAGTCCTCAGGTTTGGCTCCAGGGCCCTGAGCCTGTAGGGTGTGTAGGCCAGAGCTGTTTGGACAGTTGTCTGAAAACACAAACTCGGCTTATGTTTTGGGTCATAGGTATGGCAGGACTGATCTACAGACCATGAGGAGAACACTTCGGGATATGAAAAAAGGGCGAGTGTGAGGCTCTTGCTCAAGTTTTTGTCTCTGGATATCGTGTCACTCATGGTCGTGAAATTGCCGGGTGACTTCATGGGAAATGGACGAGTCTTACTCTCTGGGGGTTCGGTCCCGTCCAAAGAGTTTGCGGTCATTCTGGGGATGGAAGAAGTCCGTTTTTTTGTTGTTGTTGTCGATTTGTTTCATTTTGTTTTTCAACCTCAGATGTCCCACCAAATGAGGGATTCCAGAGTAGAGCCCTGGGGTGGGGCGACTGGACAACCAGAAATCTGGTTAAAAATTGGGGACTAGGGACATGTCAAGCCCATTATGACATCTAATGGTCCAGACACTGAGAGGACTTACTAGAGGACAGGACTCACGCTGAGGTCACAATGCGTGTTTATGCTCTCGTCGCACTCAAGAATGTGCGGGGCCTCAGCGTGAATGCTGTTTTCTCCTACACTGAACGTTGGACAACATGCCAACCACAAGGTTTCTTGCCATGGGTCAGGAAGAGTTCTGATTTCTGCATCACAGTCACCCGTGGGCAGTGATTGGAGATAAGGTCTAGGTTCTGAAGCCTGAAAACTGAGGTAGGGAAGAGATGAATACCTAAGGCCAGGGCGGGTCTGATGTGCTCAGGGTGCGGTCAGCTGTCTGGGTGTTGGTCAGCAGGTCCGGGCTCAGGTTGTGTCAGACAGTGCATTAGTGCCCAGGTTAGACTATATAATTTGGGTACAATCGAGTGCCGTGTAGGTTTATCTTCATTTAAGCTGCCTGGTCAGCTCATTAGGCAATATATTTTTTCTAGAGGGCAGGCAGAGTGCTTCATTGTCGGTCCGGAATTGCCAAACATGAGGGCTTCGGGGCCAGGAGAGTGAGGACGGAAGTCTGAGAACACAAGCTAGACTTCGGATTCAGGGTGAGGGCACGGCAGGTACCCCCTGCAGATCTGAACCAATATCTCATGCATCTGAAGTCAGGGCGAGGATCCGAAGTTGGCTCAGGTTGGAGTTTCTGTGCATGACGGCCCCTTCATGAAGGGAGCGGAATCTCGAGGCCATGGAGGTTTTCCACGTTGGGAGATGTGGGATGCCCCCTTCAAGGATTCCTTCTGCGGGACAATTGAGACCTGTTGGACAGCTCCAGGACATCCCATATGGAATGACTCCAGAGCACCATTCGAGGATGGATGCCTGGGAAGTCCGACTCGCCTTCCAATTGTCTCCTAGCAACAAGACAGTTTAGATCTAATGGATATGCGGGAGCAACCGGGGTGGCTGAGTTGAAATGCACTTTCCAGAGGATGGGTCCTAATGTGTGTTTGTGTCCATGAGGGCTTTGGAATGGGGAGGTGGCACCGGGACCCTGAAGTATTCTCCTAAGCTTTGGCATAGCTCCCATGCACAAGTTTCCTTGTGGAGACGAGATTTGTTCTGATGGGTGCTTCAGGAAATCCCCTCTGCTGGTATTGCAATCCAGGCTTTTGAGGAGACATGCCTGTAAACCAAAGCAATGGATCCGATAATGGCCTCGGGTCCTGTCTGGTTCAATCTTCCTGGTATGAGTGGAGGTAGATGAGTGGAGAAAGATGCTCAGCTGGTATCAACCGCCCTTTTTTGTCCCGGGCGACCTACACTATTGGGATGGCCTCAGGGACTTTGGAGGGTTCTCCTAATTTGTACGATTTTTGACAATGGAATGGGCAGAATTCCCATGGATTGGGTGGGGGCAGTCCTAAAATGTGTCTCCAGGGGCCCCAGCCTGGAGGGAGTGTGGCCCAGGACTTTGAGGACAGAAGACTGAAAACACAAATTCAGCTTAAGTTTGGGGACGTAGGTATGGCACACCCGATCTACAAACCATGAGAAGAACTCTTCAGGATATGAAGAATGAGCGAGTCTGAGTCGCTTGCTCAGGCTTTTGTCTCTGGATTTTGTTTCAGCGATGGCCGTGGAATGTTGGGGAGGTCTCATGGGCCATGGACGAATCTTCCTCTCTGTGGATTTGGCCCGATCCCAATTGTTTTTCGTCAATCTGTGGGATGGGAGGACTCCTTTCAGGTTTGTTACCTCTGGTGTCCCACCAAAAGAGGAATTCCAAAGCAGAGCCCTGGGGAAGAGTGAAGGGACACCCCGAACTACGGTTAAAAATTGGGGCCTAGGGGAATGGCAAGCCCAATATGCTGTCTCTTCATATAGGCCCTGAGAGGCCTTACCTGAGGACTGGGCTCAGGCTGAGGGTCACAATGTGTGTTTGTGACCAATGTGGCTGGCAAGCATGGGCTGGGCCTCATGGGCCACGCTTGTTTCAACTACACTGAACGTTGGACAACATGCCAACCACAAGGTTTCTTGCCATGGGGAAAGAGTTCTGATTTCTGCATCATTTTCAACCCTGGGCAGTGGTTGGAGATAAGGTCTAGGTTCTGGAGCCTGAAAACCGCAGTTGGGAAGAGATGACGACCTAAGGCCATGGCGGGTCCGATGTGCTCAGTGTGCGGCCAGCTGTCTGGGTGGGACCAGGAGGTCCAGGCTCAGGCTGGGTCAGAAGGGGAAATAGTGCCCAGGTCAGCCTATATGTTTGGGGTACAGCCGAATGGCGTGCAGGTTGATCCTCATTTGGGGTTTCGGGGTAGCCCTGAGGGCAATGTTTTACTTCTGTAGGGCAGGCAGAGTGCGGCATTGTAGTTCTGGATTGCCCAACTGGAGGGCTTGTGGGCCAGTAGTCTGAGGACGGAGTCTGAGAACCCAAGCTAGGCCTAGGTTTCTGGGTGAGGATATGGCAGGCACAATCTACAGACCTCAATAGAGATCTCGTGCATCTGAAGTCAGGGCAAGGATCAGACGATCGCTCAGGTTGGACTTTCTGCCCTGATGGCCCTTCCTTGAAGGGGGTTGGATCACGAGGACATGGGGGTTTTCCCACGATGGGAGTTGTGAGAAGCTCCAAACTGCAAAGATTCTTCTGCAGGACAATTGAGACCTGTTGGTTGGCTCCAGGCCAACGATTCCGAGCAGGGTTCTAAGGATGGATGGCTGGGTAGCCCACCTCGCATTCCAATTGTCTCCAAGCAACAAGACAGTTTAGATCTGCTGGATGTGGGGGGCAACCGAGGAGGCTGAGTTGAAATGGACTCTCCTGTGGATGTGTCCTAATATGTTTTTGTGTCTATTGAGACCTTGGAATGAAGCGGTGGCCCTGGGGCCCTGAAGGGTTCTCCTAAACAGAGGCTTTGACACAGCTCCAACGTGCATGTTTCCCATGTGTAGATGAGCTTAGTTCTGATGGGTGAGTCAAGAAACAGCCATATGCTGGTATTGAAATCCAGGCCTCTGAGGAGAGATGCCTGGAAACCAAAGAATGGATCCGATTAGTGCCTAGGGGCCTGTTCGTTCCTTTTTACCTCTGGGGACATCATTCTACGGGTCTGAGTGCAGGTAGGTGCTCAGATGGGCTCAGATTGCCCCTGTTTGTCCTGGGAAGCCACAACTCTTGGGATGGCCTCAGGGACTTTGGAGGTTATCCTATTAGTAGGGTTGTGGCCATTGGAATGGGCACATACAATTCCCTTGGAGAGGGCAAGTACAGTCCTCAGGTTTGGCTCCAGGGCCCTGAGCCTGTAGGGTGTGTAGGCCTGAGCTGTTTGGACAGTTGTCTGAAAACACAAACTCGGCTTATGTTTTGGGTCATGGGTATGGCAGGACTGATCTACAGACCATGAGGAGAACACTTCGGGATATGCAAAAAGGGCGAGTGTGAGGCTCTTGCTCAAGTTTTTGTCTCTGGATATCGTGTCACTCATGGTCGTGAAATTGCCGGGTGACTTCATGGGAAATGGACGCGTCTTACTCTCTGGGGGTTCGGTCCCGTCCAACGAGTTTGCGGTCATTCTGGGGATGGAAGAAGTCCGTTTTTTTGTTGTTGTTGTCGATTTGTTTCATTTTGTTTTTCAACCTCAGATGTCCCACCAAATGAGGGATTCCAGAGTAGAGCCCTGGGGTGGGGCGACTGGACAACCAGAAATCTGGTTAAAAATTGGGGACTAGGGACATGTCAAGCCCATTATGACATCTTATGGTCCAGCCACTGAGAGGACTTTCTAGAGGACAGGACTCACGCTGAGGTCACAATGCGTGTTTATGCTCTCGTCGCACTCAAGAATGGACGGGGCCTCAGGGTGAATGCTGGTTTCTCCTACACTGAACGTTGGACAACATGCCAACCACAAGGTTTCTTGCCATGGGTCAGGAAGAGTTCTGATTTCTGCATTACAGTCACCCGTGGGCAGTGATTGGAGATAAGGTCTAGGTTCTGAAGCCTGAAAACTGAGGTAGTGAAGAGATGATGACCTAAGGCCATGGCGGGTCTGATGTGCTCAGGGTGCGGTCAGCTCTCTGGGTGTTGGTCAGCAGGTCCGGGCTCAGGTTGTGTCAGACAGTGCATTAGTGCCCAGGTTAGACTATATAATTTGGGTACATTCGAGTGCCGTGTAGGTTTATCCTCATTTAAGCTGCCTGGGCTGCTCATTAGGCAATATATTTTTTCTAGAGGGCAGGCAGAGTGCTTCATTGTCGGTCCGGAATTGCCAAACATGAGGGCTTCGGGGCCAGGAGAGTGAGGACGGAAGTCTGAGAACACAAGCTAGACTTCGGATTCAGGGTGAGGGCACGGCAGGTACCCCCTGCAGATCTGAACCAATATCTCATGCATCTGAAGTCAGGGCGAGGATCAGACGTTGGCTCAGGTTGGAGTTTCTTTGCATGACGGCCCCTTCATGAAGGGAGCGGAATCTCGAGGCCATGGAGGTTTTCCACGTTGGGAGATGTGGGATGCCCCCTTCAAGGATTCCTTCTGTGGGACAATTGAGACCTGTTGGACAGCTCCAGGACATCCCATATGGAATGACTCCAGAGCACCGTTCCAGGATGGATGCCTGGGAAGTCCGCCTCGCCTTCCAATTGTCTCCTAGCAACAAGACAGTTTAGATCTAATCGATCTGCGGGAGCAACCGGGGTGGCTGAGTTGAAATGCACATTCCAGAGGATGGGTCCTAACGTGTGTTTGTGTCCATGAGGGCCTTGCAATGGGGAGGTGGCACCGGGACCCTGCAGTATTCTCCTAAGCTTTGGCATAGCTCCCATGCACAAGTTTCCTTGTGGAGACGAGATTTGTTCTGATGGGTGCCTCAAGAAATCCCCTCTGCTGGTATTGGAATCCAGGCTTTTGAGGAGACATGCCTGTAAACCAAAGCAATGGATCCGATAATGGCCTCGGGACCTGTCTGGTTCAATCTTCTTGGTATGAGTGGAGGTAGATGAGTGGAGGTAGATGCTCAGCCGGTATCAACCGCCCTTTTTTGTCCCGGGCGACCTACACTATTGGGATGGCCTCAGGGACTTTGAAGGGTTCTCCTAATTTGTACGATTTTTAACAATGGAATGGGCAGAATTCCCATGGATTGGGTGGGGGCAGTCCTAATGTGTGGCTCCAGGGGCCCCAGCCTGGAGGGAGTGTGGCCCAGGACTTTGAGGACAGAAGACTGAAAACACAAACTCAGCTTAAGTTTGGGGACCTAGGTATGGAACGCCCGATCTACAAACCATGAGAAGAACTCTTCAGGATATGAAGAATGAGCGAGTCTGAGGCGCTTGCTCAGGCTTTTGTCTCTAGATTTTGTTTCAGCGATGGCCGTGGAATGTTGGGGAGGGCTCATGGGCCATGGACGAAACTTCCTCTCTGTGTTTTGGCCCGATCCCAATTGTTTTTCGTCAATCTGTGGGATGGGAGGACTCCTTATAGGTTTGTTACTTCAGGTGTCCCACCAAAAGAGGAATTCCAAAGCAGAGCCCTGGGGAAGAGTGAAGGGACAACCCGAACTATGGTTAAAAATGGGGACTAGGGGCATGGCAAGCCCAATATGCTGTCTCTTCATATAGGCCCTGAGAGGCCTTACCTGAAGACTGGGCTCAGGCTGAGGGTCACAATGTGTGTTTGTGACCAATGTGGTCCGCAAGCATGGGCTGGGCCTCATGGGCCACGCTTGTTTCAACTACACTGAACGTTGGACAACATGCCAACCACAAGGTTTCGTGCCATGGGGAAAGAGTTCTGATTTCTGCATCATTTTCAACCCTGGGCAGTGGTTGGAGATAAGGTCTAGGTTCTGGAGCCTGAAAACCGCAGTTGGGAAGAGATGACGACCTAAGGCCATGGCGGGTCCGATGTGCTCAGTGTGCGGCCAGCTGTCTGGGTGGGACCAGGAGGTCCAGGCTCAGGCTGGGTCAGAAGGGGAAATAGTGCCCAGGTCAGCCTATATGTTTGGGGTATAGCCGAATGGCGTGCAGGTTGATCCTCATTTGGGGTTTCGGGGTAGCCCTGAGGGCAATGTTTTACTTCTGTAGGGCAGGCAGAGTGCGGCATTGTAGTTCTGGATTGCCCAACTGGAGGGCTTGTGGGCCAGTAGTCTGAGGACGGAGTCTGAGAACCCAAGCTAGGCCTAGGTTTCTGGGTGAGGATATGGCAGGCACAATCTACAGACCTCAATAGAGATCTCGTGCATCTGAAGTCAGGGCAAGGATCAGACGATCGCTCAGGTTGGACTTTCTGCCCTGATGGCCCTTCCTTGAAGGGGGTTGGATCACGAGGACATGGGGGTTTTCCCACGATGGGAGTTGTGAGAAGCTCCAAACTGCAAAGATTCTTCTGCAGGACAATTGAGACCTGTTGGTTGGCTCCAGGCCAACGATTCCGAGCAGGGTTCTAAGGATGGATGGCTGGGTAGCCCACCTCGCATTCCAATTGTCTCCAACCAACAAGACAGTTTAGATCTGCTGGATGTGGGGGGCAACCGAGGAGGCTGAGTTGAAATGGACTCTCCTGTGGATGTGTCCTAATATGTTTTTGTGTCTATTGAGACCTTGGAATGAAGCGGTGGCCCTGGGGCCCTGAAGGGTTCTCCTAAACAGAGGCTTTGACACAGCTCCAACGTGCATGTTTCCCATGTGTAGATGAGCTTAGTTCTGATGGGTGAGTCAAGAAACAGCCATATGCTGGTATTGAAATCCAGGCCTCTGAGGAGAGATGCCTGGAAACCAAAGAATGGATCCGATTAGTGCCTAGGGGCCTGTTCGTTCCTTTTTACCTCTGGGGACATCATTCTACGGGTCTGAGTGCAGGTAGGTGCTCAGATGGGCTCAGATTGCCCCTGTTTGTCCTGGGAAGCCACAACTCTTGGGATGGCCTCAGGGACTTTGGAGGTTATCCTATTAGTAGGGTTGTGGCCATTGGAATGGGCACATACAATTCCCTTGGAGAGGGCAAGTACAGTCCTCAGGTTTGGCTCCAGGGCCCTGAGCCTGTAGGGTGTGTAGGCCAGAGCTGTTTGGACAGTTGTCTGAAAACACAAACTCGGCTTATGTTTTGGGTCATGGGTATGGCAGGACTGATCTACAGACCATGAGGAGAACACTTCGGGATATGCAAAAAGGGCGAGTGTGAGGCTCTTGCTCAAGTTTTTGTCTCTGGATATCGTGTCACTCATGGTCGTGAAATTGCCGGGTGACTTCATGGGAAATGGACGCGTCTTACTCTCTGGGGGTTCGGTCCCGTCCAACGAGTTTGCGGTCATTCTGGGGATGGAAGAAGTCCGTTTTTTTGTTGTTGTTGTCGATTTGTTTCATTTTGTTTTTCAACCTCAGATGTCCCACCAAATGAGGGATTCCAGAGTAGAGCCCTGGGGTGGGGCGACTGGACAACCAGAAATCTGGTTAAAAATTGGGGACTAGGGACATGTCAAGCCCATTATGACATCTTATGGTCCAGCCACTGAGAGGACTTTCTAGAGGACAGGACTCACGCTGAGGTCACAATGCGTGTTTATGCTCTCGTCGCACTCAAGAATGGACGGGGCCTCAGGGTGAATGCTGGTTTCTCCTACACTGAACGTTGGACAACATGCCAACCACAAGGTTTCTTGCCATGGGTCAGGAAGAGTTCTGATTTCTGCATTACAGTCACCCGTGGGCAGTGATTGGAGATAAGGTCTAGGTTCTGAAGCCTGAAAACTGAGGTAGGGAAGAGATGATGACCTAAGGCCATGGCGGGTCTGATGTGCTCAGGGTGCGGTCAGCTGTCTGGGTGTTGGTCAGCAGGTCCGGGCTCAGGTTGTGTCAGACAGTGCATTAGTGCCCAGGTTAGACTATATAATTTGGGTACATTCGAGTGCCGTGTAGGTTTATCTTCATTTAAGCTGCCTGGGCTGCTCATTAGGCAATATATTTTTTCTAGAGGGCAGGCAGAGTGCTTCATTGTCGGTCCGGAATTGCCAAACATGAGGGCTTCGGGGCCAGGAGAGTGAGGACGGAAGTCTGAGAACACAAGCTAGACTTCGGATTCAGGGTGAGGGCACGGCAGGTACCCCCTGCAGATCTGAACCAATATCTCATGCATCTGAAGTCAGGGCGAGGATCCGACGTTGGCTCAGGTTGGAGTTTCTGTGCATGACGGCCCCTTCATGAAGGGAGCGGAATCTCGAGGCCATGGAGGTTTTCCACGTTGGGAGATGTGCGATGCCCCCTTCAAGGATTCCTTCTGTGGGACAATTGAGACCTGTTGGACAGCTCCAGGACATCCCATATGGAATGACTCCAGAGCACCGTTCCAGGATGGATGCCTGGGAAGTCCGCCTCGCCTTCCTATTGTCTCCTAGCAACAAGACAGTTTAGATCTAATCGATCTGCGGGAGCAACCGGGGTGGCTGAGTTGAAATGCACATTCCAGAGGATGGGTCCTAACGTGTGTTTGTGTCCATGAGGGCCTTGCAATGGGGAGGTGGCACCGGGACCCTGCAGTATTCTCCTAAGCTTTGGCATAGCTCCCATGCACAAGTTTCCTTGTCGAGACGAGATTTGTTCTGATGGGTGCCTCAAGAAATCCCCTCTGCTGGTATTGGAATCCAGGCTTTTGAGGAGACATGCCTGTAAACCAAAGCAATGGATCCGATAATGGCCTCGGGACCTGTCTGGTTCAATCTTCTTGGTATGAGTGGAGGTAGATGAGTGGAGGTAGATGCTCAGCCGGTATCAACCGCCCTTTTTTGTCCCGGGCGACCTACACTATTGGGATGGCCTCAGGGACTTTGAAGGGTTCTCCTAATTTGTACGATTTTTAACAATGGAATGGGCAGAATTCCCATGGATTGGGTGGGGGCAGTCCTAATGTGTGGCTCCAGGGGCCCCAGCCTGGAGGGAGTGTGGCCCAGGACTTTGAGGACAGAAGACTGAAAACACAAACTCAGCTTAAGTTTGGGGACGTAGGTATGGCACGCCCGATCTACAAACCATGAGAAGAACTCTTCAGGATATGAAGAATGAGCGAGTCTAAGGCGTTTGTTCAGGCTTTTGTCTCTAGATTTTGTTTCAGCGATGGCCGTGGAATGTTGGGGAGGGCTCATGGGCCATGGACGAAACTTCCTCTCTGTGGATTTGGTCCGATCCCAATTGTTTTTCGTCAATCTGTGGGATGGGAGGACTCCTTTCAGGTTTGTTACCTCAGGTGTCCCACCAAAAGAGGAATTCCAAAGCAGAGCCCTGGGGAAGAGTGAAGGGACAACCCGAACTATGGTTAAAAATGGGGACTAGGGGCATGGCAAGCCCAATATGCTGTCTCTTCATATAGGCCCTGAGAGGCCTTACCTGAGGACTGGGCTCAGGCTGAGGGTCACAATGTGTGTTTGTGACCAATGTGGCCCGCAAGCATGGGCTGGGCCTCATGGGCCACGCTTGTTTCAACTACACTGAACGTTGGACAACATGCCAACCACAAGGTTTCTTGCCATGGGGAAAGAGTTCTGATTTCTGCATCATTTTCAACCCTGGGCAGTGGTTGGAGATAAGGTCTAGGTTCTGGAGCCTGAAAACCGCCGTTGGGAAGAGATGACGACCTAAGGCCATGGCGGGTCCGATGTGCTCAGTGTGCGGCCAGCTGTCTGGGTGGGACCAGGAGGTCCAGGCTCAGGATGGGTCAGAAGGGGAAATAGTGACCAGGTCAGCCTATATGTTTGGGGTACAGCCGAATGGCGTGCAGGTTGATCCTCATTGGGGGTTTCGGGGTAGCCCTGAGGGCAATGTTTTACTTCTGTAGGGCAGGCAGAGTGCGGCATTGTAGTTCTGGATTGCCCAACTGGAGGGCTTGTGGGCCAGTAGTCTGAGTACGCAGTCTGAGAACCCAAGCTAGGCCTAGGTTTCTGGGTGAGGATATGGCAGGCACAATCTACAGACCTCAATAGAGATCTCGTGCATCTGAAGTCAGGGCAAGGATCAGACGATCGCTTAGGTTGGACTTTCTGCCCTGATGGCCCTTTCTTGAAGGGGGTTGGATCACGAGGACATGGGGGTTTTCCCACGATGGGAGTTGTGAGAAGCTCCAAACTGCAAAGATTCTTCTGCAGGACAATTGAGACCTGTTGGTTGGCTCCAGGCCAACGATTCCGAGCAGGTTTCTAAGGATGGATGGCTGGGTAGCCCACCTCGCATTCCAATGGTCTCCAAGCAACAAGACAGATTAGATCTGCTGGATGTGGGGGGCAACCGAGGAGGCTGAGTTGAAATGGACTCTCCTGTGGATGTGTCCTAATATGTTTTTGTGTCTATGGAGACCTTGGAATGAAGCGGTGGCCCTGGGGCCCTGAAGGGTTCTCCTAAACAGAGGCTTTGACACAGCTCCAACGTGCATGTTTCCCATGTGTAGATGAGATTTGTTCTGATGGGTGAGTCAAGAAACAGCCATATGCTGGTATTGAAATCCAGGCCTCTGAGGAGAGATGCCTGGAAACCAAAGCAATGGATCCGATTAGTGCCTAGGGGACTGTTCGTTCCTTTTTACCTCTGGGGACATCAGTCTACGGGTCTGAGTGCAGGTAGGTGCTCAGATGGGCTCAGATTGCCCCTGTTTGTCCTGGGAAGCCACAACTCTTGGGATGGCCTCAGGGACTTTGGAGGTTATCCTACTAGTAGGGTTGTGGCCATTGGAATGGGCACATACAATTCCCTTGGAGAGGGCAAGTACAGTCCTCAGGTTTGGCTCCAGGGCCCTGAGCCTGTAGGGTGTGTAGGCCAGAGCTGTTTGGACAGTTGTCTGAAAACACAAACTCGGCTTATGTTTTGGGTCATAGGTATGGCAGGACTGATCTACAGACCATGAGGAGAACACTTCGGGATATGAAAAAAGGGCGAGTGTGAGGCTCTTGCTCAAGTTTTTGTCTCTGGATATCGTGTCACACATGGTCGTAAAATTGCCGGGTGACTTCATGGGAAATGGACGAGTCTTACTCTCTGGGGGTTCGGTCCCGCCAAAGAGTTTGGGGTCATTCTGGGGATGGAAGAAGTCCGTTTTTTTGTTGTTGTTGTCGATTTGTTTCATTTTGTTTTTCAACCTCAGATGTCCCACCAAATGAGGGATTCCAGAGGAGAGCCCTGGGGTGGGGCGACTGGAAACCAGAAATCTGGTTAAAAATTGGGGACTAGGGACATGTCAAGCCCATTATGACATCTAATGGTCCAGCCACTGAGAGGACTTACTAGAGGACAGGACTCACGCTGAGGTCACAATGCGTGTTTATGCTCTCGTCGCACTCAAGAATGGGCGGGGCCGTAGGGTGTATGCTGTTTTCTCCTACACTGAACGTTGGACAACATGCCAACCACAAGGTTTCTTGCCATGGGTCAGGAAGAGTTCTGATTACTGCATCACAGTCACCCGTGGGCAGTGATTGGAGATAAGGTCTAGGTTCTGAAGCCAGAAAACTGAGGTAGGGAAGAGATGATGACCTAAGGCCATGGCGGGTCTGATGTGCTCAGGGTGCGGTCAGCTGTCTGGGTGTTGGTCAGCAGGTCCGGGCTCAGGTTGTGTCAGACAGTGCATTAGTGCCCAGGTTAGACTATATAATTTGGGTACATTCGAGTGCCGTGTAGGTTTATCCTCATTTAAGCTGCCTGGGCAGCTCATTAGGCAATACATTTTTTCTAGAGGGCAGGCAGAGTGCTTCATTGTCGGTCCGGAATTGCCAAACTTGAGGTCTTCGGGGCCAGGAGAGTGAGGACGGAAGTCTGAGAACACAAGCTAGTCTTCGGATTCAGGGTGAGAGCACGGCAGGTACCCCCTGCAGATCTGAACCAATATCTCATGCATCTGAAGTCAGGGCGAGGATCCGACGTTGGCTCAGGTTGGAGTTTCTGTGCATGACGGCCCCTTCATGAAGGGAGCGGAATCTCGAGGCCATGGAGGTTTTCCACGTTGGGAGATGTGGGATGCCCCCTTCAAGGATTCCTTCTGCGGGACAATTGAGACCTGTTGGACAACTCCAGGACATCCCATATGGAATGACTCCAGAGCACCGTTCCAGGATGGATGCCTGGGAAGTCGGCCTCGCCTTCCAATTGTCTCCTAGCAACAAGACAGTTTAGATCTAATGGATCTGCGGGAGCAACCGGGGTGCCTGAGTTGAAATGCACTTTCCAGAGGATGGGTCCTAACGTGTGTTTGTGTCCATGAGGGCCTTGGAATGGGGAGGTGGCACCGGGACCCTGAAGTATTCTCCTAAGCTTTGTCATACCTCCCATGCACAAGTTTCATTGTGGAGACGAGATTTGTTCTGATGGGTGCCTCAGGAAATCCCCTCTGCTGGTATTGGAATCCAGGCTTTTGAGGAGACATGCCTGTAAACCAAAGCAATGGATCCGATAATGGCCTCGGGTCCTGTCTGCTTCAATCTTCTTGGTATGAGTGGAGGTAGATGAGTGGAGGTAGATGCTCAGCCGGTAACAACCGCCCTTTTTTGTCCCGGGCGACCTACACTATTGGGATGGCCTCAGGGACTTTGGAGGTTTCTCCTAATTTGTACGATTTTTGACAATGGAATGGGCAGAATTCCCATGGATTGGGTCGGGGCAGTCCTAATGTGTGGCTCCAGGGGCCCCAGCCTGGAGGGAGTGTGGCCCAGGACTTTGAGGACAGAAGACTGAAAACACAAACTCAGCTTAAGTGTGGGGACGTAGGTATGGCATGCCCGATCTACAAACCATGAGAAGAACTCTTCAGGATATGAAGAATGAGCGAATCTGAGGAGCTTGCTCAGGCTTTTGTCTCTGGATTTTGTTTCTACGATGGCCGTGGAATGTTGGGGAGGTCTCATGGGCCATGGACAAATCTTCCTCTCTGTGGATTTGCCCCTATCCCAATTGGTTTTCGTCAATCTGTGGGATGGGAGGACTCCTTTCAGGTTTGTTACCTCAGGTGTCCCACCAAAAGAGGAATTCCAAAGCAGAGCCCTGGGGAAGAGTGAAGGGACAACCCGAACTATGGTTAAAAATTGGGGCCTAGGGGCATGGCAAGCCCAATATGCTGTCTCTTCATATAGGCCATGAGAGGCCTTACCTGAGGACTGGGCTCAGGCTGAGGGTCACAATGTGTGTTTGTGACCAATGTGGCCGCAAGCAAGGGCTGGGCCTCATGGGCCACGCTTGTTTCAACTACACTGAACTTGGACAACTTGCCAACCACAAGGTTTCTTGCCACGGGAAAGAGTTCTGATTTCTGCATCATTTTCAACCCTGGGCAGTGGTTGGAGATAAGGTCTAGGTTCTGGAGCCTGAAAACCGCAGTTGGGAAGAGATGACGACCTAAGGCCATGGCGGGTCCGATGTGCTCAGTGTGCGGCCAGCTGTCTGGGTGGGACCAGGAGGTCCAGGCTCAGGCTGGGTCAGAAGGGGAAATAGTGCCCAGGTCAGCCTATATGTTTGGGGTATAGCCGAATGGCGTGCAGGTTGATCCTCATTTGGGGTTTCGGGGTAGCCCTGAGGTCAATGTTTTACTTCTGTAGGGCAGGCAGAGTGCGGCATTGTAGTTCTGGATTGCCCAACTGGAGGGCTTGTGGGCCAGTAGTCTGAGGACGGAGTCTGAGAACCCAAGCTAGGCCTAGGTTTCTGGGTGAGGATATGGCAGGCACAATCTACAGACCTCAATAGAGATCTCGTGCATCTGAAGTCAGGGCAAGGATCAGACGATCGCTCAGGTTGGACTTTCTGCCCTGATGGCCCTTCCTTGAAGGGGGTTGGATCACGAGGACATGGGGGTTTTCCCACGATGGGAGTTGTGAGAAGCTCCAAACTGCAAAGATTCTTCTGCAGGACAATTGAGACCTGTTGGTTGGCTCCAGGCCAACGATTCCGAGCAGGGTTCTAAGGATGGATGGCTGGGTAGCCCACCTCGCATTCCAATTGTCTCCAACCAACAAGACAGTTTAGATCTGCTGGATGTGGGGGGCAACCGAGGAGGCTGAGTTGAAATGGACTCTCCTGTGGATGTGTCCTAATATGTTTTTGTGTCTATTGAGACCTTGGAATGAAGCGGTGGCCCTGGGGCCCTGAAGGGTTCTCCTAAACAGAGGCTTTGACACAGCTCCAACGTGCATGTTTCCCATGTGTAGATGAGCTTAGTTCTGATGGGTGAGTCAAGAAACAGCCATATGCTGGTATTGAAATCCAGGCCTCTGAGGAGAGATGCCTGGAAACCAAAGAATGGATCCGATTAGTGCCTAGGGGCCTGTTCGTTCCTTTTTACCTCTGGGGACATCATTCTACGGGTCTGAGTGCAGGTAGGTGCTCAGATGGGCTCAGATTGCCCCTGTTTGTCCTGGGAAGCCACAACTCTTGGGATGGCCTCAGGGACTTTGGAGGTTATCCTATTAGTAGGGTTGTGGCCATTGGAATGGGCACATACAATTCCCTTGGAGAGGGCAAGTACAGTCCTCAGGTTTGGCTCCAGGGCCCTGAGCCTGTAGGGTGTGTAGGCCAGAGCTGTTTGGACAGTTGTCTGAAAACACAAACTCGGCTTATGTTTTGGGTCATGGGTATGGCAGGACTGATCTACAGACCATGAGGAGAACACTTCGGGATATGCAAAAAGGGCGAGTGTGAGGCTCTTGCTCAAGTTTTTGTCTCTGGATATCGTGTCACTCATGGTCGTGAAATTGCCGGGTGACTTCATGGGAAATGGACGCGTCTTACTCTCTGGGGGTTCGGTCCCGTCCAACGAGTTTGCGGTCATTCTGGGGATGGAAGAAGTCCGTTTTTTTGTTGTTGTTGTCGATTTGTTTCATTTTGTTTTTCAACCTCAGATGTCCCACCAAATGAGGGATTCCAGAGTAGAGCCCTGGGGTGGGGCGACTGGACAACCAGAAATCTGGTTAAAAATTGGGGACTAGGGACATGTCAAGCCCATTATGACATCTTATGGTCCAGCCACTGAGAGGACTTTCTAGAGGACAGGACTCACGCTGAGGTCACAATGCGTGTTTATGCTCTCGTCGCACTCAAGAATGGACGGGGCCTCAGGGTGAATGCTGGTTTCTCCTACACTGAACGTTGGACAACATGCCAACCACAAGGTTTCTTGCCATGGGTCAGGAAGAGTTCTGATTTCTGCATTACAGTCACCCGTGGGCAGTGATTGGAGATAAGGTCTAGGTTCTGAAGCCTGAAAACTGAGGTAGGGAAGAGATGATGACCTAAGGCCATGGCGGGTCTGATGTGCTCAGGGTGCGGTCAGCTGTCTGGGTGTTGGTCAGCAGGTCCGGGCTCAGGTTGTGTCAGACAGTGCATTAGTGCCCAGGTTAGACTATATAATTTGGGTACATTCGAGTGCCGTGTAGGTTTATCTTCATTTAAGCTGCCTGGGCTGCTCATTAGGCAATATATTTTTTCTAGAGGGCAGGCAGAGTGCTTCATTGTCGGTCCGGAATTGCCAAACATGAGGGCTTCGGGGCCAGGAGAGTGAGGACGGAAGTCTGAGAACACAAGCTAGACTTCGGATTCAGGGTGAGGGCACGGCAGGTACCCCCTGCAGATCTGAACCAATATCTCATGCATCTGAAGTCAGGGCGAGGATCCGACGTTGGCTCAGGTTGGAGTTTCTGTGCATGACGGCCCCTTCATGAAGGGAGCGGAATCTCGAGGCCATGGAGGTTTTCCACGTTGGGAGATGTGCGATGCCCCCTTCAAGGATTCCTTCTGTGGGACAATTGAGACCTGTTGGACAGCTCCAGGACATCCCATATGGAATGACTCCAGAGCACCGTTCCAGGATGGATGCCTGGGAAGTCCGCCTCGCCTTCCTATTGTCTCCTAGCAACAAGACAGTTTAGATCTAATCGATCTGCGGGAGCAACCGGGGTGGCTGAGTTGAAATGCACATTCCAGAGGATGGGTCCTAACGTGTGTTTGTGTCCATGAGGGCCTTGCAATGGGGAGGTGGCACCGGGACCCTGCAGTATTCTCCTAAGCTTTGGCATAGCTCCCATGCACAAGTTTCCTTGTCGAGACGAGATTTGTTCTGATGGGTGCCTCAAGAAATCCCCTCTGCTGGTATTGGAATCCAGGCTTTTGAGGAGACATGCCTGTAAACCAAAGCAATGGATCCGATAATGGCCTCGGGACCTGTCTGGTTCAATCTTCTTGGTATGAGTGGAGGTAGATGAGTGGAGGTAGATGCTCAGCCGGTATCAACCGCCCTTTTTTGTCCCGGGCGACCTACACTATTGGGATGGCCTCAGGGACTTTGAAGGGTTCTCCTAATTTGTACGATTTTTAACAATGGAATGGGCAGAATTCCCATGGATTGGGTGGGGGCAGTCCTAATGTGTGGCTCCAGGGGCCCCAGCCTGGAGGGAGTGTGGCCCAGGACTTTGAGGACAGAAGACTGAAAACACAAACTCAGCTTAAGTTTTGGGACGTAGGTATGGCACGCCCGATCTACAAACCATGAGAAGAACTCTTCAGGATATGAAGAATGAGCGAGTCTAAGGCGTTTGTTCAGGCTTTTGTCTCTAGATTTTGTTTCAGCGATGGCCGTGGAATGTTGGGGAGGGCTCATGGGCCATGGACGAAACTTCCTCTCTGTGGATTTGGTCCGATCCCAATTGTTTTTCGTCAATCTGTGGGATGGGAGGACTCCTTTCAGGTTTGTTACCTCAGGTGTCCCACCAAAAGAGGAATTCCAAAGCAGAGCCCTGGGGAAGAGTGAAGGGACAACCCGAACTATGGTTAAAAATGGGGACTAGGGGCATGGCAAGCCCAATATGCTGTCTCTTCATATAGGCCCTGAGAGGCCTTACCTGAGGACTGGGCTCAGGCTGAGGGTCACAATGTGTGTTTGTGACCAATGTGGCCCGCAAGCATGGGCTGGGCCTCATGGGCCACGCTTGTTTCAACTACACTGAACGTTGGACAACATGCCAACCACAAGGTTTCTTGCCATGGGGAAAGAGTTCTGATTTCTGCATCATTTTCAACCCTGGGCAGTGGTTGGAGATAAGGTCTAGGTTCTGGAGCCTGAAAACCGCCGTTGGGAAGAGATGACGACCTAAGGCCATGGCGGGTCCGATGTGCTCAGTGTGCGGCCAGCTGTCTGGGTGGGACCAGGAGGTCCAGGCTCAGGATGGGTCAGAAGGGGAAATAGTGACCAGGTCAGCCTATATGTTTGGGGTACAGCCGAATGGCGTGCAGGTTGATCCTCATTGGGGGTTTCGGGGTAGCCCTGAGGGCAATGTTTTACTTCTGTAGGGCAGGCAGAGTGCGGCATTGTAGTTCTGGATTGCCCAACTGGAGGGCTTGTGGGCCAGTAGTCTGAGTACGCAGTCTGAGAACCCAAGCTAGGCCTAGGTTTCTGGGTGAGGATATGGCAGGCACAATCTACAGACCTCAATAGAGATCTCGTGCATCTGAAGTCAGGGCAAGGATCAGACGATCGCTTAGGTTGGACTTTCTGCCCTGATGGCCCTTTCTTGAAGGGGGTTGGATCACGAGGACATGGGGGTTTTCCCACGATGGGAGTTGTGAGAAGCTCCAAACTGCAAAGATTCTTCTGCAGGACAATTGAGACCTGTTGGTTGGCTCCAGGCCAACGATTCCGAGCAGGTTTCTAAGGATGGATGGCTGGGTAGCCCACCTCGCATTCCAATGGTCTCCAAGCAACAAGACAGGTTAGATCTGCTGGATGTGGGGGGCAACCGAGGAGGCTGAGTTGAAATGGACTCTCCTGTGGATGTGTCCTAATATGTTTTTGTGTCTATGGAGACCTTGGAATGAAGCGGTGGCCCTGGGGCCCTGAAGGGTTCTCCTAAACAGAGGCTTTGACACAGCTCCAACGTGCATGTTTCCCATGTGTAGATGAGATTTGTTCTGATGGGTGAGTCAAGAAACAGCCATATGCTGGTATTGAAATCCAGGCCTCTGAGGAGAGATGCCTGGAAACCAAAGCAATGGATCCGATTAGTGCCTAGGGGACTGTTCGTTCCTTTTTACCTCTGGGGACATCAGTCTACGGGTCTGAGTGCAGGTAGGTGCTCAGATGGGCTCAGATTGCCCCTGTTTGTCCTGGGAAGCCACAACTCTTGGGATGGCCTCAGGGACTTTGGAGGTTATCCTACTAGTAGGGTTGTGGCCATTGGAATGGGCACATACAATTCCCTTGGAGAGGGCAAGTACAGTCCTCAGGTTTGGCTCCAGGGCCCTGAGCCTGTAGGGTGTGTAGGCCAGAGCTGTTTGGACAGTTGTCTGAAAACACAAACTCGGCTTATGTTTTGGGTCATAGGTATGGCAGGACTGATCTACAGACCATGAGGAGAACACTTCGGGATATGAAAAAAGGGCGAGTGTGAGGCTCTTGCTCAAGTTTTTGTCTCTGGATATCGTGTCACACATGGTCGTAAAATTGCCGGGTGACTTCATGGGAAATGGACGAGTCTTACTCTCTGGGGGTTCGGTCCCGCCAAAGAGTTTGGGGTCATTCTGGGGATGGAAGAAGTCCGTTTTTTTGTTGTTGTTGTCGATTTGTTTCATTTTGTTTTTCAACCTCAGATGTCCCACCAAATGAGGGATTCCAGAGGAGAGCCCTGGGGTGGGGCGACTGGAAACCAGAAATCTGGTTAAAAATTGGGGACTAGGGACATGTCAAGCCCATTATGACATCTAATGGTCCAGCCACTGAGAGGACTTACTAGAGGACAGGACTCACGCTGAGGTCACAATGCGTGTTTATGCTCTCGTCGCACTCAAGAATGGGCGGGGCCGTAGGGTGTATGCTGTTTTCTCCTACACTGAACGTTGGACAACATGCCAACCACAAGGTTTCTTGCCATGGGTCAGGAAGAGTTCTGATTACTGCATCACAGTCACCCGTGGGCAGTGATTGGAGATAAGGTCTAGGTTCTGAAGCCAGAAAACTGAGGTAGGGAAGAGATGATGACCTAAGGCCATGGCGGGTCTGATGTGCTCAGGGTGCGGTCAGCTGTCTGGGTGTTGGTCAGCAGGTCCGGGCTCAGGTTGTGTCAGACAGTGCATTAGTGCCCAGGTTAGACTATATAATTTGGGTACATTCGAGTGCCGTGTAGGTTTATCCTCATTTAAGCTGCCTGGGCAGCTCATTAGGCAATACATTTTTTCTAGAGGGCAGGCAGAGTGCTTCATTGTCGGTCCGGAATTGCCAAACTTGAGGTCTTCGGGGCCAGGAGAGTGAGGACGGAAGTCTGAGAACACAAGCTAGTCTTCGGATTCAGGGTGAGAGCACGGCAGGTACCCCCTGCAGATCTGAACCAATATCTCATGCATCTGAAGTCAGGGCGAGGATCCGACGTTGGCTCAGGTTGGAGTTTCTGTGCATGACGGCCCCTTCATGAAGGGAGCGGAATCTCGAGGCCATGGAGGTTTTCCACGTTGGGAGATGTGGGATGCCCCCTTCAAGGATTCCTTCTGCGGGACAATTGAGACCTGTTGGACAACTCCAGGACATCCCATATGGAATGACTCCAGAGCACCGTTCCAGGATGGATGCCTGGGAAGTCGGCCTCGCCTTCCAATTGTCTCCTAGCAACAAGACAGTTTAGATCTAATGGATCTGCGGGAGCAACCGGGGTGCCTGAGTTGAAATGCACTTTCCAGAGGATGGGTCCTAACGTGTGTTTGTGTCCATGAGGGCCTTGGAATGGGGAGGTGGCACCGGGACCCTGAAGTATTCTCCTAAGCTTTGTCATACCTCCCATGCACAAGTTTCATTGTGGAGACGAGATTTGTTCTGATGGGTGCCTCAGGAAATCCCCTCTGCTGGTATTGGAATCCAGGCTTTTGAGGAGACATGCCTGTAAACCAAAGCAATGGATCCGATAATGGCCTCGGGTCCTGTCTGCTTCAATCTTCTTGGTATGAGTGGAGGTAGATGAGTGGAGGTAGATGCTCAGCCGGTAACAACCGCCCTTTTTTGTCCCGGGCGACCTACACTATTGGGATGGCCTCAGGGACTTTGGAGGTTTCTCCTAATTTGTACGATTTTTGACAATGGAATGGGCAGAATTCCCATGGATTGGGTCGGGGCAGTCCTAATGTGTGGCTCCAGGGGCCCCAGCCTGGAGGGAGTGTGGCCCAGGACTTTGAGGACAGAAGACTGAAAACACAAACTCAGCTTAAGTGTGGGGACGTAGGTATGGCATGCCCGATCTACAAACCATGAGAAGAACTCTTCAGGATATGAAGAATGAGCGAATCTGAGGAGCTTGCTCAGGCTTTTGTCTCTGGATTTTGTTTCTGCGATGGCCGTGGAATGTTGGGGAGGTCTCATGGGCCATGGACAAATCTTCCTCTCTGTGGATTTGCCCCTATCCCAATTGGTTTTCGTCAATCTGTGGGATGGGAGGACTCCTTTCAGGTTTGTTACCTCAGGTGTCCCACCAAAAGAGGAATTCCAAAGCAGAGCCCTGGGGAAGAGTGAAGGGACAACCCGAACTATGGTTAAAAATTGGGGCCTAGGGGCATGGCAAGCCCAATATGCTGTCTCTTCATATAGGCCATGAGAGGCCTTACCTGAGGACTGGGCTCAGGCTGAGGGTCACAATGTGTGTTTGTGACCAATGTGGCCGCAAGCAAGGGCTGGGCCTCATGGGCCACGCTTGTTTCAACTACACTGAACTTGGACAACTTGCCAACCACAAGGTTTCTTGCCACGGGAAAGAGTTCTGATTTTAGCATCATTTTCAAACCTGGGCAGTGCTTGGAGATAAGGTCTAGGTTCTGGAGCCTGAACACCGCAGTTGGGAAGAGATGACGACCTAAGGCCATGGCGGGTCCGATGTGCTCAGTGTGCGGACAGCTGTCTGGGTGGGACCAGGAGGTCCAGGCTCAGGCTGGGTCAGAAGGGGAAATAGTGCCCAGGTCAGCCTATATGTTTGGGGTACAGCCGAATGGCGTGCAGGTTGATCCTCATTTGGGGATTCGGGGTAGCCCTGAGGGCAATATTTTCTTCTGTAGGGCAGGCAGAGTGCGGCATTGTAGTTCTGGATTGCCAAAATGGAGGGCCTGTGGGCCAGTAGTCTGAGGACGGAGTCTGAGAACCCAAGCTAAGCCTAGGTTTCTGGGTGAGGATATGGCAGGCACAATCTACAGACCTCAATAGAGATCTCGTGCATCTGAAGTCAGGGCAAGGATCAGACGATCGCTCAGGTTGGACTTTCTGCCCTGATGGCCCTTTCTTGAAGGGGGTTGGATCACGAGGACATGGGGGTTTTCCCACGATGGGAGTTGTGAGAAGCTCCAAACTGCCAAGATTCTTCTGCAGGACAATTGAGACCTGTTGGTTGGCTCCAGGCCAACGATTCCGAGCAGGGTTCTAAGGATGGATGGCTGGGTAGCCCACCTCGCATTCCAATTGTCTCCAAGCAACAAGAAAAGTTAGATATGCTGGATGTGGGGGGCAAAGGAGGAGGCCGAGTTGAAATGGACTCTCCTGGGGATGTGTCCTAATATGTTTTTGTGTCTATGGAGACCTTGGAATGAAGCGGTGGCCCTGGGGCCCTGAAGGGTTCTCCTAAACAGAGGCTTTGACACAGCTCCAACGTGCATGTTTCCCATGTGTAGATGAGATTTGTTCTGATGGGTGAGTCAAGAAACAGCCATATGCTGGTATTGAGATCCAGGCCTCTGAGGAGAGATGCCTGGAAACCAAAGCAATGGATCAGATTAGTGCCTAGGGGCCTGTTCGTTCCTTTTTACCTCTGGGGACATCATTCTACGGGTCTGAGTGCAGGTAGGTGCTCAGATGGGCTCAGATTGCCCCTGTTTGTCCTGGGAAGCCACAACTATTGGGATGGCCTCAGGGACTTTGGAGGTTATCCTACTAGTAGGGTTGTGGCCATTAGAATGGGCACATACAATTCCCTTGGAGAGGGCAAGTACAGTCCTCAGGTTTGGCTCCAGGGCCCTGAGCCTGTAGGGTGTGTAGGCCAGAGCTGTTTGGACAGTTGTCTGAAAACACAAACTCGGCTTATGTTTTGGGTCATAGGTATGGCAGGACTGATCTACAGACCATGAGGAGAACACTTCGGGATATGAAAAAAGGGCGAGTGTGAGGCTCTTGCTCAAGTTTTTGTCTCTGGATATCGTGTCACTCATGGTCGTGAAATTGCCGGGTGACATCATGGGAAATGGACGAGTCTTACTCTCTGGGGGTTCGGTCCCGTCCAAAGAGTTTGGGGTCATTCTGGGGATGGAAGAAGTCCGTTTTTTTGTTGTTGTTGTCGATTTGTTTCATTTTGTTTTTCAACCTCAGATGTCCCACCAAATGAGGGATTCCAGAGTAGAGCCCTGGGGTGGGGTGACTGGACAACCAGAAATCTGGTTAAAAATTGGGGACTAGGGACATGTCAAGCCCATTATGACATCTAATGGTCCAGCCACTGAGAGGACTTACTAAAGGACAGGACTCACGCTGAGGTCACAATGCGTGTTTATGCTCTCGTCGCACTCAAGAATGGGCGGGGCCTCAGGGTGAATGCTGGTTTCTCCTACACTGAACGTTGGACAACATGCCAACCACAAGGTTTCTGCATCAGAGTCACCCGTGGGCAGTGATTGGAGATAAGGTCTAGGTTCTGAAGCCTGAAAACTGAGGTAGGGAAGAGATGATGACCTAAGGCCATGGCGGGTCTGATGTGCTCAGCGTGCGGTCAGCAGTCTGGGTGTTGGTCAGCAGGTCCGGGCTCAGGTTGTGTCAGACAGTGCATTAGTGCCCAGGTTAGACTATATAATTTGGGTACATTCGAGTGCCGTGTAGGTTTATCCTCATTTAAGCTGCCTGGGCAGCTCATTAGGCAATACATTTTTTCTAGAGGGCAGGCAGAGTGCTTCATTGTCGGTCCGGAATTGCCAAACGTGAGGGCTTCTGGGCCAGGAGAGTGAGGACGGAAGTCTGAGAACACAAGCTAGTCTTCGGATTCAGGGTGAGGGCACGGCAGGTACCCCCTGCAGATCTGAACCAATATCTCATGCATCTGAAGTCAGGGCGAGGATCCGACGTTGGCTCAGGTTGGAGTTTCTGTGCATGACGGCCCCTTCATGAAGGGAGCGGAATCTCGAGGCCATGGAGGTTTTCCACGTTGGGAGATGTGGGATGCCCCCTTCAAGGATTCCTTCTGCGGGACAATTGAGACCTGTTGGACAGCTCCAGGACATCCCATATGGAATGACTCCAGAGCACCGTTCCAGGATGGATGCCTGGGAAGTCGGCCTCGCCTTCCATGTCTCCTAGCAACAAGACAGTTTAGATCTAATGGATCTGCGGGAGCAACCGGGGTGCCTGAGTTGAAATGCACTTTCCAGAGGATGGGTCCTAACGTGTGTTTGTGTCCATGAGGGCCTTGGAATGGGGAGGTGGCACCGGGACCCTGAAGTATTCTCCTAAGCTTTGGCATACCTCCCATGCACAAGTTTCCTTGTGGAGACGAGATTTGTTCTGATGGATGCCTCAGGAAATCCCCTCTACTGGTATTGGAATCCAGGCTTTTGAGGAGACATGCCTGTAAACCAAAGCAATGGATCCGATAATGGCCTCGGGTCCTGTCTGCTTCAATCTTCTTGGTATGAGTGGAGGTAGATGAGTGGAGGTAGATGCTCAGCCGGTATCAACCGCACTTTTTTGTCCCGGGCGACCTACACTATTGGGATGGCCTCAGGGACTTTGGAGGGTTCTCCTAATTTGTACGATTTTTGACAATGGAATGGGCAGAATTCCCATGGATTGGGTCGGGGCAGTCCTAATGTGTGGCTCCAGGGGCCCCAGCCTGGAGGGAGTGTGGCCCAGGACTTTGAGGACAGAAGACTGAAAACACAAACTCAGCTTAAGTGTGGGGACGTAGGTATGGCATGCCCGATCTACAAACCATGAGAAGAACTCTTCAGGATATGAAGAATGAGCGAATCTGAGGAGCTTGCTCAGGCTTTTGTCTCTGGATTTTGTTTCTGCGATGGCCGTGGAATGTTGGGGAGGTCTCATGGGCCATGGACAAATCTTCCTCTCTGTGGATTTGCCCCTATCCCAATTGGTTTTCGTCAATCTGTGGGATGGCAGGACTCCTTTCAGGTTTGTTACCTCAGGTGTCCCACCAAAAGAGGAATTCCAAAGCAGAGCCCTGGGGAAGAGTGAAGGGACAACCCGAACTATGGTTAAAAATTGGGGCCTAGGGGCATGGCAAGCCCAATATGCTGTCTCTTCATATAGGCCCTGAGAGGCCTTACCTGAGGACTGGGCTCAGGCTGAGGGTCACAATGTGTGTTTGTGACCAATGTGGCCGCAAGCATGGGCTGGGCCTCATGGGCCACGCTTGTTTCAACTACACTGAACTTGGACAACATGCCAACCACAAGGTTTCTTGCCATGGGGAAAGAGTTCTGATTTTAGCATCATTTTCAAACCTGGGCAGTGGTTGGAGATAAGGTCTAGGTTCTGGAGCCTGAAAACCGCAGTTGGGAAGAGATGACGACCTATGCCATGGCGGGTCCGATGTGCTCAGTGTGCGGACAGCTGTCTGGGTGGGACCAGGAGTCCAGGCTCAAGCTGGGTCAGAAGGGGAAATAGTGCCCAGGTCAGCCTATATGTTTGGGGTACAGCCGAATGGCGTGCAGGTTGATCCTCATTTGGGGATTCGGGGTAGCCCTGAGGGCAATATTTTCTTCTGTAGGGCAGACAGAGTGCGGCATTGTAGTTCTGGATTGCCAAAATGGAGGGCCTGTGGGCCAGTAGTCTGAGGACGGAGTCTGAGAACCCAAGCTAAGCCTAGGTTTCTGGGTGAGGATATGGCAGGCACAATCTACAGACCTCAATAGAGATCTCGTGCATCTGAAGTCAGGGCAAGGATCAGACGATCGCTCAGGTTGGACTTTCTGCCCTGATGGCCCTTTCTTGAAGGGGGTTGGATCACGAGGACATGGGGGTTTTCCCACGATGGGAGTTGTGAGAAGCTCCAAACTGCAAAGATTCTTCTGCAGGACAATTGAGACCTGTTGGTTGGCTCCAGGCCAACGATTCCGAGCAGGGTTCTAAGGATGGATGGCTGGGTAGCCCACCTCGCATTCCAATTGTCTCCAAGCAACAAGACAAGTTAGATATGCTGGATGTGGGGGGCAAAGGAGGAGGCTGAGTTGAAATGGACTCTCCTGGGGATGTGTCCTAATATGTTTTTGTGTCTATGGAGACCTTGGAATGAAGCGGTGGCCCTGGGGCCCTGAAGGGTTCTCCTAAACAGAGGATTTGACACAGCTCCAACGTGCATGTTTCCCATGTGTACATGAGATTTGTTCTGATGGGTGAGTCAAGAAACAGCCATATGCTGGTATTGAGATCCAGGCCTCTGAGGAGAGATGCCTGGAAACCAAAGCAATGGATCCGATTAGTGCCTAGGGGCCTGTTCGTTCCTTTTTACCTCTGGGGACATCAGTCTACGGGTCTGAGTGCAGGTAGGTGCTCAGATGGGCTCAGATTGCCCCTGTTTGTCCTGGGAAGCCACAACTATTGGGATGGCCTCAGGGACTTTGGAGGTTATCCTACTAGTAGGGTTGTGGCCATTGGAATGGGCACATACAATTCCCTTGGAGAGGGCAAGTACAGTCCTCAGGTTTGGCTCCAGGGTCCTGAGCCTGTAGGGTGTGTAGGCCAGAGCTGTTTGGACAGTTGTCTGAAAACACAAACTCGGCTTATGTTTTGGGTCATAGGTATGGCAGGACTGATCTACAGACCATGAGGAGAACACTTCGGGATATGAAAAAAGGGCGAGTGTGAGGCTCTTGCTCAAGTTTTTGTCTCTGGATATCGTGTCACTCATGGTCGTGAAATTGCCGGGTGACATCATGGGAAATGGACGAGTCTTACTCTCTGGGGGTTCGGTCCCGTCCAAAGAGTTTGGGGTCATTCTGGGGATGGAAGAAGTCCGTTTTTTTGTTGTTGTTGTCGATTTGTTTCATTTTGTTTTTCAACCTCAGATGTCCCACCAAATGAGGGATTCCAGAGTAGAGCCCTGGGGTGGGGTGACTGGACAACCAGAAATCTGGTTAAAAATTGGGGACTAGGGACATGTCAAGCCCATTATGACATCTAATGGTCCAGCCACTGAGAGGACTTACTAGAGGACAGGACTCACGCTGAGGTCACAATGCGTGTTTATGCTCTCGTCGCACTCAAGATTGGGCGGGGCCTCATTGTGAATGCTGGTTTCTCCTACACTGAACGTTGGACAACATGCCAACCACAAGGTTTCTGCATCACAGTCACCCGTGGGCAGTGATTGGAGATAAGGTCTAGGTTCTGAAGCATGAAAACTGAGGTAGGGAAGAGATGATGACCTAAGGCCATGGCGGGTCTGATGTGCTCAGCGTGCGGTCAGCTGTCTGGGTGTTGGTCAGCAGGTCCGGGCTCAGGTTGTGTCAGACAGTGCATTAGTGCCCAGGTTAGACTATATAATTTGGGTACATTCGAGTGCCGTGTAGGTTTATCCTCATTTAAGCTGCCTGGGTTGCTCATTAGGCAATATATTTTTTCTAGAGGGCAGGCAGAGTGCTTCATTGTCGGTCCGGAATTGCCAAACTTGAGGGCTTCGGGGCCAGGAGAGTGAGGACGGAAGTCTGAGAACACAAGCTAGACTTCGGATTCAGGGTGAGGGCACGGCAGGTACCCCCTGCAGATCTGAACCAATATCTCATGCATCTGAAGTCAGGGCGAGGATCGGACGTTGGCTCAGGTTGGAGTTTCTGTGCATGACGGCCCCTTCATGAAGGGAGCGGAATCTCGAGGCCATGGAGGTTTTCCACGTTGGGAGATGTGGGATGCCCCCTTCAAGGATGCCTTCTGCGGGACAATTGAGACCTGTTGGACAGATCCACGACATCCCATATGGAATAACTCCAGAGCACCGTTCCAGGATGGACACCTGGGAAGTCCGCCTCGCCTTCCAATTGTCTCCTAGCAACAAGACAGTTTAGATCTAATGGATCTGCGGGAGCAACCGGGGTGGCTGAGTTGAAATGCACTTTCCAGAGGATGGGTCCTAACGTGTATTTGTGTCCATGAGGGCCTTGGAATGGGGAGGTGGCACCGGGACCCTGAAGTATTCTCCTAAGCTTTGGCTTAGCTCCCATGCACAAGTTTCCTTGTGGAGACGAGATTTGTTCTGATGGGTGCCTCAGGAAATCCCCTCTGCTGGTATTGGAATCCAGGCTTTTGAGGAGACTTGCCTGTAAACCAAAGCAATGGATTCGATAATGGCCTCGGGTCCTGTCTGGTTCAATCTCCTTGGTATGAGTGGAGGTAGAAGAGTGGAGGTAGATGCTCAGCCGGTATCAACCGCCCATTTTTTGTCCCGGGCGACCTACACTATTGGGATGGCCTCGGGGACTTTGGAGTGTTCTCCTAATTTGTACGATTTTTGACAATGGAATGGGCAGAATTCCCATGGATTGGGTGGGGGCAGTCCTAATGTGTGGCTCCAGGGGCCCCAGCCTGGAGGGAGTGTGGCCCAGGACTTTGAGGACAGAAGACTGAAAACACAAACTCAGCTTAAGTTTGGGGACGTAGGTATGGCACGCCCGATCTACAAACCATGAGAAGAACTCTTCAGGATATGAAGAATGAGCGAGTCTGAGGCGCTTGCTCAGGCTTTTGTCTCTGGACTTTGTATCAGCGATGGCCGTGGAATGTCGGGGATGCTTCATGGGCCATGGGCGAATCTTCCTCTCTGTGGTTTTGGCCAGATCCCAATTGTTTTTCGTCAATCTGTGGGATGGGAGGACTCCTTTCAGATTTGTTACCTCAGGTGTCCCACCAAAAGAGGAATTCCAAAGCAGAGCCCTGGGGAAGAGTGAAGGGACAACCCGAACTATGGTTAAAAATTGGGGCCTAGGGGCATGGCAAGCCCAATATGCTGTCTCTTCATATAGGCCCTGAGAGGCCTTACCTGAGGACTGGGCTCAGGCTGAGGGTCACAATGTGTGTTTGTGACCAATGTGGCCCGCAAGCATGGGCTGGGCCTCATGGGCCACGCTTGTTTCAACTACACTGAACGTTGGACAACATGCCAAGCACAAGGTTTCTTGCCATGGGGAAAGAGTTCTGATTTCTGCATCATTTAAAAACCCTGGGCAGTGGTTGGAGATAAGGTCTAGGTTCTGGAGCCTGAAAACCGCAGTTGGGAAGAGATGACGACCTAAGGCCATGGCGGGTCCGATGTGCTCAGTGTGCGGCCAGCTGTCTGGGTGGGACCAGGAGGTCCAGGCTCAGGCTGGGTCCGAAGGGGAAATAGTGCCCAGGTCAGCCTATATGTTTGGGGTACAGCCGAATGGCGTGCAGGTTGATCCTCAATTGGGGATTCGGGGTAGCCCTGAGGGCAATATTTTACTTCTGTAGGGCAGGCAGATTACGGCATTGTAGTTCTGGATTGCCAAACTGGAGGGCCTGTGGGCCAGTAGTCTGAGGACGGAGTCTGAGAACCCAAGCTAAGCCTAGGTTTCTGGGTGAGGATATGGCAGGCACAATCTACAGACCTCAATAGAGATCTCGTGCATCTGAAGTCAGGGCAAGGATCAGACGATCGCTCAGGTTGGACTTTCTGCCCTGATGGCCCTTTCTTGAAGGTGGTTGGATCACGAGGACATGGGGGTTTTCCCACGATGGGAGTTGTGAGAAGCTCCAAACTGCAAAGATTCTTCTGCAGGACAATTGAGACCTGTTGGTTGGCTCCAGGCCAACGATTCCGAGCAGGGTTCTAAGGATGGATGCCTGGGTAGCCCACCTCGCATTCCAATTGTCTCCAACAACAAGACAAGTTAGATATGCAGGATGTGGGGGGCAACCGAGGAGGCTGAGATTAAATGGACTCTCCTGGGGATGTGTCCTAATATGTTTTTGTGTCTATGGAGACCTTGGAATTAAGCGGTGGCCCTGGGGCCCTGAAGGGTTCTCCTAAACAGAGGCTTTGACACAGCTCCAACGTGCATGTTTCCCATTTGTCGATGAGATTTGTTCTGATGGGTGAGTCAAGAAACAGCCATATGCTGGTATTGAAATCCAGGCCTCTGAGGAGAGATGCCTGGAAACCAAAGCAATGGATCCGATTAGTGCCTAGGGGCCTGTTCGTTCCTTTTTACCTCTGGGGACATCAGTCTACAGGTCTGAGTGCAGGTAGGTGCTCAGATGGGCTCAGATTGCCCCTGTTTGTCCTGGGAAGCCACAACTATTGGGATGGCCTCAGGGACTTTGGAGGTTATCCTACTAGTAGGGTTGTGGTCATTGGAATGGGCACATACAATTCCCTTGGAGAGGGCAAGTACAGTCCTCAGGTTTGGCTCCAGGGCCCTGAGCCTGTAGGGTGTGTAGGCCAGAGCTATTTGGACAGTTGTCTGAAAACACAAACTCGGCTTATGTTTTGGGTCATAGGTATGGCAGGACTGATCTACAGACCATGAGGAGAACACTTCTGGATATGAAAAAAGGGCGAGTGTGAGGCTCTTGCTCAAGTTTTTGTCTCTGGATATCGTGTCACTCATGGTCGTGAAATGGCCGGGTGACATCATGGGAAATGGACGAGTCTTACTCTCTGGGGGTTCGGTCCCGTCCAAAGAGTTTGGGGTCATTCTGGGGATGGAAGAAGTCCGTTTTTTGGTTGTTGTTGTCGATTTGTTTCATTTTGTTTTTCAACCTCAGATGTCCCACCAAATGAGGGATTCCAGAGTAGAGCTCTGGAGTGGGGCGACTGGACAACCAGAAATCTGGTTAAAAATTGGGGACTAGGGACATGTCAAGCCCATTATGACATCTAATGGTCCAGCCACTGAGAGGACTTACTAGAGGACAGGACTCACGCTGAGGTCACAATGCGTGTTTATGCTCTCGTCGCACGCAAGAATGGGCGGGGCCTCAGGGTGAATGCTGGTTTCTCCTACACTGAACGTTGGACAACATGCCAACCACAAGGTTTCTTGCCATGGGTCAGGAAGAGTTCTGATTTCTGCATCACAGTCACCCGTGGGCAGTGATTGGAGATAAGGTCTAGGTTCTGAAGCCTGAAAACTGAGGTAGGGAAGAGATGATGACCTAAGGCCATGGCGGGTCTGATGTGCTCAGCGTGCGGTCAGCTGTCTGGGTGTTGGTCAGCAGGTCCGGGCTCAGGTTGTGTCAGACAGTGCATTAGTGCCCAGGTTAGACTATATAATTTGGGTACATTCGAGTGCCGTGTAGGTTTATCCTCATTTAAGCTGCCTGGGCTGCTCATTAGGCAATATATTTTTTCTAGAGGGCAGGCAGAGTGCTTCATTGTCGGTCCGGAATTGCCAAACTTGAGGGCTTCGGGGCCAGGAGAGTGAGGACGGAAGTCTGAGAACACAAGCTAGACTTCGGATTCAGGGTGAGGGCACGGCAGGTACCCCCTGCAGGTCTGAACCAATATCTCATGCATCTGAAGTCAGGGCGAGGATCGGACGTTGGCTCAGGTTGGAGTTTCTGTGCATGACGGCCCCTTCATGAAGGGAGCGGAATCTCGAGGCCATGGAGGTTTTCCACGTTGGGAGATGTGGGATGCCCCCTTCAAGGATTCCTTCTGCGGGACAATTGAGACCTGTTGGACAGCTCCAGGACATCCCATATGGAATGACTCCAGAGAACCGTTCGAACATGGATGCCTGGGAAGGCCGCCTCGCCTTCCAATTGTCTCCTTGCAACAATACAGTTTAGATCTAATGGATCTGCGGGAGCAACCGGGGTGGCTGAGTTGAAATGCATTTTCCAGAGGATGGGTCCTAACGTGTGTTTGTGTCCATGAGGGCCTTGGAATGGGGACGTGGCACCGGGACCCTGAAGTATTCTCCTAAGCTTTGGCTTAGCTCCCATGCACAAGTTTCCTTGTGGAGACGAGATTTGTTCTGATGGGTGCCTCAGGAAATCCCCTCTGCTGGTATTGGAATCCAGGCTTTTGAGGAGACATGCCTGTAAACCAAAGCAATGGATTCGATAATGGCCTCGGGTCCTGTCTGGTTCAATCTCCTTGGTATGAGTGGAGGTAGAAGAGTGGAGGTAGATGCTCAGCCGGTATCAACCGCCCATTTTTTGTCCCGGGCGACCTACACTATTGGGATGGCCTCGGGGACTTTGGAGGGTTCTCCTAATTTGTACGATTTTTGACAATGGAATGGGCAGAATTCCCATGGATTGGGTGGGGGCAGTCCTAATGTGTGGCTCCAGGGGCCCCAGCCTGGAGTGAGTGTGGCCCAGGACTTTGAGGACAGAAGACTGAAAACACAAACTCTGCTTAAGTTTGGGGACGTAGGTATGGCACGCCCGATCTACAAACCATGAGAAGAACTCTTCAGGATATGAAGAATGAGCGAGTGTGAGGCGCTTGCTCAGGATTTTTTCTCTGGATTTTGTTTCTGCGATGGCCGTGGAATGTTGGGGAGGTCTCATGGGCCATGGACGAATCTTCCTCTCTGTGGATTTGGCCCGATCCCAATTGTTTTTCGTCAATCTGTGGGATGGGAGGACTCCTTTCAGGTTTGTTACCTCAGGTGTCCCACCAATAGAGGAATTCCAAAGCAGAGCCCTGGGGAAGAGTGAAGGGACAACCCGAAATATGGTTAAAAATTGGGGCCTAGGGGCATGGCAAGCCCAATATGCTATTTCTTCATATAGGCCCTGAGAGGCCTTACCTGAGGACTGGGCTCAGGCTGAGGGTCACAATGTGTGTTTTTGACCAATGTGGCCCGCAAGCATGGGCTGGCCCTCATGGGCCACGCTTGTTTCAACTACACTGAACGTTGGACAACATGCCAACCACAAGGTTTCTTGCCATGGGGAAAGAGTTCTGATTTCAGCATCATTTTCAAACCTGGGCAGTGGTTGGAGATAAGGTCTAGGTTCTGGAGCCTGAAAACCGCAGTTGGGAAGAGATGACGACCTAAGGCCATGGCGGGTCCGATGTGCTCAGTGTGGGGCCAGCTGTCTGGGTGGGACCAGGAGGTCCAGGCTCAGGCTGGGTCAGAAGGGGAAATAGTGCCCAGGTCAGCCTATATGTTTGGGGTACAGCCGAATGGCATGCAGGTTGACCTCATTTGGGGATTCGGGGTAGCCCTGAGGGCAATATTTTACTTCTGTAGGGCAGGCAGATTGCGGCATTGTAGTTCTGGATTGCCAAACTGGAGGGCCTGTGGGTCAGTAGTCTGAGGACGGAGTCTGAGAACCCAAGCTAAGCCTAGGTTTCTGGGTGAGGATATGGCAGGCACAATCTACAGACCTCAATAGAGATCTCGTGCATCTGAAGTCAGAGCTAGGATCAGACGATCGCTCAGGTTGGACTTTCTGCCCTGATGGCCCTTTCTTGAAGGGGGTTGGATCACGAGGACATGGGGGTTTTCCCACGATGGGAGTTGTGAGAAGCTCCAAACTGCAAAGATTCTTCTGCAGGACAATTGAGACCTGTTGGTTGGCTCCAGGCCAACGATTCCGAGCAGGGTTCTAAGGATGGATGGCTGGGTGCCCAGCTCGCATTCCAATTGTCTCCAAGCAACAAGACAAGTTATATCTGCTGGATGTGAGGGCAACCGAGGAGGCTGAGTTGAAATGGACTCTCCTGGGGATGTGTCCTAATATGTTTTTGTGTCTATGGAGACCTTGGAATGAAGCGGTGGCCCTGGGGCCCTGAAGGGTTCTCCTAAACAGAGGCTTTGACACAGCTCCAACGTGCATGTTTCCCATGTGTCGATGAGATTTGTTCTGATGGGTGAGTCAAGAAACAGCCATATGCTGGTATTGAAATCCAGGCCTCTGAGGAGAGATGCCTGGAAACCAAAGCAATGGATCCGATTAGTGCCTAGGGGCCTGTTCGTTCCTTTTTAACTCTGGGGACATCAGTCTACGGGTCTGAGTGCAGGTAGGTGCTCAGATGGGCTCAGATTGCCCCTGTTTGTCCTGGGAAGCCACAACTCTTGGGATGGCCTCAGGGACTTTGGAGGTTATCCTACTAGTAGGGTTGTGGCCATTGGAATGGGCACATACAATTCCCTTGGAGAGGGCAAGTACAGTCCTCAGGTTTGGCTCCAGGGCCCTGAGCCTGTAGGGTGTGTAGGCCAGAGCTGTTTGGACAGTTGTCTGAAAACACAAACTCGGCTTATGTTTTGGGTCATAGGTATGGCAGGACTGATCTACAGACCATGAGGAGAACACTTCGGGATATGAAAAAAGGGCGAGTGTGAGGCTCTTGCTCAAGTTTTTGTCTCTGGATATGGTGTCACTCATGGTCGTGAAATTGCCGGGTGACATCATGGGAAATGGACGAGTCTTACTCTCTGGGGGTTCGGTCCCGTCCAAAGAGTTTGGGGTCATTCTGGGGATGGAAGAAGTCCGTTTTTTTGTTGTTGTTGTCGATTTGTTTCATTTTGTTTTTCAACCTCAGATGTCCCACCAAATGAGGGATTCAAGAGTAGAGCCCTGGGGTGGGGCGACTGGACAACCAGAAATCTGGTTAAAAATTGGGGACTAGGGACATGTCAAGCCTTTTATGACATCTAATGGTCCAGCCACTGAGAGGACTTACTAGAGGACAGGACTCACGCTGAGGTCACAATGCGTGTTTATGCTCTCGTCGCACGCAAGAATGGGCGGGGCCTCAGGGTGAATGCTGGTTTCTCCTACACTGAACGTTGGACAACATGCCAACCACAAGGTTTCTTGCCATGGGTCAGGAAGAGTTCTGATTTCTGCATCACAGTCACCCGTGGGCAGTGATTGGAGATAAGGTCTAGGTTCTGAAGCCTGAAAACTGAGGTAGGGAAGAGATGATGACCTAAGGCCATGGCGGGTCTGATGTGCTCAGCGTGCGGTCAGCTGTCTGGGTGTTGGTCAGCAGGTCCGGGCTCAGGTTGTGTCAGACAGTGCATTAGTGCCCAGGTTAGACTATATAATTTGGGTACATTCGAGTGCCGTGTAGGTTTATCCTCATTTAAGCTGCCTGGGCTGCTCATTAGGCAATATATTTTTTCTAGAGGGCAGGCAGAGTGCTTCATTGTCGGTCCGGAATTGCCAAACTTGAGGGCTTCGGGGCCAGGAGAGTGAGGACGGAAGTCTGAGAACACAAGCTAGACTTCGGATTCACGGTGAGGGCACGGCAGGTACCCCCTGCAGATCTGAACCAATATCTCATGCATCTGAAGTCAGGGCGAGGATCCGACGTTGGCTCAGGTTGGAGTTTCTGTGCATGACGGCCCCTTCATGAAGGGAGCGGAATCTCGAGGCCATGGAGGTTTTCCACGTTGGGAGATGTGGGATGCCCCCTTCAAGGATTCCTTCTGCGGGACAATTGAGACCTGTTGGACAGCTCCAGGACATCCCATATGGAATGACTCCAGAGCACCGTTCCAGGATGTATGCCTGGGAAGTCCGCCTCGCCTTCCAATTGTCTCCTAGCAACAAGACAGTTTAGATCTAATGGATCTGCGGGAGCAACCGGGGTGGCTGAGTTGAAATGCACTTTCCAGAGGATGGGTCCTAACGTGTGTTTGTGTCCATGAGGGCCTTGGAATGGGGAGGTGGCACCGGGACCCTGAAGTATTCTCCTAAGCTTTGGCTTAGCTCCCATGCACAAGTTTCCTTGTGGAGACGAGATTTGTTCTGATGGGTGCCTCAGGAAATCCCCTCTGCTGGTATTGGAATGCAGGCTTCTGAGGAGACATGCCTGTAAACCAAAGCAATGGATCCGATAATGGCTTCGGGTCCTGTCTGGTTCAATCTCCTTGGTATGAGTGGAGGTATATGAGTGGAGGAAGATGCTCAGCCGGTATCAACCGTCCATTTTTTGTCCCGGGCGACCTACACTATTGGGATGGCCTCAGGGACTTTGGAGGGTTCTCCTAATTTGTACGATTTTTGACAATGGAATGGGCAGAATTCCCATGGATTGGGTGGGGGCAGTCCTAATGTGTGGCTCCAGGGGCCCCAGCCTGGAGGGAGTGTGGCCCAGGACTTTGAGGACAGAAGACTGAAAACACAAACTCAGCTTAAGTTTGGGGACGTAGGTATGGCACGCCCGATCTACAAACCATGAGAAGAACTCTTCAGGATAAGAAGAATGAGCGAGTCTGAGGCGCTTGCTCAGGCTTTTTTCTCTGGATTTTGTTTCAGGGATGGCCGTGGAATGTCGGGGAGGCCTCATGGGCCATGGACGAATCTTCCTCTCTGTGGATTTGGCCCGATCCCAATTGTTTTTAGTCAATCTGTGGGATGGGAGGACTCCTTTCAGGTGTGTTACCTCAGGTGTCCCACCAAAAGAGGAATTCCAAAGCAGAGCCCTGGGGAAGAGTGAAGGGACAACCCGAACTATGGTTAAAAATTGGGGTTTAGGGGCATGGCAAGCCCAATATGCTGTCTCTTCATATAGGCCCTGAGAGGCCTTACCTGAGGACTGGGCTCAGGCTGAGGGTCACAATGTGTGTTTGTGACCAATGTGGCCCGCAAGCATGGGCTGGCCCTCATGGGCCACGCTTGTTTCAACTACACTGAACGTTGGACAACATGCCAACCACAAGGTTTCTTGCCATGGGGAAAGAGTTCTGATTTCTGCATCATTTTCAAACCTGGGCAGTGGTTGGAGATAAGGTCTAGGTTCTGGAGCCTGAAAACCGCAGTTGGGAAGAGATGACGACCTAAGGCCATGGCGGGTCCGATGTGCTCAGTGTGCGGCCAGCTGTCTGGGTGGGACCAGGAGGTCCAGGCTCAGGCTGGGTCAGAAGGGGAAATAGTGCCCAGGTCAGCCTATATGTTTGGGGTACAGCCGAATGGCGTGCAGGTTGATCCTCATTTGCGGTATCGGGGTAGCCCTGAGGGCAATGTTTTACTTCTGTAGGGCAGGCAGAGTGCGGCATTGTAGTTCTGGATTGCCCAACTGGAGGGCTTGTGGGCCAGTAGTCTGAGGACCGAGTCTGAGAACCCAAGCTAGGACTAGGTTTCTGGGTGAGGATATGGCAGGCACAATCTACAGACCTCAATCGAGATCTCGTGCATCTGAAGTCAGGGCAAGGATCAGACGATCGCTCAGGTTGGACTTTCTGCCCTGATGGCCCTTTCTTGAAGGGGGTTGGATCACGAGGACATGGGGGTTTTCCCACGATGGGAGTTGTGAGAAGCTCCAAACTGCCAAGATTCTTCTGCAGGACAATTGAGACCTGTTGGTTGGCTCCAGGCCAACGATTCCGAGCAGGGTTCTAAGGATGGATGGCTGGGTAGCCCACCTCGCATTCCAATTGTCTCCAAGCAACAAGACAGGTTAGATCTGCTGGATGTGGGGGGCAACCGAGGAGGCTGAGTTGAAATGGACTCTCCTGGGGATGTGTCCTAATATGTTTTTGTGTCTATGGAGACCTTGGAATGAAGCGGTGGCCCTGGGGCCCTGAAGGGTTCTCCTAAACAGAGGCTTTGACACAGCTCCAACATGCATGTTTCCCATGTGTAGATGAGATTTGTTCTGATGGGTGAGTCAAGAAACATCCATATGCTGGTATTGAAATCCAGGCCTCTGAGGCGAGATGCCTGGAAACCAAAGCAATGGATCCGATTAGTGCCTAGGGGCCTGTTCGTTCCTTTTTACCTCTGGGGACATCAGTCTACGGGTCTGAGTGCAGGTAGGTGCTCAGATGGGCTCAGATTGCCCCTGTTTGTCCTGGGAAGCCACAACTATTGGGATGGCCTCAGGGACTTTGGAGGTTATCCTACTAGTAGGGTTGTGGCCATTGGAATAGGCACATACAATTCCCTTGGAGAGGGCAAGTACAGTCCTCAGGTTTGGCTCCAGGGCCCTAAGCCTGTAGGGTGTGTAGGCCAGAGCTGTTTGGACAGTGTCTGAAAACACAAACTCGGCTTATGTTTTGGGTCATAGGTATGGCAGGACTGATCTACAGACCATGAGGAGAACACTTCGGGATATGAAAAAAGGGCGAGTGTGAGGCTCTTGCTCAAGTTTTTGTCTCTGGATATGGTGTCACTCATGGTCGTGAAATTGCCGGGTGACATCATGGGAAATGGACGAGTCTTACTCTCTGGGGGTTCGGTCCCGTCCAAAGAGTTTGGGGTCATTCTGGGGATGGAAGAAGTCCGTTTTTTTGTTGTTGTTGTAGATTTGTTTCATTTTGTTTTTCAACCTCAGATGTCCCACCAAATGAGGGATTCCAGAGTAGAGCCCTGGGGTGCGGCGACTGGACAACCAGAAATCTGGTTAAAAATTGGAGACTAGGGACATGTCAAGCCCATTATGACATCTAATGGTCCAGCCACTGAGAGGACTTACTAGAGGACAGGACTCACGCTGAGGTCACAATGCGTGTTTATGCTCTCGTCGCACTCAAGAATGGGCGGGGCCTCAGGGTGAATGCTGGTTTCTCCTACACTGAACGTTGGACAACATGCCAACCACAAGGTTTCTTGCCATGGGTCAGGAAGAGTTCTGATTTCTGCATCACAGTCACCCGTGGGCAGTGATTGGAGATAAGGTCTAGGTTCTGAAGCCTGAAAACTGAGGTAGGGAAGAGATGATGACCTAAGGCCATGGCGGGTCTGATGTGCTCAGCGTGTGGTCAGCTGTCTGGGTGTTGGTCAGCAGGTCCGGGCTCAGGTTGTGTCAGACAGTGCATTAGTGCCCAGGTTAGACTATATAATTTGGGTACATTCGAGTGCCGTGTAGGTTTATCCTCATTTAAGATGCCTGGGCTGCTCATTAGGCAATATATTTTTTCTAGAGGGCAGGCAGAGTGCTTCATTGTCGGTCCGGAATTGCCAAACTTGAGGGCTTCGGGGCCAGGAGAGTGAGGACGGAAGTCTGAGAACACAAGCTAGACTTCGGATTCACGGTGAGGGCAAGGCAGGTACCCCCTGCAGATCTGAACCAATATCTCATGCATCTGAAGTCAGGGCGAGGATCCGACGTTGGCTCAGGTTGGAGTTTCTGTGCATGACGGCCCCTTCATGAAGGGAGCGAATCTCGAGGCCATGGTGGTTTTCCACGTTGGGAGATGTGGGATGCCCCCTTCAAGGATTCCTTCTGCGGGACAATTGAGACCTGTTGGACAGCTCCAGGACATCCCATATGGAATGACTCCAGAGCACCGTTCGAGGATGGATGCCTGGGAAGTCCCCCTCGCCTTCCAATTGTCTCCTAGCAACAAGACAGTTTAGATCTAATGGATCTGTGGGAGCAACCGGGGTGGCTGAGTTGAAATGCACTTTCCAGAGGATGGGTCCTAAAGTGTGTTTGTGTCCATGAGGGCCTTGGAATGGGGAGGTGGCACCGGGACCCTGAAGTATTCTCCTAAGCTTTGGCTTAGCTCCCATGCACAAGTTTCCTTGTGGAGACGAGATTTGTTCTGATGGGTGCCTCAGGAAATCCCCTCTGCTGGTATTGGAATCCAGGCTTTTGAGGAGACATGCCTGTAAATCAAATCAATGGATTCGATAATGGCCTCGGGTCCTGTCTGGTTCAATCTCCATGGTATGAGTGGAGGTGATGAGTGGAGGTAGATGCTCAGCCGGTATCAACCGCCCATTTTTTGTCCGGGCGACCTACACTATTGGGATGGCCTCAGGGACTTTGGAGGGTTCTCCTAATTTGTACGATTTTTGACAATGGAATGGGCAGAATTCCCATGGATTGGGTGGGGGCAGTCCTAATGTGTGGCTGCAGGGTCACCAGCCTGGAGGGAGTGTGGCCCAGGACTTTGAGGACAGAAGACTGAAAACACAAACTCTGCTTAAGTTTGGGGACGTAGGTATGGCACGCCCGATCTACAAACCATGAGAAGAACTCTTCAGGATATGAAGAATGAGCGAGTCTGAGGCGCTTGCTCAGGCTTTTTTCTCTGGATTTTGTTTCAGCGATGGCCGTGGAATGTTGGGGAGGTCTCATGGCCCATGGACGAATCTTCCTCTCTGTGGATTTGGCCCGATCCCAATTGGTTTTCGTTAATCTGTGGGATGGGAGGACTCCTTTCAGGTTTGTTACCTCAGGTGTCCCACCAAAAGAGGAATTCCAAAGCAGAGCCCTGGGGAAGAGTGAAGGGACAACCCGAACTATGGTTAAAAATTGGGGCCTAGGGGAATGGCAAGCCCAATATGCTGTCTCTTCATATATGCCCTGAGAGGCCTTACCTGAGGACTGGGCTCAGGCTGAGGGTCACAATGTGTGTTTGTGACCAATGTGGCCCGCAAGCATGGGCTTGGCCTCATGGGCCACGCTTATTTCAACTACACTGAACGTTGGACAACATGCCAACCACAAGGTTTCTTGCCATAAGGAAAGAGTTCTGATTTCTGCATCATTTTCAACCCTGGGCAGTGGTTGGAGATAAGGTCTAGGTTCTGGAGCCTGAAAACCGCCGTTGGGAAGAGATGACGACCTAGGGCCATGGCGGGTCCGATGTGCTCAGTGTGCGGCCAGCTGTCTGGGTGGGACCAGGAGGTCCAGGCTCAGGCTGGGTCAGAAGGGGAAATAGTGCCCAGGTCAGCCTATATGTTTGGGGTACAGCCGAATGGCGTGCAGGTTGATCCTCATTTGTGGTTTCGGGGTAGCCCTGAGGGCAATGTTTTACTTCTGTAGGGCAGGCAGAGTGCGGCATTGTAGTTCTGGATTGCCCATCTGGAGGGCTTGTGGGCCAGTAGTTTGAGGACGGAGTCTGAGAACCCAAGCTAGGCCTAGGTTTCTGGGTGAGGATATGGCAGGCACAATCTACAGACCTCAATAGAGATCTCATGCATCTGAAGTCAGGGCAAGGATCAGACGATCGCTCAGGTTGGACTTTCTGCCCTGATGGCCCTTTCTTGAAGGGGGTTGGATCACGAGGACATGGGGGATTTCCCACGATGGGAGTTGTGAGAAGCTCCAAACTGCAAAGATTCTTCTGCAGGACAATTGAGACCTGTTGGTTGGCTCCAGGCCAACGATTCCGAGCAGGGTTCTAAGGATGGATGGCTGGGTAGCCCACCTCGCATTCCAATTATCTCCAAGCAAGAGGACAGGTTAGATCTGCTGGATGTCGGGGGCAAACCAGGAGGCTGAGTTGAAATGGACTCTCCTGTGGATGTGTCCTAATATGTTTTTGTGTCTATGGAGACCTTGGAATGAAGCGGTGGCCCTGGGGCCCTGAAGGGTTCTCCTAAACAGAGGCTTTGACACAGCTCCAACGTGCATGTCTCCCATGTGTAGATGAGATTTGTTCTGATGGGTGAGTCAAGAAACAGCCATATGCTGGTATTGAAATCCAGGCCTCTGAGGAGAGATGCCTGGAAACCAAAGCAATGGATCCGATTAGTGCCTAGGGGCCTGTTCGTTCCTTTTTACCTCTGGGGACATCAGTCTACGGGTCTGAGTGCAGGTAGGTGCTCAGATGGGCTCAGATTGCCCTTGTTTGTCCTGGGAAGCCACAACTATTGGGATGGCCTCAGGGACTTTGGAGGTTGTCCTACTAGTAGGGTTGTGGCCATTGGAATGGGCACATACAATTCCCTTGGAGAGGGCAAGTACAGTCCTCAGGTTTGGCTCCAGGGCCCTGAGCCTGTATGTTGTGTAGGCCAGAGCTGTTTGGACAGTTGTCTGAAAACACAAACTCGGCTTATGTTTTGGGTCATAGGTATGGCAGGACTGATCTACAGACCATGAGGAGAACACTTCGGGATATGAAAAAAGGGCGAGTGTGAGGCTCTGGCTCAAGTTTTTGTCTCTGGATATCGTGTCACTCATGGTCGTGAAATTGCCGGGTGACATCATGGGAAATGGACGAGTCTTACTCTCTGGGGGTTCGGTCCCGTCCAAAGAGTTTGGGGTCATTCTGGGGATGGAAGAAGTCCGTTTTTTGTTGTTGTTGTCGATTTGTTTCATTTTGTTTTTCAACCTCAGATGTCCCACCAAATGAGGGATTCCAGAGTAGAGCCCTTGGTGGCGCGACTGGACAACCAGAAATCTGGTTAAAAATTGGGGACTAGGGACATGTCAAGCCCATTATGACATCTAATGGTCCAGCCACTGAGAGGACTTACTAGAGGACAGGACTCACGCTGAGGTCACAATGCGTGTTTATGCTCTCGTCGCACTCAAGAATGGGCGGGCCCTCAGGGTGAATGCTGGTTTCTCCTACACTGAACGTTGGACAACATGCGAAACACAAGGTTTCTTGCCATGGGTCAGGAAGAGTTCTGATTTCTGCATCAGAGTCACCCGTGGGCAGTGATTGGAGATAAGGTCTAGGTTCTGAAGCCTGAAAACTGAGGTAGGGAAGAGATGATGACCTAAGGCCATGGCGGGTCTGATGTGCTCAGCGTGCGGTCAGCTGTCTGGGTGTTGGTCAGCAGGTCCGGGCTCAGGTTGTGTCAGACAGTGCATTAGTGCCCAGGTTAGACTATATAATTTGGGTACATTCGAGTGCCTTGTAGGTTTATCCTCATTTAAGCTGCCTGGGCTGCTCAATAGGCAATATATTTTTTCTAGAGGGCAGGCAGAGTGCTTCATTGTCGGTCCGGAATTGCCAAACTTGAGGGCTTCGGGGCCAGGAGAGTGAGGACGGAAGTCTGAGAACACAAGCTAGACTTCGGATTCACGGTGAGGGCACGGCAGGTACCCCCTGCAGATCTGAACCAATATCTCATGCATCTGAAGTCAGGGCGAGGATCCGACGTTGGCTCAGGTTGGAGTTTCTGTGCATGACGGCCCCTTCATGAAGGGAGCGGAATCTCGAGGCCATGGAGGTTTTCCACGTTGGGAGATGTGGGATGCCCCCTTCAAGGATTCCTTCTGCGGGACAATTGAGACCTGTTGGACAGCTCCAGGACATCCCAAATGGTATGACTCCAGAGCACCGTTCCAGGATGGATGCCTGCGAAGTCCGCCTCGCCTTCCAATTGTCTCCTAGCAACAAGACAGTTTAGATCTCATGGATCTGCGGGAGCAACCGGGGTGGCTGAGTTGAAATGCACTTTCCAGAGGATGGGTCCTAACGTGTGTTTGTGTCCATGAGGGCCTTGGAATGGGGAGGTGGCACCGGGACCCTGAAGTATTCTCCTAAGCTTTGGCTTAGCTCCCATGCACAAGTTTCCTTGTGGAGACGAGATTTGTTCTGATGGGTGCCTCAGGAAATCCCCTCTGCTGGTATTGGAATCCATGCTTCTGAGGAGACATGCCTGTAAACCAAAGCAATGGATCCGATAATGGCCTCGGGTCCTGTCTGGTTCAATCTCCTTGGTATGAGTGGAGGTATATGAGTGGAGGAAGATGCTCAGCCGGTATCAACCGTCCATTTTTTGTCCCGGGCGACCTACACTATTGGGATGGCCTCAGGGACTTTGGAGGGTTCTCCTAATTTGTACGATTTTTGACAATGGAATGGGAAGAATTCCCATGGATTGGGTGGGGGCAGACCTAATGTGTGGCTCCAGGGGCCCAGCCTGGAGGGAGTGTGGTCCAGGACTTTGAGGACAGAAGACTGAAAACACAAACTCAGCTTAAGTTTGGGGACGTAGGTATGGCACGCCCGATCTACAAACCATGAGAAGAACTCTTCAGGATAAGAAGAATGAGCGAGTCTGAGGCGCTTGCTCAGGCTTTTTTCTCTGGATTTTGTTTCAGCGATGGCCGTGGAATGTCGGGGAGGCCTCATGGGCCATGGACGAATCTTCCTCTCTGTGGATTTGGCCCGATCCCAATTGTTTTTCGTCAATCTGTGGGATGGGGGGACTCCTTTCAGGTGTGTTACCTCAGGTGTCCCACCAAAAGAGGAATTCCAAGCAGAGCCCTGGCGAAGAGTGAAGGGACAACCCGAACTATGGTTAAAAATTGGGGTTTAGGGGCATGGCAAGCCCAATATGCTGTCTCTTCATATAGGCCCTGAGAGGCCTTACCTGAGGACTGGGCTCAGGCTGAGGGTCACAATGTGTGTTTGTGACCAATGTGGCCCGCAGGCATGGGCTGGGTCTCATGGGCCACGCTTGTTTCAACTACACTGAACGTTGGACAACATGCCAACCACAAGGTTTCTTGCCATGGGGAAAGAGTTCTGGTTTCTTCATCATTTTCAAACCTGGGCAGTGGTTGGAGATAAGGTCTAGGTTCTGGAGCCTGAAAACCGCAGTTGGGAAGAGATGACGACCTAAGGCCATGGCGGGTCCGATGTGCTCAGTGTGCGGCCAGCTGTCTGGGTGGGACCAGGAGGTCCAGGCTCAGGCTGGGTCAGAAGGGGAAATAGTGCCCAGGTCAGCCTATATGTTTGGGGTACAGCCGAATGGCGTGCAGGTTGATCCTCATTTGCGGTTTCGGGGTAGCCCTGAGGGCAATGTTTTACTTCTGTAGGGCAGGCAGATTGCGGCATTGTAGTTCTGGATTGCCCAACTGGAGGGCTTGTGGGCCAGTAGTCTGAGGACGGATTCTGAGATCCCAAGCTAGTACTAGGTTTCTGGGTGAGGATATGGCAGGCACAATCTACAGACCTCAATCGAGATCTCGTGCATCTGTAGTCAGGGCAAGGATCAGACGATCGCTCAGGTTGGACTTTCTGCCCTGATGGCCCTTTCTTGAAGGGGGTTGGATCACGAGGACATGGGGGTTTTCGCACGATGGGAGTTGTGAGAAGCTCCAAACTGCAAAGATTCTTCTGCAGGACAATTGAGACCTGTTGGTTGGCTCTAGGCCAACGATTCCGAGCAGGGTTCTAAGGATGGATGGCTGGGTAGCGCACCTCGCATTCCAATTGTCTCCAAGCAACAAGACAGGTTAGATCTGCTGGATGTGGGGGGCAACCGAGGAGGCTGAGTTGAAATGGACTCTCCTGTGGATGTGTCCTAATATGTTTTTGTGTCTATGGAGACCTTGGAATGAAGCGGTGGCCCTGCGGCCCTGAAGGGTTCTCCTAAACAGAGGCTTTGACACAGCTCCAACGTGCATGTTTCCCATGTGTAGATGAGATTTGTTCTGATGGGTGAGTCAAGAAACAGCCATATGCTGGTATTGAAATCCAGGCCTCTGAGGAGAGATGCCTGGAAACCAAAGCAATGGATCCGATTAGTGCCTAGGGGCCTGTTCGTTCCTTTTTACCTCTGGGGACATCAGTCTACGGGTCTGAGTGCAGGTAGGTGCTCAGATGGGCTCAATTGCCCCTGTTTGTCCTGGGAAGCCACAACTATTGGGATGGCCTCAGGGACTTTGGAGGTTGTCCTACTAGTAGGGTTGTGGCCATTGGAATGGGCACATACAATTCCCTTGGAGAGGGCAAGTACAGTCCTCAGTTTTGGCTCCAGGGCCCTGAGCCTGTAGGGTGTGTAGGCCAGAGCTGTTTGGACAGTTGTCTGAAAACACAAACTCGGCTTATATTTTGGGTCATAGGTATGGCAGGACTGATCTACAGACCATGAGGAGAACACTTCGGGATATGAAAAAAGGGCGAGTGTGAGGCTCTTGCTCAAGTTTTTGTCTCTGGATATCGTGTCACTCACGGTTGTGAAATTGCCGGGTGACTTCATGGTAAATGGACGAGTCTTACTCTCTGGGGGTTCGGTCCCGTCCAAAGAGTTTGGGGTCATACTGTGGATGGAAGAAGTCCGTTTTTTTGTTGTTGTCGATTTGTTTCATTTTGTTTTTCAACCTCAGATGTCCCACCAAATGAGTGATTCCAGAGGAGAGCCCTGGGGTGGGGCGACTGGACAACCAGAAATCTGGTTAAAAATTGGGGACTAGGGACATGTCAAGCCCATTATGACATCTAATGTTCCAGCCACTGAGAGGACTTACTAGAGGACAGGACTCACGCTGAGGTCACAGTTCGTTTTTATGCTCTCGTCGCACACAAGAATTCGCGGAGCCTCAGGGTGAATGCTGGTTTCTCCTACACTGAACGTTGGACAACATGCCAACCACAAGGTTTCTTGCCATGGGTTAGGAAGAGTTCTGATTTCTGCATCACAGTCACCCGTGGGCAGTGATTGGAGATAAGGTCTAGGTTCTGAAGCCTGAAAACTGAGGTAGGGAAGAGATGATGACCTAAGGCCATGGCGGGTCTGATGTGCTCAGCGTGTGGTCAGCTGTCTGGGTGTTGGTCAGCAGGTCCGGGCTCAGGTTGTGTCAGACAGTGAATTAGTGCCCAGGTTAGACTATATAATTTGGGTACATTCGAGTGCCGTGTAGGTTTCTCCTCATTTAAGCTGCCTGGGCTGCTCATTAGGCAATATATTTTTTCTAGAGGGCAGGCAGAGTGCTTCATTGTCGGTCCGGAATTGCCAAACTTGAGGGCTTCGGGGCCAGGAGAGTGAGGTCGGAAGTCTGAGAACACAAGCTAGACTTTGGATTCAGAGTGAGGGCACGGCAGGTACCCCCTGCAGATCTGAACCAATATCTCATGCATCTGAAGTCAGGGCGAGGATCCGACGTTGGCTCAGGTTGGAGTTTCTGTGCATGACGGCCCCTTCATGAAGGGAGCGGAATCTCGAGGCCATGGAGGTTTTCCACGTTGGGAGATTTGGGATGCCTCCTTCAAGGATTCCTTCTGCGGGACAATTGAGACCTGTTGGACAGCTCCAGGACATCCCAAATGGTATGACTCCAGAGCACCGTTCCAGGATGGATGCCTGCGAAGTCCGCCTCGCCTTCCAATTGTCTCCTAGCAACAAGACAGTTTAGATCTAATGGATCTGCGGGAGCAACCGGGGTGGCTGAGTTGAAATGCACTTTCCAGAGAATGGGTCCTAACGTGTGTTTGTGTCCATGAGGGCCTTGGAATGGGGAGGTGGCACCGGGACCCTGAAGTATTCTCCTAAGCTTTGGCATAGCTCCCATGCACAAGTTTCCTTGTGGAGACGAGATTTGTTCTGATGGGTGCCTCAGGAAATCCCCTCTGCTGGTATTGGAATCCAGGCTTTTGAGGAGACATACCTGTAAACCAAAGCAATGGATCCGATAATGGCCTCGGGTCCTGTCTGGTTCAATCTTCTTGGTATGAGTGGAGGTAGATGAGTGGAGGTAGATGCTCAGCCGGTATCAACCGCCCTTTTTTGTCCCGGGCGACCTACACTATTGGGATGGCCCCAGGGACTTTGGAGGGTTCTCCTAATTTGTACGATTTTTGACAATGGAATGGGCAGAATTCCCATGGATTGGGTGGGGGCAGTCCTAATGTGTGGCTCCAGGGGCCCCAGCCTGGAGGGAGTGTGGCCCAGGACTTTGAGGACAGAAGACTGAAAACACAAAATCAGCTTAAGTTTGGGGACGTAGGTATGGCACGCCCGATCTACACACCCTGAGAAGAACTCTTCAGGATATGAAGAATGAGCGAGTCTGAGGCGCTTGCTCAGGCTTTTGTCTCTGGATTTTGTTTCAGCGATGGCCGTGGAATGTTGGGGAGATCTCATGGGCCATGGACTAATCTTCCTCTCTGTGGATTTGGCCCGATCCCAATTGTTTTTCGTCAATCTGTGGGATGGGAGGACTCCTTTCAGGTTTGTTACCTCAGGTGTCCCACCAAAAGAAGAATTCCAAAGCAGAGCCCTGGGGAAGAGTGAAGGGACAACCCGAACTATGGTTAAAAATTGGGGCCTAGGGGCATGGCAAGCCCAATATGCTGTCTCTTCATATAGGCCCTGAGAGGCCTTACCTGAGGACTGGGCTCAGGCTGAGGGTCACAATGTGTGTTTGTGACCAATGTGGCCCGCAAGCATGGGCTGGGCCTCATGGGCCACGCTTGTTTCAACTACACTGAACATTGGACAACATGCCAACCACAAGGTTTCTTGCCATGGGGAAAGAGTTCTGATTTCAGCATCATTTTCAAACCTGGGCAGTGTTTGGAGATTAGGTCTAGGTTCTGGAGCCTGAAAACCGCAGTTGGGAAGAGATGACGACCTAAGGCCATGGCGGGTCCGATGTGCTCAGTGTGCGGCCAGCTGTCTGGGTGGGACCAGGAGGTACAGGCTCAGGCTGGGTCAGAAGGGGAAATAGTGCCCAGGTCAGCCTATATGTTTGGGGTACAGCCGAATGGCGTGCAGGTTGATCCTCATTTGCGGTTTTGGGGTAGCCCTGAGGGCAATGTTTTACTTCTGTAGGGCAGGCAGAGTGCGGCATTGTAGTTCTGGATTGCCCAACTGGAGGGCTTGTGGGCCAGTAGTCTGAGGACGGAGTCTGAGAACCCAAGCTAGGCCTAGGTTTCTGGGTGAGGATATGGCAGGCACAATCTACAGACCTCAATCGAGATCTCGTGCATCTGAAGTCAGGGCAAGGATCAGACGATCGCTCAGGTTGGACTTTCTGCCCTGATGGCCCTTTCTTGAAGGGGGTTGGATCACGAGGACATGGGGGTTTTCCCACGATGGGAGTTGTGAGAAGCTCCAAACTGCAAAGATTCTTCTGCAGGACAATTGAGACCTGTTGGTTGGCTCCAGGCCAACGATTCTGAGCAGGGTTCTAAGGATGGATGGCTGGGTAGCCCACCTCGCATTCCAATTGTCTCCAAGCAACAAGACAGGTTAGATCTGCTGGATGTGCGGGGCAACCGAGGAGGCTGAGTTGAAATGGACTCTCCTGTGGATGTGTCCTAATATGTTTTTGTGTCTATGGAGACCTTGGAATGAAGCGGTGGCACTGGGGCCCTGAAGGTTTCTCCTAAACAGAGGCTTTGACACAGCTCCAACGTGCATGTTTCCCATGTGTAGATGAGATTTGTTCTGATGGGTGAGTCAAGAAACAGCCATATGCTGGTATTGAAATCCAGGCCTCTGAGGAGAGATGCCTGGAAACCAAAGCAATGGATCCGATTAGTGCCTAGGGGCCTGTTCGTTCCTTTTTACCTCTGGGGACATCAGTCTACGGGTCTGAGTGCAGGTAGGTGCTCAGATGGGCTCAGATTGCCCCTGTTTGTCCTGGGAAGCCACAACTATTGGGATGGCCTCAGGGACTTTGGAGGTTATCCTACTAGTAGGGTTGTGGCCATTGGAATGGGCACATACAATTCCCTTGGAGAGGGCAAGTACAGTCCTCAGGTTTGGCTCCAGGGCCCTGAGCCTGTAGGGTGTGTAGGCCAGAGCTGTTTGGACAGTTGTCTGAAAACACAAACTCGGCTTATGTTTTGGGTCATAGGTATGGCAGGACTGATCTACAGACCATGAGGAGAACACTTCGGGATATGAAAAAAGGGCGAGTGTGAGGCTCTTGCTCAAGTTTTTGTCTCTGGATATCGTGTCACTCATGGTCGTGAAATTGCCGGGTGACATCATGGGAAATGGACGAGTCCTACTCTCTGGGGGTTCGGTCCCGTCCAAAGAGTTTGGGGTCATTCTGGGGATGGAAGAAGTCCGTTTTTTTGTTGTTGTCGATTTGTTTCATTTTGTTTTTCAACCTCAGATGTCCCACCAAATGAGGGATTCCAGAGTAGAGCCCTGGGGTGGGGCGACTGGACAACCAGAAATCTGGTTAAAAATTGGGGACTAGGGACATGTCAAGCCCATTATGACATCTAATGGTCCAGACACTGAGAGAACTTACTAGAGGACAGGACTCACGCTGAGGTCACAATGCGTGTTTATGCTCTCGTCGCACTCAAGAATGGGCGGGGCCTCAGGGTGAATGCTGGTTTCTCCTTCACTGAACGTTGGACAACATGCCAACCACAAGGTTTCTTGCCATGGGTCAGGAAGAGTTCTGATTTCTGCATCACAGTCACCCGTGGGCAGTGATTGGAGATAAGGTCTAGGTTCTGAAGCCTGAAAACTGGGGTAGGGAAGAGATGATGACCTAAGGCCATGGCGGGTCTGATGTGCTCAGCGTGCGGTCAGCTGTCTGGGTGTTGGTCAGCAGGTCCGGGCTCAGGTTGTGTCAGACAGTGCATTAGTGCCCAGGTTAGACTATATAATTTGGGTACATTCGAGTGCCGTGTAGGTTTATCCTCATTTAAGCTGCCTGGGCTGATCATTAGGCAATATATTTTTTCAAGAGGGCTGGCAGAGTGCTTCATTGTCGGTCCGGAATTGCCAAACTTGAGGGCTTCGGGGCCTGGAGAGTGAGGACGGAAGTCTGAGAACAGAAGCTAGACTTCGGATTCAGGGTGAGGGCACGGCAGGTTCCCCCTGCAGATCTGAACCAATATCTCATGCATCTGAAGTCAGGGCGAGGATCCGACGTTGGCTCAGGTTGGAGTTTCTGTGCATGACGGCCCCTTCATGAAGGGAGCGGATCCCGAGGCCATGGAGGTTTTCCACGTTGGGAGATGTGGGATGCCCCCTTCAAGGATTCCTTCTGCGGGACAATTGAGACCTGTTGGACAGCTCCAGTTCATCCCTTATGGAATGACTCCAGAGCACCGTTCCAGGATGGATGCCTGGGAAGACCGCCTCGCCTCCAATTGTCTCCTAGCTACAAGAAGTTTAGATCTAATGGATCTGCGGGAGCAACCGGGGTGGCTGAGTTGAAATGCACTTTCCAGAGGATGGGTCCTAACGTGTGTTTGTGTCCATGAGGGCCTTGGAATGGGGAGGTGGCACCGGGACCCTGAAGTATTCTCCTAAGCTTTGGCATAGCTCCCATGCGCAAGTTTCCTTGTGGAGACGAGATTTGTTCTGATGGGTGCCTCAGGAAATCCCCTCTGCTGGTATTGGAATCCAGGCTTTTGAGGAGACATGCCTGTAAACCAAAGCAATGGATCCGATAATGGCCTCGGGTCCTGTCTGGTTCAATCTTCTTGGTATGAGTGGAGGTAGATGAGTGGAGGTAGATGCTCAGCCTGTATCAACCGCCCTTTTTTGTCCCGGGGGACCTACACTATTGGGATGGCCTCAGGGACTTTGGAGGGTTCTCCTAATTTGTACGATTTTTGACAATGGAATGGGCAGTATACCGATGGATTGGGTGGGGGCAGTCCTAATGTGTGGTTCCAGGGGCCCCAGCCTGGAGGGAGTGTGGCCCAGGACTTTGAGGACCGAAGACTGAAAACACAAACTCAGCTTTAGTGTGGGCACGTAGGTATGGCACGCCCGATCTACAAACCATGAGAAGAACTCTTCATGATATGAAGAATGAGCGAGTCTGAGGAGCTTGCTCAGGCTTTTGTGTCTGGATTTTGTTTCAGCGATGGCCGTGGAATGTTGGGGAGGTCTCATGGGCCGAGGACGAATCTTCCTCTCTGTGGATTTGACCCGATCCCAATTGTTTTTCGTCAATCTGTGGGATGGGAGGACACCTTTCAGGTTTGTTACCTCAGGTGTCCCACCAAAAGAGGAATTCCAAAGCAGAGCCCTGGGGAAGAGTGAAGGGACAACCCGAACTATGGTTAAAAATTGGGGCCTAGGGGCATGTCAAGCCCAATATGCTGTCTCTTCATATAGGCCCTGAGAGGCCTTACCTGAGGACTGGGCTCAGGCTGAGGGTCACAATGTGTGTTTGTGACCAATGTGGCCCGCAAGCATGGGCTGGGCCTCATGGGCCACGCTTGTTTCAACTACACTGAACGTTGGACAACATGCCAACCACAAGGTTTCTTGCCATGGGGAAAGAGTTCTGATTTCTGCATCATTTTCAACCCTGGGCAGTGGTTGGAGATAAGGTCTAGGTTCTGGAGCCTGAAAACCGCAGTTGGGAAGAGATGACGACCTAAGGCCATGGCGGGTCCGATGTGCTCAGTGTGCGGCCAGCTGTCTGGGTGGGACCAGGAGGTCCAGGCTCAGGCTGGGTCAGAAGGGGAAATAGTGCCCAGGTCAGCCTATATGTTTGGGGTACAGCCGAATGGCGTGCAGGTTGATCCTCTTGCGGTTTCGGGGTAGCCCTGAGGGCAATGTTTTACTTCTGTAGGGCAGGCAGAGTGCGGCATTGTAGTTCTGGATTGCCCAACTGGAGGGCTTGTGGGCCAGTAGTCTGAGGACGGAGTCTGAGAAACCAAGCTAGGCCTAGGTTTCTGGGTGAGGATATGGCAGGCACAATCTACAGACCTCAATCGAGATCTCGTGCATCTGAAGTCAGGGCAAGGATCAGACGATCGCTCAGGTTGGACTTTCTGCCCAGATGGCCCTTTCTTGAAGGGGGTTGGATCACGAGGACATGGGGGTTTTCCCACGATGGGAGTTGTGAGAAGCTCCAAACTGCAAAGATTCTTCTGCAGGACAATTGAGACCTGTTGGTTGGCTCCAGGCCAACGATTCCGAGCAGGGTCCTAAGGATGGATGGCTGGGTAGCCCACCTCGCATTCCAATTTGTCTCCAAGCAACAAGACAGGTTAGATCTGCTGGATGTGGGGGGCAACCGAGGAGGCTGAGTTGAAATGGACTCTCCTGTGGATGTGTCCTAATATGTTTTTGTGTCTATGGAGACCTTGGAATGAAGCGGTGGCCCTGGGGCCCTGAAGGGTTCTCCTAAACAGAGGCTTTGACACAGCTCCAACGTGCATGTTTCCCATGTGTAGATGAGATTTGTTCTGATGGGTGAGTCAAGAAACAGCCATATGCTGGTATTGAAATCCAGGCCTCTGAGGAGAGATGCCTGGAAACCAAAGCAATGGATCCGATTAGTGCCTAGGGGCCTGTTCGTTCCTTTTTACCTCTGGGGACATCAGTCTACGGGTCTGAGTGCAGGTAGGTGCTCAGATGGGCTCAGATTGCCCCTGTTTGTCCTGGGAAGCCACAACTATTGGGATGGCCTCAGGGACTTTGGAGGTTATCCTACTAGTAGGGTTGTGGCCATTGGAATGGGCACATACAATTCCCTTGGAGAGGGCAAGTACAGTCCTCAGGTTTGGCTCCAGGGCCCTGAGCCTGTAGGGTGTGTAGGCCAGAGCTGTTTGGACAGTTGTCTGAAAACACAAACTCGGCTTATGTTTTGGGTCATAGGTATGGCAGGACTGATCTACAGACCATGAGGAGAACACTTCGGGATATGAAAAAAGGGCGAGTGTGAGGCTCTTGCTCAAGTTTTTGTCTCTGGATATCGTGTCACTCATGGTCGTGAAATTGCCGGGTGACATCATGGGAAATGGACGAGTCCTACTCTCTGGGGGTTCGGTCCCGTCCAAAGAGTTTGGGGTCATACTGGGGATGGAAGAAGTCCGTTTTTTTGTTGTTGTCGATTTGTTTCATTTTGTTTTTCAACCTCAGATGTCCCACCAAATGAGGGATTCCAGAGTAGAGCCCTGGGGTGGGGCGACTGGACAACCAGAAATCTGGTTAAAAATTGGGGACTAGGGACATGTCAAGCCCATTATGACATCTAATGTTCCAGCCACTGAGAGGACTTACTAGAGGACAGGACTCACGCTGAGGTCACAATGCGTGTTTATGCTCTCGTCGCACTCAAGTATGGGCGGGGCCTCAGGGTGAATGCTGGTTTCTCCTACACTGAACGTTGGACAACATGGCAACCACAAGGTTTCTTGCCATGGGTCAGGAAGAGTTCTGATTTCTGCATCACAGTCACCCGTGGGCAGTGATTGGAGATAAGGTCTAGGTTCTGAAGCCTGAAAACTGAGGTAGGGAAGAGATGATGACCTAAGGCCATGGCGGGTCTGATGTGCTCAGCGTGCGGTCAGCTGTCTGGGTGTTGGTCAGCAGGTCCGGGCTCAGGTTGTGTCAGACATTGCATTAGTGCCCTGGTTAGACTATATAATTTGGGTACATTCGAGTGCCGTGTAGGTTTATCCTCATTTAAGCTGCCTGGGCTGCTCATTAGGCAATATATTTTTTCTAGAGGGCAGGCAGAGTGCTTCATTGTCGGTCCGGAATTGCAAAACATGAGGGCTTCGGGGCCAGGAGAGTGAGGACGGAAGTCTGAGAACACAAGCTAGACTTCGGATTCAGGGTGAGGGCACGGCAGGTACCCCCTGCAGATCTGAACCAATATCTCATGCATCTGAAGTCAGGGCGAGGATCCCACGTTGGCTCAGGTTGGAGTTTCTGTGCATGACGGCCCCTTCATGAAGAGAGCGGAATCTCGAGGCCATGGAGGTTTTCCACGTTGGGAGATGTGGGATGCCCCCTTCAAGGATTCCTTCTGCGGGACAATTGAGACCTGTTGGACAGCTCCAGGACATCCCATATGGAATGACTCCAGAGCACCGTTACAGGATGGATGCATGGGAAGTCCGCCTCGCCTTCCAATTGTCTCCTAGCATCAAGACAGTTTAGATCTCATGGATCTGCGGGAGCAACCGGGGTGGCTGAGTTGAAATGCACTTTCCAGAGGATGGGTCCTAACGTGTGTTTGTGTCCATGAGGGCCTTGGAATGTGGAGGTGGCACCGGGACCCTGAAGTATTCTCCTAAGCTTTGGCATAGCTCCCATGCACAAGTTTCCTTGTGGAGACGAGATTTGTTCTGATGGGTGCCTCAGGAAATCCCCTCTGCTGGTATTGGAATGCAGGCTTTTGAGGAGACATGCCTGTAAACCAAAGCAATGGATCCGATAATGGCCTCGGGTCCTGTCTGGTTCAATCTTCTTGGTATGAGTGGAGGTAGATGAGTGGAGGTAGATGCTCAGCCGGTATCAACCGCCCTTTTTTGTCCCGGACGACCTACACTATTGGGATGGCCTCAGGGACTTTGGAGGGTTCTCCTAATTTGTACGATTTTTGACAATGGAATGGGCAGAATTCCGATGGATTGGGTGGGGGCAGTCCTAATGTGTGGCTCCAGGGGCCCCAGCCTGGAGGGAGTGTGGTCCAGGACTTTGAGGACAGAAGACTGAAAACAAAAACTCAGCTTAAGTTTGGGGACGTAGGTATGGCACGCCCGAACTACAAACCATGAGAAGAACTCTTCAGGATATGAAGAATGAGCGACTCTGAGGCGCTTGCTCAGGCTTTTGTCTCTGGATTTTGTTTCAGCGATGGCCGTGGAATGTTGGGGAGGTCTCATGGGCCATGGACGAATCTTCCTCTCTGTGGATTTGGCCCGATCCCAATTGTTTTTCGTCAATCTGTGGGATGGGAGGACTCCTTTCAGGTTTGTTACCTCAGGTGTCCCACCAAAAGAGGAATTCCAAAGCAGAGCCCTGGGGAAGAGTGAAGGGACAACCCGAACTATGGTTAAAAATTGGGGCCTAGGGGCATGGCAAGCCCAATATGCTGTCTCTTCATATAGGCCCTGAGAGGCCTTACCTGAGGACTGGGCTCAGGCTGAGGGTCACAATGTGAGTTTGTGACCAATGTGGCCCGCAAGCATGGCCTGGGCCTCATGGGCCACGCTTGTTTCAACTACACTGAACGTTGGACAACATGCCAACCACAAGGTTTCTTGCCATGGGGAAAGAGTTCTGATTTCTGCATCATTTTCAAACTGGGCAGTGGTTGGTGATAATGTCTAGGTTCTGGAGCCTGAAAACCGCAGTTGGGAAGAGATGACGACCTAAGGCCATGGCGGGTCCGATGTGCTCAGTGTGCGGCCAGCTGTCTGGGTGGGACCAGGAGGTCCAGGCTCAGGCTGGGTCAGAAGGGGAAATAGTGCCCAGGTCAGCCTATATGTTTGGGGTACAGCTGAATGGCGTGCAGGTTGATCCTCATTTGCGGTTTCGGGGTAGCCCTGAGGGCAATGTTTTACTTCTGTAGGGCAGGCAGAGTGCGGCATTGTAGTTCTGGATTGCCCAACTGGAGGGCTTGTGGGCCAGTAGTCTGAGGACGGAGTCTGAGAACCCAAGCCAAGCCTAGGTTTCTGGGTGAGGATATAGCAGGCACAATCTACAGACCTCAATCGAGATCTCGTGCATCTGAAGTCAGGGCAAGGATCAGACGATGGCTCAGGTTGGACTTTCTGCCCTGATGGCCCTTTCTTGAAGGTGGTTGGATCACGAGGACATGGGGGTTTTCCCACGATGGGAGTTGTGAGAAGCTCCAAACTGCAAAGATTCTACTGCAGGACAATTCAGACGTGTTGGTTGGCTCCAGGCCAACGATTCCGAGCAGGGTCCTAAGGATGGATGGCTGGGTAGCCCACCTCGCATTCCAATTGTCTCCAAGCAACAAGACAGGTTAGATCTGCTGGATGTGGGGGGCAACCGAGGAGGCTGAGTTGAAATGGACTCTCCTGTGGATGTGTCCTAATATGTTTTTGTGTCTATGGAGACCTTGGAATGAAGCGGTGGCCCTGGGGCCCTGAAGGCTTCTCCTAAACAGAGGCTTTGACACAGCTCCAACGTGCATGTTTCCCATGTGTAGATGAGATTTGTTCTGATGGGTGAGTCAAGAAACAGCCATATGCTGGTATTGAAATACAGGCCTCTGAGGAGAGATGCCTGGAAACCAAAGCAATGGATCCGATTAGTGCCTAGGGGCCTGTTCGTTCCTTTTTACCTCTGGGGACATCAGTCTACGGGTCTGAGTGCAGGTAGGTGCTCAGATGGGCTCAGATTGCCCCTGTTTGTCCTGGGAATCCACAACTATTGGGATGGCCTCAGGGACTTTGGAGGTTATCCTACTAGTAGGGTTGTGGCCATTGGAATGGGCACATACAATTCCCTTGGAGAGGGCAAGTACAGTCCTCAGGTTTGGCTCCAGGGCCCTGAGCCTGTAGGGTGTGTAGGCCAGAGCTGTTTGGACAGTTGTCTGAAAACACAAACTCGGCTTATGTTTTGGGTCATAGGTATGGCAGGACTGATCTACAGACCATGAGGAGAACACTTCGGGATATGAAAAAAGGGCGAGTGTGAGGCTCTTGCTCAAGTTTTTGTCTCTGGATATCGTGTCACTCATGGTCGTGAAATTGCCGGGTGACTTCATGGGAAATGGACGAGTCTTACTCTCTGGGGGTTCGGTCCCTTCCAAAGATTTTGCGGTCATTCTGGGGATGGAAGAAGTCCGTTTTTTTGTTGTTGTTGTCGATTTGTTTCATTTTGTTTTTCAACCTCAGATGTCCCACCAAATGAGGGATTCCAGAGTAGAGCCCTGGGGTGGGGCGACTGGACAACCAGAAATCTGGTTAAAAATTGGGGACTAGGGACATGTCAAGGCCATTATGACATCTAATGGTCCAGCCACTGAGAGGACTTACTAGAGGACAGGACTCACGCTGAGGTCACAATGCGTGTTTATGCTCTCGTCGCACTCAAGAATGGGCGGGGCCTCAGGGTGAATGCTGGTTTCTCCTACACTGAACGTTGGACAACATGCCAACCACAAGGTTTCTTGCCATGGGTCAGGAAGAGTTCTGATTTTAGCATCACAGTCAGCCGTGGGCAGTGATTGGAGATAAGGTCTAGGTTCTGAAGCCTGAAAACTGAGGTAGGGAAGAGATGATGACCTAAGGCCATGCAGGGTCTGATGTGCTCAGCGTGTGGTCAGCTGTCTGGGTGTTGGTCAGCAGGTCTGGGCTCAGGTTGTGTCAGACAGTGCATTAGTGCCCAGGTTAGACTATATAATTTGGGTACATTCGAGTGCCTTGTAGGTTTATCCTCATTTAAGCTGCCTCGGCTGCTCATTAGGCAATATATTTTTTCTAGAGGGCAGGCAGAGTGCTTCATTTTCGGTCCGGAATTGCCAAACTTGAGGGCTTCGGGGCCAGGAGAGTGAGGACGGAAGTCTGAGAACACAAGCTAGACTTCGGATTCAGGGTGAGGGCACGGCAGGTACCCCCTGCAGATCTGAACCAATATCTCATGCATCTGAATTCAGGGAGAGTATCCGACGTTGGCTCAGGTTGGAGATTCTGTGCATGACGGCCCCTTCATGAAGGGAGCGGAATCTCGAGGTCATGCAGATTTTACTCGTTGGGAGAAGTGGGATGCCCCTTTCAAGGATTTTCTCTGCGGGACAATTGAGACCTGTTGGACAGCTCCAGGACATCCCATATGGAATGACTCCAGAGCACCGTTACAGGATGGATGCATGGGAAGTCCGCCTCGCCTTCCAATTGTCTCCTAGCATCAAGACAGTTTAGATCTCATGGATCTGCGGGAGCAACCGGGGTGGCTGAGTTGAAATGCACTTTCCAGAGGATGGGTCCTAACGTGTGTTTGTGTCCATGAGGGCCTTGGAATGTGGAGGTGGCACCGGGACCCTGAAGTATTCTCCTAAGCTTTGGCATAGCTCCCATGCACAAGTTTCCTTGTGGAGACGAGATTTGTTCTGATGGGTGCCTCAGGAAATCCCCTCTGCTGGTATTGGAATGCAGGCTTTTGAGGAGACATGCCTGTAAACCAAAGCAATGGATCCGATAATGGCCTCGGGTCCTGTCTGGTTCAATCTTCTTGGTATGAGTGGAGGTAGATGAGTGGAGGTAGATGCTCAGCCGGTATCAACCGCCCTTTTTTGTCCCGGACGACCTACACTATTGGGATGGCCTCAGGGACTTTGGAGGGTTCTCCTAATTTGTACGATTTTTGACAATGGAATGGGCAGAATTCCGATGGATTGGGTGGGGGCAGTCCTAATGTGTGGCTCCAGGGGCCCCAGCCTGGAGGGAGTGTGGTCCAGGACTTTGAGGACAGAAGACTGAAAACAAAAACTCAGCTTAAGTTTGGGGACGTAGGTATGGCACGCCCGAACTACAAACCATGAGAAGAACTCTTCAGGATATGAAGAATGAGCGACTCTGAGGCGCTTGCTCAGGCTTTTGTCTCTGGATTTTGTTTCAGCGATGGCCGTGGAATGTTGGGGAGGTCTCATGGGCCATGGACGAATCTTCCTCTCTGTGGATTTGGCCCGATCCCAATTGTTTTTCGTCAATCTGTGGGATGGGAGGACTCCTTTCAGGTTTGTTACCTCAGGTGTCCCACCAAAAGAGGAATTCCAAAGCAGAGCCCTGGGGAAGAGTGAAGGGACAACCCGAACTATGGTTAAAAATTGGGGCCTAGGGGCATGGCAAGCCCAATATGCTGTCTCTTCATATAGGCCCTGAGAGGCCTTACCTGAGGACTGGGCTCAGGCTGAGGGTCACAATGTGAGTTTGTGACCAATGTGGCCCGCAAGCATGGCCTGGGCCTCATGGGCCACGCTTGTTTCAACTACACTGAACGTTGGACAACATGCCAACCACAAGGTTTCTTGCCATGGGGAAAGAGTTCTGATTTCTGCATCATTTTCAAACTGGGCAGTGGTTGGTGATAATGTCTAGGTTCTGGAGCCTGAAAACCGCAGTTGGGAAGAGATGACGACCTAAGGCCATGGCGGGTCCGATGTGCTCAGTGTGCGGCCAGCTGTCTGGGTGGGACCAGGAGGTCCAGGCTCAGGCTGGGTCAGAAGGGGAAATAGTGCCCAGGTCAGCCTATATGTTTGGGGTACAGCTGAATGGCGTGCAGGTTGATCCTCATTTGCGGTTTCGGGGTAGCCCTGAGGGCAATGTTTTACTTCTGTAGGGCAGGCAGAGTGCGGCATTGTAGTTCTGGATTGCCCAACTGGAGGGCTTGTGGGCCAGTAGTCTGAGGACGGAGTCTGAGAACCCAAGCCAAGCCTAGGTTTCTGGGTGAGGATATAGCAGGCACAATCTACAGACCTCAATCGAGATCTCGTGCATCTGAAGTCAGGGCAAGGATCAGACGATGGCTCAGGTTGGACTTTCTGCCCTGATGGCCCTTTCTTGAAGGTGGTTGGATCACGAGGACATGGGGGTTTTCCCACGATGGGAGTTGTGAGAAGCTCCAAACTGCAAAGATTCTACTGCAGGACAATTCAGACGTGTTGGTTGGCTCCAGGCCAACGATTCCGAGCAGGGTCCTAAGGATGGATGGCTGGGTAGCCCACCTCGCATTCCAATTGTCTCCAAGCAACAAGACAGGTTAGATCTGCTGGATGTGGGGGGCAACCGAGGAGGCTGAGTTGAAATGGACTCTCCTGTGGATGTGTCCTAATATGTTTTTGTGTCTATGGAGACCTTGGAATGAAGCGGTGGCCCTGGGGCCCTGAAGGCTTCTCCTAAACAGAGGCTTTGACACAGCTCCAACGTGCATGTTTCCCATGTGTAGATGAGATTTGTTCTGATGGGTGAGTCAAGAAACAGCCATATGCTGGTATTGAAATACAGGCCTCTGAGGAGAGATGCCTGGAAACCAAAGCAATGGATCCGATTAGTGCCTAGGGGCCTGTTCGTTCCTTTTTACCTCTGGGGACATCAGTCTACGGGTCTGAGTGCAGGTAGGTGCTCAGATGGGCTCAGATTGCCCCTGTTTGTCCTGGGAATCCACAACTATTGGGATGGCCTCAGGGACTTTGGAGGTTATCCTACTAGTAGGGTTGTGGCCATTGGAATGGGCACATACAATTCCCTTGGAGAGGGCAAGTACAGTCCTCAGGTTTGGCTCCAGGGCCCTGAGCCTGTAGGGTGTGTAGGCCAGAGCTGTTTGGACAGTTGTCTGAAAACACAAACTCGGCTTATGTTTTGGGTCATAGGTATGGCAGGACTGATCTACAGACCATGAGGAGAACACTTCGGGATATGAAAAAAGGGCGAGTGTGAGGCTCTTGCTCAAGTTTTTGTCTCTGGATATCGTGTCACTCATGGTCGTGAAATTGCCGGGTGACTTCATGGGAAATGGACGAGTCTTACTCTCTGGGGGTTCGGTCCCGTCCAAAGAGTTTGGGGTCATTCTGGGGATGGAAGATGTCCGTTTTTTTGTTGTTGTTGTCGATTTGTTTCATTTTGTTTTTCAACCTCAGATGTCCCTCCAAATGAGGGATTCCAGAGGAGAGCCCTGGGGTGGGGCGACTGGACAACCAGAAATCTGGTTAAAAATTGGGGACTAGGGACATGTCAAGCCCATTATGACATCTAATGGTCCAGCCACTGAAAGGACTTACTAGAGGACAGGACTCACGCTGAGGTCACAATGCGTGTTTATGCTCTCGTCGCACTCAAGAATGGGCGGGGCCTCAGGGTGAATGCTGGTTTCTCCTACACTGAACGTTGGACAACATGCCAACCACAAGGTTTCTTGCCATGGGTCAGGAAGAGTTCTGATTTCTGCATCACAGTCACCCGTGGGCAGTGATTGGAGATAAGGTCTAGGTTCTGAAGCCTGAAAACTGAGGTAGGGAAGAGATGATGAGCTAAGGCCATGGAGGGTCTGATGTGCTCAGCGTGCGGTCAGCTGTCTGGGTGTTGGTCAGCAGGTCCGGGCTCAGGTTGTGTTAGACAGTGCATTAGTGCCCAGGTTAGACTATATAATTTGGGTACATTCGAGTGCCGTGTAGGTTTATCCTCATTTAAGCTGCCTGGGCTGCTCATTAGGCAATATATTTTTTCTAGAGGGCAGGCAGAGTGCTTCATTGTCGGTCCGGAATTGCCAAACATGAGGGCTTCGGGGCCAGGAGAGTGAGGACGGAAGTCTGAGAACACAAGCTAGACTTCGGATTCAGGGTGAGGGCACGGCAGGTACACCCTGCAGATCTGAACCAATATCTCATGCATCTGAAGTCAGGGCGAGGATCCGACGTTGGCTCAGGTTGGAGTTTCTGTGCATGACGGCCCCTTCATGAAGGGAGCGGAATCTCGAGGCCATGGAGGTTTTCCACGTTGGGAGATGTGGGATGCCCCCTTCAAGGATACCTTCTGCGGGACAATTGAGACCTGTTGGACAGCTCCAGGACATCCCATATGGAATGACTCCAGAGCACCGTTCGAGGATGGATGCCTGGGAAGTTCTCCTCGCCTTCCAATTGTCTCCTAGCAACAAGACAGTTTAGATCTAATGGATCTGCGGGAGCAACCGGGGTGGCTGAGTTGAAATGCACTTTCCAGAGGATGGGTCCTAACGTGTGTTTGTGTCCATGAGGGCCCTGGAATGGGGAGGTGGCACCGGGACCCTGAAGTATTCTCCTTAGCTTTGGCTTAGCTCCCATGCACAAGTTTCCTTGTGGAGACGAGATTTGTTCTGATGGGTGCCTCTGGAAATCCCCTCTGCTGGTATTGGAATCCAGGCTTTTGAGGAGACATGCCTGTAATCCAAAGCAATGGATCCGATAATGGCCTCAGGTCCTGTCTGGTTCAATCTTCTTGGTGTGAGTGGAGGTAGATGAGTGGAGGTAGATGCTCAGCCGGTATCAACCGCCCATTTTATGTCCGGGCGACCTACACTATTGGGATGGCCTCAGGGACTTTGGAGGGTTCTCCTAATTTGTACGATTTTTGACAATGGAATGGGCAGAATTCCCATGGATTGGGTGGGGGCAGTCCTAATGTGTGGCTCCAGGGGCCCCAGCCTGGAGGGAGTGTGGCCCAGGACTTTGAGGACAGAAGACTGAAAACACAAACTCAGCTTAAGTTTGGGGACGTAGGTATGGCACGCCCGATCTACAAACCATGAGAAGAACTCTTCAGGATATGAAGAATGAGCGAGTCTGAGGCGCTTGCTAAGGCTTTTGTCTCTGGATTTTGTTTCAGCGATGGCCGTGGAATGTTGCGGAGGTCTCATGGGCCATGGACGAATCTCCCTCTCTGTGGATTTGGCCCGATCCCAATTGTTTTTCGTCAATCTGTGGGATGGGAGGACACCTTTCAGGTTTGTTACCTCAGGTGTCCCACCAAAAGAGGAATTCCAAAGCAGAGCCCTGGGAAGAGTGAAGGGACAACCCGAACTATGGTTAAAAATTGGGGCCTGGGGGCATGGCAAGCCCAATATGCTGTCTCTTCATATAGGCCCTGAGAGGCCTTACCTGAGGACTGGGCTCAGGCTGAGGGTCACAATGTGTGTTTGTGACCAATGTGGCCCGCAAGCATGGGCTGGGCCTCATGGGCCACGCTTGTTTCAACTACAATGAACGTTGGACAACATGCCAACCACAAGGTTTCTTGCCATGGGGAAAGAGTTCTGATTTCTGCATCATTTTCAAACCTGGGCAGTGGTTGGAGATAAGGTCTAGGTTCTGGAGCCTGAAAACCGCAGTTGGGAAGAGATGACGACCTAAGGCCATGGCGGGTCCGATGTGCTCAGTGTGCGGCCAGCTGTCTGGGTGGGACCAGGAGGTCCAGGCTCAGGCTGGGTCAGAAGGGGAAATAATGCCCAGGTCAGCCTATATGTTTGGGGTACAGCCAAATGGCGTGCAGGTGGATCCTCATTTGGGGTTTCGGGGCAGCCCTGAGGGCAATGTTTTACTTCTGTAGGGCAGGCAGAGTGCGGCATTGTAGTTCTGGATTGCCAAGCTGGAGGGCTTGTGGGCCAGTAGTCTGAGGACGGAGTCTGAGAACCCAAGCTAAGCCTAGGTTTCTGGGTGAGGATATGGCAGGCACAATCTACAGACCTCAATCGAGATCTCGTGCATCTGAAGTCAGGGCAAGGATCAGACGATCGCTCAGGTTGGACTTTCTGCCCTGATGGCCCTTTCTTGAAGGGGGTTGGATCACGAGGACATGGGGGTTTTCCCACGATGGGAGTTGTGAGAAGCTCCAAACTGCAAAGATTCTTCTGCAGGACAATTGAGACCTGTTGGTTGGCTCCAGGCCAACGATTCCGAGCAGGGTTCTAAGGATGGATGGCTGGGTAGCCCACTTCGCATTCCAATTGTCTCCAAGCAACAAGACAGGTTAGATCTGCTGGATGTGGGGGGCAACCGAGGAGGCTGAGTTGAAATGGACTCTCCTGTGGATGTGTCCTAATATGTTTTTGTGTCTATGGAGACCTTGGAATGAAGCGGTGGCCCTGGGGCCCTGAAGGGTTCTCCTAAACAGAGGCTTTGACACAGCTCCAACGTGCATGATTCCCATGTGTAGATGAGATTTGTTCTGATGGGTGAGTCAAGAAACAGCCATATGCTGGTATTGAAATCCAGGCCTCTGAGGAGAGATGCCTGGAAACCAAAGCAATGGATCCGATTAGTGCCTAGGGGCCTGTTCGTTCCTTTTTACCTCTGGGGACATCAGTCTACGGGTCTGAGTGCAGGTAGGTGCTCAGATGGGCTCAGATTGCCCCTGTTTGTCCTGAGAAGCCACAACTATTGGGATGGCCTCAGGGACTTTGGAGGTTATCCTACTAGTAGGGTTGTGGCCATTGGAATGGGCACATACAATTCCCTTGGAGAGGGCAAGTACAGTCCTCAGGTTTGGCTCCAGGGCCCTGAGCCTGTAGGGTGTGTAGGCCAGAGCTGTTTGGACAGTTTTCTGAAAACACAAACTCGGCTAATGTTTTGGGTCATAGGTATGGCAGGACTGATCTACAGACCATGAGGAGAACACTTCGGGATATGAAAAAAGGGCGAGTGTGAGGCTCTTGCTCAATTTTTGTCTCTGGATATCGTGTCACTCATGGTCGTGAAATTGCCGGGTGACATCATGGGAAATGGACGAGTCTTACTCTCTGGGGGTTCGGTCCCGTCCAAAGAGTTTGGGGTCATTCTGGGGATGGAAGAAGTCCGTTTTTTTGTTGTTGTTGTCGATTTGTTTCATTTTGTTTTTCAACCTCAGATGTCCCACCAAATGAGGGATTCCAGAGTAGAGCCCTGGGGTGGGGCGAATGGACAACCAGAAATCTGGTTAAAAATTGGGGACTAGGGACATGTCAAGCCCATTATGACATCTAGTGGTCCAGCCACTGAGAGGACTTACTAGAGGACAGGACTCACGCTGCGGTCACAATGCGTGTTTATGCTCTCGTCGCACTCAAGAATGGGCGGGGCCTCAGGGTGAATGCTGGTTTCTCCTACACTGAACGTTGGACAACATGCCAACCACAAGGTTTCTTGCCATGGGTCAGGAAGAGTTCTGATTTCTGCATCACAGTCACCCGTGGGCAGTGATTGGAGATAAGGTCTAGGTTCTGAAGCCTGAAAACTGAGGTAGGGAAGAGATGATGAGCTAAGGCCATGGCGGGTCTGATGTGCTCAGCGTGCGGTCAGCTGTCTGGGTGTTGGTCAGCAGGTCCGGGCTCAGGTTGTGTTAGACAGTGCATTAGTGCCCAGGTTAGACTATATAATTTGGGTACATTCGAGTGCCGTGTAGGTTTATCCTCATTTAAGCTGCCTGGGCTGCTCATTAGGCAATATATTTTTTCTAGAGGGCAGGCAGAGTGCTTCATTGTCGGTCCGGAATTGCCAAACTTGAGGGCTTCGGGGCCAGGAGAGTGAGGACGGAAGTCTGAGAACACAAGCTAGACTTCGGATTCAGGGTGAGGGCACGGCAGGTACCCCCTGCAGATCTGAACCAATATCTCATGCATCTGAAGTCAGGGCGAGGATCCGACGTTGGCTCAGGTTGGAGTTTCTGTGCATGACGGCCCCTTCATGAAGGGAGCGGAATCTCGAGGCCATGGAGGTTTTCCACGTTGGGAGATGTGGGATGCCCCCTTCAAGGATTCCTTCTGCGGGACAATTGAGACCTGTTGGACAGCTCCAGGACATCCCATATGGAATGACTCCAGAGCACCGTTCGAGGATGGATGCCTGGGAAGTCCGCCTCGCCTTCCAATTGTCTCCTAGCAACAAGACAGTTTAGATCTAATGGATCTGCGGGAGCAACCGGGGTGGCTGAGTTGAAATGCACTTTCCAGAGGATGGGTCCTAACGTGTGTTTGTGTCCATGAGGGCCTTGGAATGGGGAGGTGGCACCGGGACCCTGAAGTATTCTCCTAAGCTTTGGCTTAGCTACCATGCACAAGTTTCCTTGTGGAGACGAGATTTGTTCTGATGAGTGCCTCAGGAAATCCCCTCTGCTGGTATTGGAATCCAGGCTTTTGAGGAGACATGCCTGTAAACCAAAGCAATGGATTCGATAATGGCCTCGGGTCCTGTCTGGTTCAATCTCCTTGGTATGACTGGAGTTAGAAGAGTGGAGGTAGATGCTCAGCCGGTATCAACCGCCCATTTTTTGTCCCGGGCGACCTACACTATTGGTATGGCCTCGGGGAATTTGGAGGGTTCTCCTAATTTGTACGATTTTTGACAATGGAATGGGCAGAATTCCCATGGATTGGGTGGGGGCAGTCCTAATGTGTGGCTCCAGGGGCCCCAGCCTGGAGGGAGTGTGGCCCAGGACTTTGAGGACAGAAGACTGAAAACACAAACTCAGCTTAAGTTTGTGGACGTAGGTATGGCACGCCCGATCTACAAACCATGAGAAGAACTCTTCAGGATATGAAGAATGAGCGAGTCTGAGGCGCTTGCTCAGGCTTTTTTCTCTGGATTTTGTTTGTGCGATGGCCGTGGAATGTTGGGGAGGTCTCATGGGCCATGGACGAATCTTCCTCTCTGTGGATTTGGCCCGATCCCAATTGGTTTTCGTCAATCTGTGGGATGGGAGGACTCCTTTCAGGTTTGTTACCTCAGGTGTCCCACCAAAAGAGGAATTCCAAAGCAGAGCCCTGGGGAAGAGTGAAGGGACAACCCGAACTATGGTTAAAAATTGGGGCCTAGGGGCATGGCAAGCCCAATATGCTGTCTCTTCATATAGGCCCTGAGAGGCCTTACCTGAGGACTGGGCTCAGGCTGAGGGTCACAATGTGTGTTTGTGACCAATGTGGCCTGCAAGCATGGGCTGGGCCTCATGGGCCACGCTTGTTTCAACTACACTGAACGTTGGACAACATGCCAACCACAAGGTTTCTTGCCATGGGGAAAGAGTTCTGATTTCTGCATCATTTTCAAACCTGGGCAGTGGTTGGAGATAAGGTCTAGGTTCTGGAGCCTGAAAACCGCAGTTGGGAAGAGATGACGACCTAAGGCCATGGCGGGTCCGATGTGCTCAGTGTGCGGCCAGCTGTCTGGGTGGGACCAGGAGGTCCAGGCTCAGGCTGGGTCAGAAGGGGAAATAGTGCCCAGGTCAGCCTATATGTTTGGGGTACAGCCGAATGGCGTGCAGGTTGATCCTCATTTGGGGATTCGGGATAGCCGTGAGGGCAATATTTTACTTCTGTAGAGTAGGCAGATTGCGGCATTGTAGTTCTGGATTGCCAAACTGGAGGGCTTGTGGGCCATTAGTCTGAGGACGAAGTCTGAGAACCCAGGCTAAGCCTAGGTTTCTGGGTGAGGATATGGCAGGCACAATCTACAGACCTCAATAGAGATCTCGTGCATCTGAAGTCAGGGCAAGGATCAGACGATCGCTCAGGTTGGACTTTCTGCCCTGATCGCCCTTTCTTGAAGGGGGTTGGATCACGAGGACATGGGGGTTTTCCCACGATGGGAGTTGTGAGAAGCTCCAAACTGCAAAGATTCTTCTGCAGGACAATTGAGACCTGTTGGTTGGCTCCAGGCCAACGATTCCGAGCAGGGTTCTAAGGATGGATGGCTGGGTAGCCCACCTCGCATTCCAATTCTCTCCAAGCAACAAGACAAGTTAGATCTGCTGGATGTGTGGGCAACCGAGGAGGCTGAGTTGAAATGGACTCTCCTAGGGATGTGTCCTAATATGTTTTTGTGTCTATGGAGACCTTGGAATGAAGCGGTGGCCTGCGGCCCTGAAGGGTTCTCCTAAACAGAGGCTTTGACACAGCTCCAACGTGCATGTTTCCCATGTGTAGATGAGATTTGTTCTGATGGGTGAGTCAAGAAACAGCCATATGCTGGTATTGAAATCCAGGCCTCTGAGGAGAGATGCCTGGAAACCAAAGCAATGGATCCGATTAGTGCCTAGGGGCCTGTTCGTTCCTTTTTACCTCTGGGGACATCAGTCTACGGGTCTGAGTGCAGGTAGGTGCTCAGATGGGCTCAGATTGCCCCTGTGTGTCCTGGGAAGCCACAACTATTGGGATGGCCTCAGGGACTTTGGAGTTTATCCTACTAGTAGGGTTGTGGCCATTGGAATGGGCACATACAATTCCCTTGGAGAGGGCAAGTACAGTCCTCAGGTTTGGCTCCAGGGCCCTGAGCCTGTAGGGTGTGTAGGCCAGAGCTGTTTGGACAGTTGTCTGAAAACACAAACTCGGCTTATGTTTTGGGTCATAGGTATGGCAGGACTGATCTACAGACCATGAGGAGAACACTTCGGGATATGAAAAAAGGGCGAGTGTGAGGCTCTTGCTCAAGTTTTTGTCTCTGGATATCGTGTCACTCATGGTCGTGAAATTGCCGGGTGACATCATGGGAAATGGACGAATCTTACTCTCTGGGGGTTCGGTCCCGTCCAAAGAGTTTGGGGTGATTCTGGGGATGGAAGAAATCCGTTTTTTTGTTGTTGTTGTCTATTTGTTTCATTTTGTTTTTCAACCTCAGATGTCCCACCAAATGAGGGATTCCAGAGTAGAGCCCTGGGGTGGGGCGACTGGACAACCAGAAATCTGGTTAAAAATTGGGGCCTACGGACATGTCAAGCCCATTATGACATCTAATGGTCCAGCCACTGAGAGGACTTACTAGAGGACAGGACTCACGCTGAGGTCACAATGCGTGTTTATGCTCTCGTCGCACTCAAGAATGGGCGGGGCCTCAGGGTGAATGCTGGTTTCTCCTACACTGAACGTTGGACAACATGCCAACCACAAGGTTTCTTGCCATGGGTCAGGAAGAGTTCTGATTTCTGCATCACAGTCACCCGTGGGCAGTGATTGTAGATAAGGTCTAGGTTCTGAAGCCTGAAAACTGAGGTAGGGAAGAGATGATGACCTAAGGCCATGGCGGGTCTGATGTGCTCAGCGTGCGGTCAGCTGTCTGGGTGTTGGTCAGCAGGTCCGGGCTCAGGTTGTGTCAGACAGTGCATTAGTGCCCAGGTTAGACTATATAATTTGGGTACATTCGAGTGCCGTGTAGGTTTATCCTCATTTAAGCTGCCTGGGCTGCTCATTAGGCAATATATTTTTTCTAGAGGGCAGGCAGAGTGCTTCATTGTCGGTCCGGAATTGCCAAACTTGAGGGCTTCGGGGCCAGGAGAGTGAGGACGGAATACTGAGAACACAAGCTAGACTTCGATTCAGGGTGAGGGCACGGCAGGTACCCCCTGCAGATCTGAACCAATATCTCATGCATCTGAAGTCAGGGCGAGGATCCGACGTTGGCCTAGGTTGGAGTTTCTGTGCATGACGGCCCCTTCATGAAGGGAGCGGAATCTCGAGGCCATGGAGGTTTTCCACGTTGGGAGATGTGGGATGCCCCCTTCAAGGATTCCTTCTGCGGGACAATTGAGACCTGTTGGACAGCTCCAGGACATCCCATATGGAATGACTCCAGAGCACCGTTCCAGGATGGATGCATGGGAAGTCCGCCTCGCCTTCCAATTGTCTCCTAGCAACAAGACAGTTTAGATCTAATGGATCTGCGGGAGCAACCGGGGTGGCTGAGTTGAAATGCACTTTCCAGAGGATGGGTCCTAACGTGTGTTTGTGTCCATGAGGGCCTTGGAATGGGGAGGTGGCACCGGGACCCTGAGTATTCTCCTAAGCTTTGGCTTAGCTACCATGCACAAGTTTCCTTGTGGAGACGAGATTTGTTCTGATGAGTGCCTCAGGAAATCCCCTCTGTTGGTATTGGAATCCAGGCTTTTGAGGAGACATGCCTGTAAACCAAAGCAATGGATTCGATAATGGCCTCGGGTCCTGTCTGGTTCAATCTCCTTGGTATGAGTGGAGGTAGAAGAGTGGAGGTAGATGCTCAGCCGGTATCAACCGCCCATTTTTTGTCCCGGGCGACCTACACTATTGGGATGGCCTCGGGGACTTTGGAGGGTTCTCCTAATTTGTACGATTTTTGACAATGGAATGGGCAGAATTCCCATGGATTGGGTGGGGGCAGTCCTAATGTGTGGCTCCAGGGGCCCCAGCCTGGAGGGAGTGTGGCCCAGGACTTTGAGGACAGAAGACTGAAAACACAAACTCAGCTTAAGTTTGGGGACGTAGGTATGGCACGCCCGATCTACAAACCATGAGAAGAACTCTTCAGGATATGAAGAATGAGCGAGTCTGAGGCGCTTGCTCAGGCTTTTTTCTCTGGATTTTGTTTGTGCGATGGCCGTGGAATGTTGGGGAGGTCTCATGGGCCATGGACGAATCTTCCTCTCTGTGGATTTGGCCCGATCCCAATTGGTTTTCGTCAATCTGTGGGATGGGAGGACTCCTTTCAGGTTTGTTACCTCAGGTGTCCCACCAAAAGAGGTATTCCAAAGCAGAGCCCTGGGGAAGAGTGAAGGGACAACACAAACTATGGTTAAAAATTGGGGCCTAGGGGCATGGCAAGCCCAATATTCTGTCTCTTCATATAGGCCCTGAGAGGCCTTACGTGAGGACTGGGCTCAGGCTGAGGGTCACAATGTGTTTTTGTGACCAATGTGGCCTGCAAGCATGGGCTGGGCCTCATGGGCCACGCTTGTTTCAACTACACTGAACGTTGGACAACATGCCAACCACAAGGTTTCTTGCCATGGGGAAAGAGTTCTGATTTCAGCATCATTTTCAAACCTGGGCAGTGGTTGGAGATAAGGTCTAGGTTCTGGAGCCTGAAAACCGCAGTTGGGAAGAGATGACGACCTAAGGCCATGGCGGGTCCGATGTGCTCAGTGTGCGGCCAGCTGTCTGGGTGGGACCAGGAGGTCCAGGCTCAGGCTGGGTCAGAAGGGGAAATAGTGCCCAGGTCAGCCTATATGTTTGGGGTACAGCCGAATGGCGTGCAGGTTGATGCTCATTTGGGGATTCGGGGTAGCCCTGAGGGCAATATTTTACTTCTGTAGGGCAGGCAGATTGCGGCATTGTAGTTCTGGATTGCCAAACTGGAGGGCCTGTGGGCCAGTAGTCTGAGGACGGAGTCTGAGAACCCAAGCTAAGCCTAGGTTTCTGGGTGAGGATATGGCAGGCACAATCTACAGACCTCAATCGAGATCTCGTGCATCTGAAGTCAGGGCAAGGATCAGACGATCGCTCAGGTTGGACTTTCTGCCCTGATGGCCCTTTCTTGAAGGGGGTTGGATCACGAGGACATAGGGGTTTTCCCACGATGGGAGTTGTGAGAAGCTCCAAACGGCAAAGATTCTCCTGCAGGACAATTGAGACCTGTTGGTTGGCTCCAGGCCAATGATTCCGAGCAGGGTTCTAAGGATGGATGGCTGGGTAGCCCACCTCGCATTCCAATTGTCTCCAAGCAACAAGACAAGTTAGATCTGCTGGATGTGGGGGGCAACCGAGGAGGCTGAGTTGAAATGGACTCTCCTGGGGATGTGTCCTAATATGTTTTTGTGTCTATGGAGACCTTGGAATGAAGCGGTGGCCCTGGGGCCCTGAAGGGTTCTCCTAAACAGAGGCTTTGACACAGCTCCAACGTGCATGTTTCCCATGTGTAGATGAGATTTGTTCTGATGGGTGAGTCAAGAAACAGCCATATGCTGGTATTGAAATCCAGGCCTCTGAGGAGAGATGCCTGGAAACCAAAGCAATGGATCCGATTAGTGCCTAGGGGCCTGTTCGTTCCTTTTTACCTCTGGGGACATCAGTCTACGGGTCTGAGTGCAGGTAGGTGCTCAGATGGGCTAAGATTGCCCCTGTTTGTTTTGGGAAGCCACAACTCTTGGGATGGCCTCAGGGACTTTGGAGGTTATCCTACTAGTAGGGTTGTGGCCATTGGAATGGGCACATACAATTCCCTTGGAGAGGGAAAGTACAGTCCTCAGGTTTGGCTCCAGGGCCCTGAGCCTGTAGGGTGTGTAGGCCAGAGCTGTTTGGACAGTTGTCTGAAAACACAAACTCGGCTTATGTTTTGGGTCATAGGTATGGCAGGACTGATCTACAGACCATGAGGAGAACACTTCGGGATATGAAAAAAGGGCGAGTGTGAGGCTCTTGCTCAAGTTTTTGTCTCTGGATATCGTGTCACTCATGGTCGTGAAATTGCCGGGTGACTTCATGGGAAATGGACGAGTCTTACTCTCTGGGGGTTCGGTCCCGTCCAAAGAGTTTGGGGTCATTCTGGGGATGGAAGAAGTCCGTTTTTTTGTTGTTGTTGTCGTATTGTTTCATTTTGTTTTTCAACCTCAGATGTCCCACCAAATGAGGGATTCCAGAGTAGAGCCCTGGGGTGGGGCAACTGGACAACCAGAAATCTGGTTAAAAATTGGGGACTAGGGACATGTCAAGCCCATTATTACATCTAATGGTCCAGCCACTGAGAGGACTTACTAGAGGACAGGACTCACGCTGAGGTCACAATGCGTGCTTATGCTCTCGTCGCACTCAAGAATGGGCGGGGCCTCAGGGTGAATGCTGGTTTCTCCTACACTGAACGTTGGACAACATGCCAACCACAAGGTTTCTTGCCATGGGTCAGGAAGAGTTCTGATTTCTGCATCACAGTCACCCGTGGGCAGTGATTGGAGATAAGGTCTAGGTTCTGAAGCCTGAAAACTGAGGTAGGGAAGAGATGATGACCTAAGGCCATGGCGGGTCTGATGTGCTCAGCGTGCGGTCAGCTGTCTGGGTGTTGGTCAGCAGGTCCGGGCTCAGGTTGTGTCAGACAGTGCATTAGTGCCCAGGTTAGACTATATAATTTGGGTACATTCGAGTGCCGTGTAGGTTTATCCTCATTTAAGCTGCCTGGGCTGCTCATTAGGCAATATATTTTTTCTAGAGGGCAGGCAGAGTGCTTCATTGTCGGTCCGGAATTGCCAAACTTGAGGGCTTCGGGGCCAGGAGAGTGAGGACGGAAGTCTGAGAACACAAGCTAGACTTCGGATTCAGGGTGAGGGCACGGCAGGTACCCCATGCAGATCTGAACCAATATCTCATGCATCTGAAGTCAGGGCGAGGATCCGACGTTGGCTCAGGTTGGAGTTTCTGTGCATGATGGCCCCTTCATGAAGGGAGCGGAATCTCGAGGCCATGGAGGTTTTCCACGTTGGGAGATGTGGGATGCCCCCTTCAAGGATTCCTTCTGCGGGACAATTGAGACCTGTTGGACAGATGCAGGACATCCCATATGGAATGACTCCAGAGCACCGTTCGAGGATGGATGCCTGGGAAGTCCGCCTCGCCTTCCAATTGTCTCCTAGCAACAAGACAGTTTAGATCTAATGGATCTGCGGGAGCAACCGGGGTGGCTGAGTTGAAATGCACTTTCCAGAGGATGGGTCTTAACGTGTGTTTGTGTCCATGAGGGCCTTGGAATGGGGAGGTGGCACCGGGACCCTGAAGTATTCTCCTTAGCTTTGGCTTAGCTCCCATGCACAAGTTTCCTTGTGGAGACAAGATTTGTTCTGATGGGTGCCTCAGGAAATCCCCTCTGCTGGTATTGGAAACCAGGCTTTTGAGGAGACATGCCTGTAAACCAAAGCAATGGATCCATAATGGCCTCGGGTCCTATCTGGTTCAATCTTCTTGGTATGAGTGGAGGTAGATGAGTGGAGGTAGATGCTCAGCCGGTATCAACCGCCCTTTTTTGTCCCGGGCGACCTACACTATTGGGATGGCCTCAGTGACTTTGGAGGGTTCTCCTAATTTGTACGATTTTTGACAATGGAATGGGCAGAATTCCCATGGATTCGTTTCGGGCAGTCCTAATGTGTGGCTCCAGGGGCCCCAGCCATGAGGGAGTGTGGCCCAGGACTTTGAGGACAGAAGACTGAAAACACAAACTCAGCTTAAGTTTGGGGACGTAGGTATGGCACGCCCGATCTACAAACCATGAGAAGAACTCTTCAGGATAAGAAGAATGAGCGAGTCTGAGGCGCTTGCTCAGGCTTTTGTCTCTGGATTTTGTATCAGCGATAGCCGTGGAATGTCGGGGAGGCCTCATGGGCTTTGGACGAATCTTCCTCTCTGTGGATTTGGCCTGATCCCAAATGTTTTTCGTCAATCTGTGGGATGGGAGGACTCCTTTCAGGTTTGTTACCTCAGGTGTCCCTCCAAAAGAGGAATTCCAAAGCAGAGCCCTGAGGAAGAGTGAAGGGACAACCCGAAATATGGTTAAAAATTGGGGCCTACGGGCATGGCAAGCCCAATATGCTGTCTCTTCATATAGGCCCAGAAGGCCTTACCTGAGGACTGGGCTCAGGCTGAGGGTCACAATGTGTGTTTGTGACCAATGTGGCCCGCAAGCATGGGCTGGGTCTCATGGGCCACGCTTGTTTCAACTACACTGAACATTGGACAACATGCCAACCACAAGGTTTCTTGCCATGGGGAAAGAGTTCTGATTTCTGCATCATTTTCAACCCTGGGCAGTGGTTGGAGATAAGGTCTAGGTTCTGGAGCCTGAAAACCGCAGTTGGGAAGAGATGACGACCTAAGGCCATGGCGGGTCCGATGTGCTCAGTGTGCGGCCAGCTGTCTGGGTGGGACCAGGAGGTCCAGGCTCAGGCTGGGTCAGAAGGGGAAATAGTGCCCATGTCAGCCTATATGTTTGGGGTACAGCCGAAAGGCGTGCAGGTTGATCCTCATTTGGGGTTTCGGGGTAGCGCTGAGGGCAATGTTTTACTTCTGTAGGGCAGGCAGAGTGCGGCATTGTAGTTCTGGATTGCCCAACTGGAGGGCTTGTGGGCCAGTAGTCTGAGGACGGAGTCTGAGAACCCAAGCTAAGCCTAGGTTTCTGGGTGAGGATATGGCAGGCACAATCTACAGACCTCAATCGAGATCTCGTGCATCTGAAGTCAGGGCAAGGATCAGACGATCGCTCAGGTTGGACTTTCTGCCCTGATGGCCCTTTCTTGAAGGGGGTTGGATCACGAGGACATGGGGGTTTTCCCACGATGGGAGTTGTGAGAAGCTCCAAACTGCAAAGATTCTTCTGCAGGACAATTGAGACCTGTTGGTTGGCTCCAGGCCAACGATTCCGAGCATGGTTCTAAGGATGGATGGCTGGGTAGCCCACCTCGCATTCCAATTGTCTCCAAGCAACAAGACAGGTTAGATCTGCTGGATGTGGGGGGCAACCGAGGAGGCTGAGTTGAAATGGACTCTCCTGTGGATGTGTCCTAATATGTTTTTGTGTCTATGGAGACCTTGGAATGAAGCGGTGGCCCTGGGGCCCTGAAGGGTTCTCCTAAACAGAGGCTTTGACACAGCTCCAACGTGCATGTTTCCCATGTGTAGATGAGATTTGTTCTGATGGGTGAGTCAAGAAACAGCCATATGCTGGTATTGAATTCCAGGCCTCTGAGGAGAGATGCCTGGAAACCAAAGCAATGGATCCGATTAGTGCCTAGGGGCCTGTTCGTTCCTTTTTACCTCTGGGGACATCAGTCTACGGGTCTGAGTGCAGGTAGGTGCTCAGATAGGCTCAGATTGCCCCTGTTTGTTTTGGGAAGCCACAACTCTTGGGATGGCCTCAGGGACTTTGGAGGTTATCCTACTAGTAGGGTTGTGGCCATTGGAATGGGCACATACAATTCCCTTGGAGAGGGCAAGTACAGTCCTCAGGTTTGGCTCCAGGGCCCTGAGCCTGTAGGGTGTAGGCCAGAGCTGTTTGGACAGTTGTCTGAAAACACAAACTCGGCTTATGTTTTGGGTCATAGGTATGGCAGGACTGATCTACAGACCATGAGGAGAACACTTCGGGATATGAAAAAATGGCGAGTGTGAGGCTCTTGCTCAAGTTTTTGTCTCTGGATATGGTGTCACTCATGGTCGTGAAATTGCCGGGTGACTTCATGGGAAATGGACGAGTCTTACTCACTGGGGGTTCGGTCCCGTCCAAAGAGTTTGGGGTCATTCTGGGGATGGAAGAAGTCCGTTTTTTTGTTGTTGCTGTCGATTTGTTTCATTTTGTTTTTCAACCTCAGATGTCCGACCAAATGAGGGATTCCAGAGTAGAGCCCTGGGGTGGGGCGACTGGACAACCAGAAATCTGGTTAAATATTGGGGACTAGGGATATTTCAAGCCCATTATGTCATCTAATGGTCCAGCCACTGAGAGGACTTACTAGAGGACAGGACTCACGCTGAGGTCACAATGCGTGTTTATGCTCTCGTCGCACTCAAGAATGGGCGGGGCCTCAGGGTGAATGCTGGTTTCTCCTACACTGAACGTTGGACAACATGCCAACCACAAGGTTTCTTGCCATGGGTCAGGAAGAGTTCTGATTTCTGCATCACAGTCACCCGTGGGCAGTGATTGGAGATAAGGTCTAGGATCTGAAGCCTGAAAACTGAGGTAGGGAAGAGATGATGACCTAAGGCCATGGCGGGTCTGATGTGCTCAGCGTGCGGTCAGCTGTCTGGGTGTTGGTCAGCAGGTCCGGGCTCAGGTTGTGTCAGACAGTGCATTAGTGCCCAGGTTAGACTATATAATTTGGGTACATTCGAGTGCCGTGTAGGTTTATCCTCATTTAAGCTGCCTGGGCTGCTCATTAGGCAATATATTTTTTCTAGATGGCAGGCAGAGTGCTTCATTTTCGGTCCGGAATTGCCAAACTTGAGGGCTTCGGGGCCAGGAGAGTGAGGACGGAAGTCTGAGAACACAAGCTAGACTTCGGATTCAGGGTGAGGGCACGGCAGGTACCCCCTGCAGATCTGAACCAATATCTCATGCATCTGAAGTCAGGGCGAGGATCCGACGTTGGCTCAGGTTGGAGTTTCTGTGCATGACGGCCCCTTCATGAAGGGAGCGGAATCTCGAGGCCATGGAGGTTTTCCACGTTGGGAGATGTGGGATGCCCCCTTCAAGGATTCCTTCTGCGGGACAATTGAGACCTGTTGGACAGCTCCAGGACATCCCATATGGAATGACTCCAGAGCACCGTTCGAGGATGGATGCCTGGGAAGTCCGCCTCGCCTTCCAATTGTCTCCTAGCAACAAGACAGTTTAGATCTAATGGATCTGCGGGAGCAACCGGGGTGGCTGAGTTGAAATGCACTTTCCAGAGGATGGGTCCTAACGTGTGTTTGTGTCCATGAGGGCCTTGGAATGGGGAGGTGGCACCGGGACCCTGAAGTATTCTCCTAAGCTTTGGCATAGCTCCCATGCACAAGTTTCCTTGTGGAGACGAGATTTGTTCTGATGGGTGCCTCAGGAAATCCCCTCTGCTGGTATTGGAATCCAGGCTTTTGAGGAGACATGCCTGTAAACCAAAGCAATGGATCCGATAATGGCCTTGGGTCCTGTCTGGTTCAATCTTCTTGGTATGAGTGGAGGTAGATGAGTGGAGGTAGATGCTCAGCCGGTATCAACCGCCCATTTTTTGTCCCGGGCGACCTACACTATTGGGATGGCCTCAGGGACTTTGGAGGTTTCTCCTAATTTGTACGATTTTTGACAATGGAATGGGCAGAATTCCCATGGATTGGGTGGGGGCAGTCCTAATGTGTGGCTCCAGGGGCCCCAGCCTGGAGGGAGTGTGGCCCAGGACTTTGAGGACAGAAGACTGAAAACACAAACTCAGCTTAAGTTTGGGGACGTAGGTATGGCACGCCCGATCTACAAACCATGAGAAGAACTCTTCAGGATAAGAAGAATGAGCGAGTCTGAGGCGCTTGCTCAGGCTTTTGTCTCTGGATTTTGTTTCAGCGAGGCCGTGGAATGTTGGGGAGGTCTCATGGGCCATGGACGAATCTTCCTCTCTGTGGATTTGGCCGATCCCAATTGTTTTTCGTCAATCTGTGGGATGGGAGGACTCCTTTCAGGTTTGTTTACCTCAGGTGTCCCACCAAAAGAGGAATTCCAAAGCAGAGCCCTGGGGAAGAGTGAAGGGACAACCCAAACTATGGTTAAAAATTGGGGCCTAGGGGCATGGCAAGCCCAATATGCTGTCTCTTCATATAGGCCCTGAGAGGCCTTACCTGAGGACTGGGCTCAGGCTAAGGGTCACAATGTGTGTTGGTGACCAATGTGGACCACAAGCATGGGCTGGGCCTCATGGGCGACGCTTGATTCAACTACACTGAACGTTGGACAACATGCCAACCACAAGGTTTCTTGCCATGGGGAAAGATTCTGATTTCTGCATCATTTTCAAACCTGGGCAGTGGTTGGAGATAAGGTCTAGGTTCTGGAGCCTGAAAACCGCAGTTGGGAAGAGATGACGACCTAAGGCCATGGCGGGTCCGATGGGCTCAGTGTGCGGCCAGCTGTCTGGGTGGGACCAGGAGGTCCAGGCTCAGGCTGGGTCAGAAGGGGAAATAGTGCCCAGGTCAGCCTATATGTTTGGGGTACAGCCGAATGGCGTGCAGGTTGATCCTCATTTGGTGTTTCGGGGCAGCCCTAGGGCAATGTTTTACTTCTGTAGGGCAGGCAGAGTGCGGCATTGTAGTTTTGGATTGCCAACTGGAGGGCTTGTGGGCCAGTAGTCTGAGGACGGACTCTGAGAACCCAAGCTAGGCCTAGGTTTCTGGGTGAGGATATGGCAGGCACAATCTACAGACCTCAATAGAGATCTCGTGCATCTGAAGTCAGGGCAAGGATCAGACGATCGCTCAGGTTGGACTTTCTGCCCTGATGGCCCTTTCTTGAAGGGGGTTGGATCACGAGGACATGGGGGTTTTCGCACGATGGGAGTTGTGAGAAGCTCCAAACTGCAAAGATTCTTCTGCAGGACAATTGAGACCTGTTGGTTGGCTCCAGGCCAACGATTCCGAGCAGGGTTCTAAGGATGGATGGCTTCGTAGCCCACCTCGCATTCCAATGGTCTCCAAGCAACAAGACAGGTTAGATCTGCTGGATGTGGGGGGCAACCGAGGAGGCTGAGTTGAAATGGACTCTCCTGTGGATGTGTCCTAATATGTTTTTGTGTCTATGGAGACCTTGGAATGAAGCGGTGGCCCTGGGGCCCTGAAGGGTTCTCCTAAAGAGAGGCTTTGACACAGCTCCAACGTGCATGTTTCCCATGTGTAGATGAGATTTGTTCTGATGGGTGAGTCAAGAAACAGCCATATGCTGGTATTGAAACCCAGGCCTCTGAGGAGAGATGCCTGGAAACCAAAGCAATGGATCCGATTAGTGCCTAGGGGCCTGTTCGTTCCTTTTTACCACTGGGGACATCAGTCTACGGGTCTGAGTGCAGGTAGGTGCTCAGATGGGCTCAGATTGCCCCTTTTTGTCCTGGGAAGCCACAACTATTGGGATGGCCTCAGGGACTTTGGAGGTTATCCTACTAGTAGGTTTGTGGCCATTGGAATGGGCACATACAATTCCCTTGGAGAGGGCAAGTACAGTCCTCAGGTTTGGCTCCAGGGCCCTGAGCCTGTAGGGTGTGTAGGCCAGAGCTGTTTGGACAGTTGTCTGAAAACACAAACTCGGCTTATGTTTTGGGTCATAGGTATGGCAGGACTGATCTACAGACCATGAGGAGAACACTTTGGGATATGAAAAACGGGCGAGTGTGAGGCTCTTGCTCAAGTTTTTGTCTCTGGATATCGTGTCACTCATGGTCGTGAAATTGCCGGGTGACTTCATGGGAAATGGACGAGTCTTACTCTCTGGGGGTTCGGTCCCGTCCAAAGAGTTTGGGGTCATTCTGGGGATGGAAGAAGTCCGTTTTTTTGTTGTTGTCGATTTGTTTCATTTTGTTTTTCAACCTCAGATGTCCCACCAAATGAGGGATTCCAGAGTAGAGCCCTGGGGTGGGGCGACTGGACAACCAGAAATCTGGTTAAAAATTGGGGACTAGGGACATGTCAAGCCCATTATGACATCTAATGGTCCAGCCACTGAGAGGACTTACTAGAGGACAGGACTCACGCTGAGGTCACAATGCGTGTTTATGCTCTCGTCGCACTCAAGAATGGGCGGGGCCTCAGGGTGAATGCTGGTTTCTCCTACACTGAACGTTGGACAACATGCCAACCACAAGGTTTCTTGCCATGGGTCAGGAAGAGTTCTGATTTCTGCATCACAGTCACCCGTGGGCAGTGATTGGAGATAAGGTCTAGGTTCTGAAGCCTGAAAACTGAGGTAGGGAAGAGATGATGACCTAAGGCCATGGCGGGTCGGATGTGCTCAGCGTGCGGTCACCTGTCTGGGTGTTGGTCAGCAGGTCCGGGCTCAGGTTGTGTCAGACAGTGCATTAGTGCCCAGGTTAGACTATATAATTTGGGTACATTCGAGTGCCGTGTAGGTTTATCCTCATTTAAGCTGCCTGGGCTGCTCATTAGGCAATATATTTTTTCTAGAGGGCAGGCAGAGTGCTTCATTGTCGGTCCGGAATTGCCAAACTTGAGGGCTTCGGGGCCAGGAGAGTGAGGACAAAAGTCTGAGAACACAAGCTAGACTTCGGATTCAGGGTGAGGGCATGGCAGGTACCCCCTGCAGATCTGAACCATTATCTCATGCATCTGAAGTCAGGGCGAGGATCCGACGTTGGCTCAGGTTGGAGTTTCTGTGCATGACGGCCCCTTCATGAAGGGAGCGGAATCTCGAGGCCATGGAGGTTTTCCACGTTGGGAGATGTGGGATGCCCCCTTCAAGGATTCCTTCTGCGGGACAATTGAGACCAGTTGGACAGCTCCAACATTCCATATGGAATGACTCCAGAGCACCGTTCCAGGATGGATGCCTGGGAAGTCCGCCTCGCCTTCTAATTGTCTCCTAGCAACAAGACAGTTTAGATCTAATGGATCTGCGGGAGCAACCGGGGTGGCTGTGTTGAAATGCACTTTCCAGAGGATGGGTCCTAACGTGTGTTTGTGTCCATGAGGGCCTTGGAATGGGGAGGTGGCACCGGGACCCTGAAGTATTCTCCTAAGCTTTGGCATAGCTCCCATGCACAAGTTTCCTTGTGGAGACGAGATTTGTTCTGATGGGTGCCTCAGGAAATCCCCTCTGCTGGTATTGGACTCCAGGCTTTTGAGGAGACATGCCTGTAAACCAAAGCAATGGATCCGATAATGGCCTTGGGTCCTGTCTGGTTCAATCTTCTTGGTATGAGTGGAGGTAGATGAGTGGAGTTAGATGCTCAGCCGGTATCAACCGCCCTTTTTTGTCCCGGGCGACCTACACTATTGGGATGGCCTCAGGGACTTTGGAGGGTTCTCCTAATTTGTACGATTTTTGACAATGGAATGGGCAGAATTCCCATGGATTGGGTGGGGGCAGTCCTAATGTGTGGCTCCAGGGGCCCCAGCCTGGAGGGAGTGTGGCCCAGGACTTTGAGGACAGAAGACTGAACACACAAACTCAGCTTAAGTTTGGGGACGTAGGTATGGCACGCCCGATCTACAAACCATGAGAAGAACTCTTCAGGATATGAAGATGAGCGAGTCTGAGGAGCTTGCTCAGGCTTTTGTCTCTGGATTTTGTTTCAGCGATGGCCGTGGAATGTTGGGGAGGTCTCATGGGCCATGGACGAATCTTCCTCTCTGTGGATTTGACCCGATCCCAATTGTTTTTCGTCAATCTTGGGATGGGAGGACACCTTTCAGGTTTGTTACCTCAGGTGTCCCACCAAAAGAGGAATTCCAAAGCAGAGTCCTGGGGAAGAGTGAAGGGACAACCCGAACTATGGTTAAAAATTGGGGCCTAGGGGCATGGCAAGCCCAATATGCTGTCTCTTCATATAGGCCCAGAGAGGCCTTACCTGAGGACTGGGCTCAGGCTGAGGGTCACAATATGTGTTTGTGACCAATGTGGCCCGCAAGCATGGGCTGGGCCTCATGGGCCACGCTTGTTTCAACTACACTGAACGTTGGACAACATGCCAACCACAAGGTTTCTTGCCATGGGGAAAGAGTTCTGATTTCTGCATCATTTTCAAACCTGGGCAGTGGTTGGAGATAAGGTCTAGGTTCTGGAGCCTGAAAACCGCGGTCGGGAATAGATGACAACCTAAGGCCATGGCGGGTCCGATGTGCTCAGTGTGGGGCCAGCTGTCTGGGTGAGACCAGGAGGTCCAGGCTCAGGCTGGGTCAGAAGGGGAAATAGTGCCCGGGTCAGCCTATATGTTTGGGGTACAGCCGAATGGCGTGCAGGTTGATCCTCATTTGCGGTTTCGGGGTAGCCCTGAGGGCAATGTTTTACTTCTGTAGGGCAGGCAGAGTGCGGCATTGTAGTTCTGGATTGCCCAACTGGAGGGCTTGTGGGCCAGTAGTCTGAGGACGGAGTCTGAGAACCCAAGCTAGGCCTAGGTTTCTGGGTGAGGATATGGCAGGCACAATCTACAGACCTCAATCGAGATCTCGTGCATCTGAAGTCAGGGCAAGGATCAGACGATCGCTCAGGTTGGACTTTCTGCCCTGATGGCCCTTTCTTGAAGGGGGTTGGATCACGAGGACATGGGGGTTTTCCCACGATGGGAGTTGTGAGAAACTCCAAACTGCAAAGATTCTTCTGCAGGACATTGAGACCTGTTGGTTGGCTCCAGGCCAACGATTCCGAGCAGGGTCCTAAGGATGGATGGCTGGGTAGCCCACCTCGCATTCCAATTGTCTCCAAGCAACAAGACAGGTTAGATCTGCTGGATGTGGGGGGCAACCGAGGAGGCTGAGTTGACATGGACTCTCCTGTGGATGTGTCCTAATATGTTTTTGTGTCTATGGAGACCTTGGAATGAAGCGGTGGCCCTGGGGCCCTGAAGGGTTCTCCTAAAAAGAGGCTTTGACACAGCTCCAACGTGGAAGTTTCCCATGTGTAGATGAGATTTGTTCTGATGGGTGAGTCAAGAAACAGCCATATGCTGGTATTGAAATCCAGGCCTCTGAGGAGAGATGCCTGGAACCCAAAGCAATGGATCCAATTAGTGCCTAGGGGCCTGTTCGTTCCTTTTTACCACTGGGGACATCAGTCTACGGGTCTGAGTGCAGGTAGGTGCTCAGATGGGCTCAGATTGCCCCTGTTTTTCCTGGGAAGCCACAACTATTGGGATGGCCTCAGGGACTTTGGAGGTTATCCTACTAGTAGGGTTGTGGCCATTGGAATGGGCACATACAATTCCCTTGGAGAGGGCAAGTACAGTCCTCAGGTTTGGCTCCAGGGCCCTGAGCCTGTAGGGTAGTGTAGGCCAGAGCTGTTTGGACAGTTGTCTGAAAACACAAACTCGGCTTATGTTTTGGGTCATAGGTATGGCAGGACTGATCTACAGACCATGAGGAGAACACTTCGGGATATGAAAAAAGGGCGAGTGTGAGGCTCTTGCTCAAGTTTTTGTCTCTGGATATCGTGTCACTCATGGTCGTGAAATTGCCGGGTGACTTCATGGGAAATGGACGAGTCTTACTCTCTGGGGGTTCGGTCCCGTCCAAAGAGTTTGGGGTCATTCTGGGGATGGAAGAAGTCCGTTTTTTTGTTGTTGTCGATTTGTTTCATTTTGTTTTTCAACCTCAGATGTCCCACTAAATGAGGGATTCCAGAGTAGAGCCCTGGGGTGGGGCGACTGGACAACCAGAAATCTGGTTAAAAATTGGGGACTAGGGACATGTCAAGCCCATTATGACATCTAATGGTCCAGCCACTGAGAGGACTTACTAGAGGACAGGACTCACGCTGAGGTCACAATGCGTGTTTATGCTCTCGTCGCACTCAAGAATGGGCGGGGCCTCAGGGTGAATGCTGGTTTCTCCTACACTGAACGTTGGACAACATGCCAACCACAAGGTTTCTTGCCATGGGTCAGGAAGAGTTCTGATTTCTGCATCACAGTCACCCGTGGGCAGTGATTGGAGATAAGGTCTAGGTTCTGAAGCCTGAAAACTGAGGTAGGGAAGAGATGATGACCTAAGGCCATGGCGGGTCGGATGTGCTCAGCGTGCGGTCACCTGTCTGGGTGTTGGTCAGCAGGTCCGGGCTCAGGTTGTGTCAGACAGTGCATTAGTGCCCAGGTTAGACTATATAATTTGGGTACATTCGAGTGCCGTGTAGGTTTATCCTCATTTAGGCTGCCTGGGCTGCTCATTAGGCAATATATTTTTTCTAGAGGGCAGGCAGAGTGCTTCATTGTCGGTCCGGAATTGCCAAACTTGAGGGCTTCGGGGCCAGGAGAGTGAGGACGGAATCTGAGAACACAAGCTAGACTTCGGATTCAGGGTGAGGGCATGGCAGGTACCCCCTGCAGATCTGAACCAATATCTCATGCATCTGAAGTCAGGGCGAGGATCCGACGTTGGCTCAGGTTGGAGTTTCTGTGCAAGACGGCCCCTTCATGAAGGGAGCGGAATCTCGTGGCCATGGAGGTTTTCCACGTTGGGAGATGTGGGATGCCCCCTTCAAGGATTCCTTCTGCGGGACAATTGAGACCTGTTGGACAGCTCCAGGACATCCCATATGGAATGACTCCAGAGCACCGTTCCAGGATGGATGCCTGGGAAGTCCGCCTCGCCTTCCAATTATCTCCTAGCAACAATACAGTTTAGATCTAATGGATCTGCGGGAGCAACCGGGGTGGCTGAGTTGAAAAGCACTTTCCAGAGGATGGGTCCTAACGTGTATTTGTGTCCATGAGGGCCTTGGAATGGGGAGGTGGCACCGGGACCCTGAAGTATTCTCCTAAGCTTTGGCATAGCTCCCATGCACAAGTTTCCTTGTGGAGACGAGATTTGTTCTGATGGGTGCCTCAGGAAATCCCCTCTGCTGGTATTGGAATCCAGGCTTTTGAGGAGACATGCCTGTAAACCAAAGCAATGGATCCGATAATGGCCTCGGGTCCTGTCTGGTTCAATCTTCTTGGTATGAGTGGAGGTAGATGAGTGGAGTTAGATGCTCAGCCGGTATCAACCGCCCTTTTTTGTCCCGGGCGACCTACACTATTGGGATGGCCTCAGGGACTTTGGAGGGTTCTCCTAATTTGTACGATTTTTGACAATGGAATGGGCAGAATTCCCATGGATTGGGTGGGGGCAGTCCTAATGTGTGGCTCCAGGGGCCCCAGCCTGGAGGGAGTGTGGCCCAGGACTTTGAGGACAGAAGACTGAAAACACAAACTCAGCTTAAGTGTGGGCACGTAGGTATGACACGCACGATCTACAAACCATGAGAAGAACTCTTCAGGATATGAAGAATGAGCGAGTCTGAGGAGCTTGCTCAGGCTTTTGTCTCTGGATTTTGTTTCAGCGATGGCCGTGGAATGTTGGGGAGGTCTCATGGGCCATGGACGAATCTTCCTCTCTGTGGATTTGACCCGATCCCAATTGTTTTTCGTCAATCTGTGGGATGGGAGGACACCTTTCAGGTTTGTTACCTCAGGTGTCCCACCAAAAGTGGAATTCCAAAGCAGAGCCCTGGGGAAGAGTGAAGGGTCAACCCGAACTATGGTTAAAAATTGGGGCCTAGGGGCATGGCAAGCCCAATATGCTGTCTCTTCATATAGGCCCAGAGAGGCCTTACCTGAGGACTGGGCTCAGGCTGAGGGTCACAATGTGTGTTTGTGACCAATGTGGCCCGCAAGCATGGGCTGGGCTTCATGGGCCACGCTTGTTTCAACTACACTGAACATTGGACAACATGCCAACCACCAGGTTTCTTGCCATGGGGAAAGAGTTCTGATTTCTGCATCATTTTCAACCCTGGGCAGTGGTTGGAGATAAGGTCTAGGTTCTGGAGCCTGAAAACCGCAGTTGGGAAGAGATGACGACCTAAGGCCATGGCGGGTCCGATGTGCTCAGTGTGCGGCCAGCTGTCTGGGTGGGACCAGGAGGTCCAGGCTCAGGCTGGGTCAGAAGGGGAAATAGTGCCCAGGTCAGCCTCTCTGTTTGGGGTACAGCCGAATGGCGTGCAGGTTGATCCTCATTTGCGGTTTCGGGGTAGCCCTGAGGGCAATGTTTTACTTCTGTAGGGCAGGCAGAGTGCGGCATTGTAGTTCTGGATTGCCCAACTGGAGGGCTTGTGGGCCAGTAGTCTGAGGACAGAGTCTGAGAACCCAAGCTAGGCCTAGGTTTCTGGGTGAGGATATGGCAGGCACAATCTACAGACCTCAATCGAGATCTCGTGCATCTGAAGTCAGGGCAAGGATCAGACGATCGCTCAGGTTGGACTTTCTGCCCTGATGGCCCGTTCTTGAAGGGGGTTGGATCACGAGGACATAGGGGTTTTCCCACGATGGGAGTTGTGAGAACCTCCAAACTGCAAAGATTCTTCTGCAGGACAATTGAGACCTGTTGGTTGGCTCCAGGCCAACGATTCCGAGCAGGGTCCTAAGGATGAATGGCTGGGTAGCCCACCTCGCATTCCAATTGTTTCCAAGCAACAAGACAGGTTAGATCTGCTGGATGTGGGGGGCAACCGAGGAGGCTGAGTTGAAATGTACTCTCCTGTGGATGTGTCCTAATATGTTTTTGTGTCTATGGAGACCTTGGAATGAAGCGGTGGCCCTGGGGCCCTGAAGGGTTCTCCTAAACAGAGGCTTTGACACAGCTCCAACGTGCATGTTTCCCATGTGGAGATGAGATTTGTTCTGATGGGTGAGTCAAGAAACAGCCATATGCTGGTATTGAAATCCAGGCCTCTGAGGAGAGATGCCTGGAAACCAAAGCAATGGATCCGATTAGTGCCTAGGGGCCTGTTCGTTCCTTTTTACCACTGGGGACATCAGTCTACGGATCTGAGTGCAGGTAGGTGCTCAGATGGGCTCAGATTGCCCCTGTTTGTCCTGGGAAGCCACAACTATTGGGATGGCCTCAGGGACTTTGGAGGTTATCCTACTAGTAGGGTTGTGGCCATTGGAATGGGCACATACAATTCCCTTGGAGAGGGCAAGTACAGTCCTCAGGTTTGGCTCCAGGGCCCTGAGCCTGTAGGGTGTGTAGGCCAGAGATGTTTGGACAGTTGTCTGAAAACACAAACTCGGCTTATGTTTTGGGTAATAGGTATGGCAGGACTGATCTACAGACCATGAGGAGAACACTTCGGGATATGAAAAAAGGGCGAGTGTGAGGCTCTTGCTCAAGTTTTTGTCTCTGGATATGGTGTCACTCATGGTCGTGAAATTGCCGGGTGACATCATGGGAAATGGACGAGTCTTACTCTCTGGGGGTTCGGTCCCGTCCAAAGAGTTTGTGGTCATTCTGGGGATGGAAGAAGTCCGTTTTTTTGTTGTTGTTGTCGATTTGTTTCATTTTGTTTTTCAACCTCAGATGTCCCACCAAATGAGGGATTCCAGAGTAGAGCCCTGGGGTGGGGCGACTGGACAACCAGAAATCTGGTTAAAATTTGGGGACTAGGGACATGTCGAGCCCATTATGACATCTAATGGTCCAGCCACTGAGAGGACTTACTAGAGGACAGGACTCACGCTGAGGTCACAATGCGTGTTTATGCTCTCGTCGCACTCAAGAATGGGCGGGGCCTCAGGGAGAATGCTGGTTTCTCCTACACTGAACGTTGGACAACATGCCAACCACAAGGTTTCTTGCCATGGGTCAGGAAGAGTTCTGATTTCTGCATCACAGTCACCCGTGGGCAGTGATTGGAGATAAGGTCTAGGTTCTGAAGCCTGAAAACTGAGGTAGGGAAGAGATGATGACCTAAGGCCATGGCGGGTCTGATGTGCTCAGCGTGCGGTCACTTGTCTGGGTGTTGGTCAGCATGTCCGGGCTCAGGTTGTGTCAGACAGTGCATTAGTGCCCAGGTTAGACTATATAATTTGGGTACATTCGAGTGCCGTGTAGGTTTATCCTCATTTAAGCTGCCTGGTCTGCTCAAGAGGCAATATATTTTTTCTAGAGGGCAGGCAGAGTGCTTCATTGTCGGTCCGGAATTGCCAAACTAAGGGCTTCGGGGCCAGGAGAGTGAGGACGGAAGTCTGAGAACACAAGCTAGACTTCGGATTCAGGGTGAGGGCATGGCAGGTACCCCTGCAGATCTGAACCAATATCTCATGCATTTGAAGTCAGGGCGAGGATCCGACGTTGGCTCAGGTTGGAGTTTCTGTGCATGACGGCCCCTTCATGAAGGGAGCGGAATCTCGAGGCCATGGAGGTTTTCCACGTTGGGAGATGTGGGATGCCCCCTTCAAGGATTCCTTCTGCGGGACAATTGAGACCTGTTGGACAGCTCCAGGACATCCCATATGGAATGACTCCAGAGCACCGTTCGAGGATGGATGCCTGGGAAGTCCGCCTCGCCTTCCAATTGTCGCCTAGCAACAAGACAGTTTAGATCTAATGGATCTGCGGGAGCAACCGGGGTGGCTGAGTTGAAATGCACTTTCCAGAGGATGGGTCCTAACGTGTATTTGTGTCCATGAGGGCCTTGGAATGGGGAGGTGGCACCGGGACCCTGAAGTATTCTCCTAAGCTTTGGCATAGCTCCCATGCACAAGTTTCCTTGTGGAGACGAGATTTGTTCTGATGGGTGCCTCAGGAAATCCCCTCTGCTGGTATTGGAATCCAGGCTTTTGAGGAGACATGCCTGTAAACCAAAGCAATGGATCCGATAATGGCCTCGGGTCCTGTCTGGTTCAATCTTCTTGGTATGAGTGGAGGTAGATGAGTGGAGGTAGATGCTCATCCGGTATCAACCGCCCTTTTTTGTCCCGGGCGACCTACACTATTGGGATGGCCTCAGGGACTTTGGAGGGTTCTCCTAATTTGTACGATTTTTGACAATGGAATGGGCAGAATTCCCATGGATTGTGTGGGGGCAGTCCTAATGTGTGGCTCCAGGGGCCCCAGCCTGGAGGGAGTGTGCCCAAGGACTTTGAGGACAGAAGAATGAAAACACAAACTCAGCTTAAGTGTGGGGACGTAGGTATGGCACGCCCGATCTACAAACCATGAGAAGAACTCTTCAGGATATGAAGAATGAGCGAGTCTGAGGCGCTTGCTCAGGCTTTTGTCTCTGGATTTTGTTTCAGCGATGGCCGTGGAATGTTGGGGAGGTCTCATGGGCCATGGACGAATCTTCCTCTCTGTGGATTTGACCCGATCCCAATTGTTTTTCGTCAATCTGTGGGATGGGAGGACACCTTTCAGGTTTGTTACCTCAGGTGTCCCACCAAAAGAGGAATTCCAAAGCAGAGCCCTGGGGAAGAGTGAAGGGACAACCCGAACTATGGTTAAAAATTGGGGCCTAGGGGCATGGCAAGCCCAATATGCTGTCTGTTCATATAGGCCTAGAGAGGCCTTACCTGAGGACTGGGCTCAGGCTGAGGGTCAAAATGTGTGTTTGTGACCAATGTGGCCCGCAAGCATGGGCTGGGCCTCATGGGCCACGCTTGTTTCAACTACACTGAACGTTGGACAACATGCCAACCACCAGGTTTCTTGCCATGGGGAAAGAGTTCTGATTTCTGCATCATTTTCAACCCTGGGCAGTGGTTGGAGATAAGGTCTAGGTTCTGGAGTCTGAAAACCGCAGTTGGGAAGAGATGACGACCTAAGGCCATGGCGGGTCCGATGTGCTCAGTGTGCGGCCAGCTGTCTGGGTGGGACCAGGAGGTCCAGGCTCAGGCTGGGTCAGAAGGGGAAATAGTGCCCAGGTCAGCCTATATGTTTGGGGTACAGCCGAATGGCGTGCAGGTTGATCCTCATTTGCGGTTTTTGGGTAGCCCTGAGGGCAATGTTTTACTTCTGTAGGGCAGGCAGATTGCGGCATTGTAGTTCTGGATTGCCCAACTGGAGGGCTTGTGGGCCAGTAGTCTGAGGACGGAGTCTGAGAACCCAAGCTAGGCCTAGGTTTCTGGGTGAGGATATGGCAGGCACAATCTAGAGACCTCAATCGAGATATCGTGCATCTGAAGTCAGGGCAAGGATCAGACGAACGCTCAGGTTGGACTTTCTGCCCTGATGGCACTTTCTTGAAGGAGGTTGGATCACGAGGACATGGGGGTTTTCCCACGATGGGAGTTGTGAGAAGCTCCAAACTGCAAAGATTCTTCTGCAGGACAATTGAGACCTGTTGGTTGGCTCCAGGCCAACGATTCCGAGCAGGGTCCTAAGGATGGATGGCTGGGTAGCCCACCTCGCATTCCAATTGTCTCCAAGCAACAAGACAGGTTAGATCTGCTGGATGTGGGGGGCAACCGAGGAGGCTGAGTTGACATGGACTCTCCTGTGGATGTGTTCTAATATGTTTTTGTGTCTATGGAGACCTTGGAATGAAGCGGTGGCCCTGGAGCCCTGAAGGGTTCTCCTAAACAGAGGCTTTTACACAGCTCCAACGTGCATGTTTCCCATGTGGAGATGAGATTTGTTCTGATGGGTGAGTCAAGAAACAGCCATATGCTGGTATTGAAATCCAGGCCTCTGAGGAGAGATGCCTGGAAACCAAAGCAATGGATCCGATTAGTGCCTAGGGGCCTGTTCGTTCCTTTTTACCACTGGGGACATCAGTCTACGGATCTGAGTGCAGGTAGGTGCTCAGATGGGCTCAGATTGCCCCTGTTTGTCCTGGGAAGCCACAACTATTGGGATGGCCTCAGGGACTTTGGAGGTTATCCTACTAGTAGGGTTGTGGCCATTGGAATGGGCACATACAATTCCCTTGGAGAGGGCAAGTACAGTCCTCAGGTTTGGCTCCAGGGCCCTGAGCCTGTAGGGTGTGTAGGCCAGAGATGTTTGGACAGTTGTCTGAAAACACAAACTCGGCTTATGTTTTGGGTAATAGGTATGGCAGGACTGATCTACAGACCATGAGGAGAACACTTCGGGATATGAAAAAAGGGCGAGTGTGAGGCTCTTGCTCAAGTTTTTGTCTCTGGATATGGTGTCACTCATGGTCGTGAAATTGCCGGGTGACATCATGGGAAATGGACGAGTCTTACTCTCTGGGGGTTCGGTCCCGTCCCAAGAGTTTGTGGTCATTCTGGGGATGGAAGAAGTCCGTTTTTTTGTTGTTGTTGTCGATTTGTTTCATTTTGTTTTTCAACCTCAGATGTCCCACCAAATGAGGGATTCCAGAGTAGAGCCCTGGGGTGGGGCGACTGGACAACCAGAAATCTGGTTAAAAATTGGGGACTAGGGACATGTCGAGCCCATTATGACATCTAATGGTCCAGCCACTGAGAGGACTTACTAGAGGACAGGACTCACGCTGAGGTCACAATGCGTGTTTATGCTCTCGTCGCACTCAAGAATGGGCGGGGCCTCAGGGAGAATGCTGGTTTCTCCTACACTGAACGTTGGACAACATGCCAACCACAAGGTTTCTTGCCATGGGTCAGGAAGAGTTCTGATTTCTGCATCAGTCACCCGTGGGCAGTGATTGGAGATAAGGTCTAGGTTCTGAAGCCTGAAAACTGAGGTAGGGAAGAGATGATGACCTAAGGCCATGGCGGGTCTGATGTGCTCAGCGTGCGGTCACTTGTCTGGGTGTTGGTCAGCATGTCCGGGCTCAGGTTGTGTCAGACAGTGCATTAGTGCCCAGGTTAGACTATATAATTTGGGTACATTCGAGTGCCGTGTAGGTTTATCCTCATTTAAGCTGCCTGGTCTGCTCAAGAGGCAATATATTTTTTCTAGAGGGCAGGCAGAGTGCTTCATTGTCGGTCCGGAATTGCCAAACTAAGGGCTTCGGGGCCAGGAGAGTGAGGACGGAAGTCTGAGAACACAAGCTAGACTTCGGATTCAGGGTGAGGGCATGGCAGGTACCCCCTGCAGATCTGAACCAATATCTCATGCATTTGAAGTCAGGGCGAGGATCCGACGTTGGCTCAGGTTGGAGTTTCTGTGCATGACGGCCCCTTCATGAAGGGAGCGGAATCTCGAGGCCATGGAGGTTTTCCACGTTGGGAGATGTGGGATGCCCCCTTCAAGGATTCCTTCTGCGGGACAATTGAGACCTGTTGGACAGCTCCAGGACATCCCATATGGAATGACTCCAGAGCACCGTTCGAGGATGGATGCCTGGGAAGTCCGCCTCGCCTTCCAATTGTCGCCTAGCAACAAGACAGTTTAGATCTAATGGATCTGCGGGAGCAACCGGGGTGGCTGAGTTGAAATGCACTTTCCAGAGGATGGGTCCTAACGTGTATTTGTGTCCATGAGGGCCTTGGAATGGGGAGGTGGCACCGGGACCCTGAAGTATTCTCCTAAGCTTTGGCATAGCTCCCATGCACAAGTTTCCTTGTGGAGACGAGATTTGTTCTGATGGGTGCCTCAGGAAATCCCCTCTGCTGGTATTGGAATCCAGGCTTTTGAGGAGACATGCCTGTAAACCAAAGCAATGGATCCGATAATGGCCTCGGGTCCTGTCTGGTTCAATCTTCTTGGTATGAGTGGAGGTAGATGAGTGGAGGTAGATGCTCATCCGGTATCAACCGCCCTTTTTTGTCCCGGGCGACCTACACTATTGGGATGGCCTCAGGGACTTTGGAGGGTTCTCCTAATTTGTACGATTTTTGACAATGGAATGGGCAGAATTCCCATGGATTGTGTGGGGGCAGTCCTAATGTGTGGCTCCAGGGGCCCCAGCCTGGAGGGAGTGTGCCCAAGGACTTTGAGGACAGAAGAATGAAAACACAAACTCAGCTTAAGTGTGGGGACGTAGGTATGGCACGCCCGATCTACAAACCATGAGAAGAACTCTTCAGGATATGAAGAATGAGCGAGTCTGAGGCGCTTGCTCAGGCTTTTGTCTCTGGATTTTGTTTCAGCGATGGCCGTGGAATGTTGGGGAGGTCTCATGGGCCATGGACGAATCTTCCTCTCTGTGGATTTGACCCGATCCCAATTGTTTTTCGTCAATCTGTGGGATGGGAGGACACCTTTCAGGTTTGTTACCTCAGGTGTCCCACCAAAAGAGGAATTCCAAAGCAGAGCCCTGGGGAAGAGTGAAGGGACAACCCGAACTATGGTTAAAAATTGGGGCCTAGGGGCATGGCAAGCCCAATATGCTGTCTGTTCATATAGGCCTAGAGAGGCCTTACCTGAGGACTGGGCTCAGGCTGAGGGTCAAAATGTGTGTTTGTGACCAATGTGGCCCGCAAGCATGGGCTGGGCCTCATGGGCCACGCTTGTTTCAACTACACTGAACGTTGGACAACATGCCAACCACCAGGTTTCTTGCCATGGGGAAAGAGTTCTGATTTCTGCATCATTTTCAACCCTGGGCAGTGGTTGGAGATAAGGTCTAGGTTCTGGAGTCTGAAAACCGCAGTTGGGAAGAGATGACGACCTAAGGCCATGGCGGGTCCGATGTGCTCAGTGTGCGGCCAGCTGTCTGGGTGGGACCAGGAGGTCCAGGCTCAGGCTGGGTCAGAAGGGGAAATAGTGCCCAGGTCAGCCTATATGTTTGGGGTACAGCCGAATGGCGTGCAGGTTGATCCTCATTTGCGGTTTTTGGGTAGCCCTGAGGGCAATGTTTTACTTCTGTAGGGCAGGCAGATTGCGGCATTGTAGTTCTGGATTGCCCAACTGGAGGGCTTGTGGGCCAGTAGTCTGAGGACGGAGTCTGAGAACCCAAGCTAGGCCTAGGTTTCTGGGTGAGGATATGGCAGGCACAATCTAGAGACCTCAATCGAGATATCGTGCATCTGAAGTCAGGGCAAGGATCAGACGAACGCTCAGGTTGGACTTTCTGCCCTGATGGCACTTTCTTGAAGGAGGTTGGATCACGAGGACATGGGGGTTTTCCCACGATGGGAGTTGTGAGAAGCTCCAAACTGCAAAGATTCTTCTGCAGGACAATTGAGACCTGTTGGTTGGCTCCAGGCCAACGATTCCGAGCAGGGTCCTAAGGATGGATGGCTGGGTAGCCCACCTCGCATTCCAATTGTCTCCAAGCAACAAGACAGGTTAGATCTGCTGGATGTGGGGGGCAACCGAGGAGGCTGAGTTGACATGGACTCTCCTGTGGATGTGTTCTAATATGTTTTTGTGTCTATGGAGACCTGGAATGAAGCGGTGGCCCTGGGGCCCTGAAGGGTTCTCCTAAACAGAGGCTTTTACACAGCTCCAACGTGCATGTTTCCCATGTGTAGATGAGATTTGTTCTGATGGGTGAGTCAAGAAACAGCCATATGCTGGTATTGAAATCCAGGCCTCTGAGGAGAGATGCCTGGAAACCAAAGCAATGGATCCGATTAGTGCCTAGGGGCCTGTTCGTTCCTTTTTACCACTGGGGACATCAGTCTACGGGTCTGAGTGCAGGTAGGTGCTCAGATGGGATCAGATTGCCCCTGTTTGTCCTGGGAAGCCACAACTATTGGGATGGCCTCAGGGACTTTGGAGGTTATCCTACTAGTAGGGTTGTGGCCATTGGAATGGGCACATACAATTCCCTTGGAGAGGGCAAGTACAGTCCTCAGGTTTGGCTCCAGGGCCCTGAGCTTGTAGGGTGTGTAGGCCAGAGCTGTTTGGACACTTGTCTGAAAACACAAACTCGGCTTATGTTTTGGGTCATAGGTATGGCAGGACTGATCTACAGACCATGAGGAGAACACGTCGGGATATGAAAAAAGGGCGAGTGTGAGGCTCTTGCTCAAGTTTTTGTCTCTGGATATCGTGTCACTCATGGTCGTGAAATTGCCGGGTGACTTCATGGGAAATGGACGAGTCTTACTCTCTGGGGGTTCGGTCCCGTCCAAAGAGTTTGGGGTCATTCTGGGGATGGAAGAAATCCGTTTTTTTGTTGTTGTTGTCGATTTGTTTCATTTTGTTTTTCAACCTCAGATGTCCCACCAAATGAGGGATTCCAGAGTAGAGCCCTGGGGTGGGGCGACTGGACAACCAGAAATCTGGTTAAAAATTGGGGACTAGGGACATGTCGAGCCCATTATGACATCTAATGGTCCAGCCACTGAGAGGACTTACTAGAGGACAGGACTCACGCTGAGGTCACAATGCGTGTTTATGCTCTCGTCGCACTCAAGAATGGGGGGGGCCTCAAGGAGAATGCTGGTTTCTCCTACACTGAACGTTGGACAACATGCCAACCACAAGGTTTCTTGCCATGGGTCAGGAAGAGTTCTGATTTCTGCATCACAGTCACCCGTGGGCAGTGATTGGAGATAAGGTCTAGGTTCTGAAGCCTGAAAACTGAGGTAGGGAAGAGATGATGACCTAAGGCCATGGCGGGTCTGATGTGCTCAGCGTGCGGTCAGCTGTCTGGGTGTTGGTCAGCAGGTCCGGGCTCAGGTTGTGTCAGACAGTGCATTAGTGCCCAGGTTAGACTATATAATTTGGGTACATTCGAGTGCCGTGTAGGTTTATCCTCATTTAAGCTGCCTGGTCTGCTCAAGAGGCAATATATTTTTTCTAGAGGGCAGGCAGAGTGCTTCATTGTCGGTCCGGAATTGCCAAACTAAGGGCTTCGGGGCCAGGAGAGTGAGGACGGAAGTCTGAGAACACAAGCTAGACTTCGGATTCAGGGTGAGGGCATGGCAGGTACCCCCTGCAGATCTGAACCAATATCTCATGCATTTGAAGTCAGGGCGAGGATCCGACGTTGGCTCAGGTTGGAGTTTCTGTGCATGACGGCCCCTTCATGAAGGGAGCGGAATCTCGAGGCCATGGAGGTTTTCCACGTTGGGAGATGTGGGATGCCCCCTTCAAGGATTCCTTCTGCGGGACAATTGAGACCTGTTGGACAGCTCCAGGACATCCCATATGGAATGACTCCAGAGCACCGTTCGAGGATGGATGCCTGGGAAGTCCGCCTCGCCTTCCAATTGTTGCCTAGCAACAAGACAGTTTAGATCTAATGGATCTGCGGGAGCAACCGGGGTGGCTGAGTTGAAATGCACTTTCCAGAGGATGGGTCCTAACGTGTATTTGTGTCCATGAGGGCCTTGGAATGGGGAGGTGGCACCGGGACCCTGAAGTATTCTCCTAAGCTTTGGCATAGCTCCCATGCACAAGTTTCCTTGTGGAGACGAGATTTGTTCTGATGGGTGCCTCAGGAAATCCCCTCTGCTGGTATTGGAATCCAGGCTTTTGAGGAGACATGCCTGTAAACCAAAGCAATGGATCCGATAATGGCCTCGGGTCCTGTCTGGTTCAATCTTCTTGGTATGAGTGGAGGTAGATGAGTGGAGGTAGATGCTCATCCGGTATCAACCGCCCTTTTTTGTCCCGGGCGACCTACACTATTGGGATGGCCTCAGGGACTTTGGAGGGTTCTCCTAATTTGTACGATTTTTGACAATGGAATGGGCAGAATTCCCATGGATTGGGTGGGGGCAGTCCTAATGTGTGGCTCCAGGGGCCCCAGCCTGGAGGGAGTGTGCCCAAGGACTTTGAGGACAGAAGAATGAAAACACAAACTCAGCTTAAGTGTGGGGACGTAGGTATGGCACGCCCGATCTACAAACCATGAGAAGAACTCTTCAGGATATGAAGAATGAGCGAGTCTGAGGCGCTTGCTCAGGCTTTTGTCTCTGGATTTTGTTTCAGCGATGGCCGTGGAATGTTGGGGAGGTCTCATGGGCCATGGACGAATCTTCCTCTCTGTGGATTTGACCCGATCCCAATTGTTTTTCGTCAATCTGTGGGATGGGAGGACACCTTTCAGGTTTGTTACCTCAGGTGTCCCACCAAAAGAGGAATTCCAAAGCAGAGCCCTGGGGAAGAGTGAAGGGACAACCCGAACTATGGTTAAAAATTGGGGCCTAGGGGCATGGCAAGCCCAATATGCTGTCTGTTCATATAGGCCTAGAGAGGCCTTACCTGAGGACTGGGCTCAGGCTGAGGGTCAAAATGTGTGTTTGTGACCAATGTGGCCCGCAAGCATGGGCTGGGCCTCATGGGCCACGCTTGTTTCAACTACACTGAACGTTGGACAACATGCCAACCACCAGGTTTCTTGCCATGGGGAAAGAGTTCTGATTTCTGCATCATTTTCAACCCTGGGCAGTGGTTGGAGATAAGGTCTAGGTTCTGGAGCCTGAAAACCGCAGTTGGGAAGAGATGACGACCTAAGGCCATGGCGGGTCCGATGTGCTCAGTGTGCGGCCAGCTGTCTGGGTGGGACCAGGAGGTCCAGGCTCAGGCTGGGTCAGAAGGGGAAATAGTGCCCAGGTCAGCCTATATGTTTGGGGTACAGCCGAATGGCGTGCAGGTTGATCCTCATTTGCGGTTTTTGGGTAGCCCTGAGGGCAATGTTTTACTTCTGTAGGGCAGGCAGATTGCGGATTGTAGTTCTGGATTGCCCAACTGGAGGGCTTGTGGGCCAGTAGTCTGAGGACGGAGTCTGAGAACCCAAGCTAGGCCTAGGTTTCTGGGTGAGGATATGGCAGGCACAATCTAGAGACCTCAATCGAGATATCGTGCATCTGAAGTCAGGGCAAGGATCAGACGAACGCTCAGGTTGGACTTTCTGCCCTGATGGCACTTTCTTGAAGGAGGTTGGATCACGAGGACATGGGGGTTTTCCCACGATGGGAGTTGTGAGAAGCTCCAAACTGCAAAGATTCTTCTGCAGGACAATTGAGACCTGTTGGTTGGCTCCAGGCCAACGATTCCGAGCAGGGTCCTAAGGATGGATGGCTGGGTAGCCCACCTCGCATTCCAATTGTCTCCAAGCAACAAGACAGGTTAGATCTGCTGGATGTGGGGGGCAACCGAGGAGGCTGAGTTGACATGGACTCTCCTGTGGATGTGTTCTAATATGTTTTTGTGTCTATGGAGACCTGGAATGAAGCGGTGGCCCTGGGGCCCTGAAGGGTTCTCCTAAACAGAGGCTTTTACACAGCTCCAACGTGCATGTTTCCCATGTGTAGATGAGATTTGTTCTGATGGGTGAGTCAAGAAACAGCCATATGCTGGTATTGAAATCCAGGCCTCTGAGGAGAGATGCCTGGAAACCAAAGCAATGGATCCGATTAGTGCCTAGGGGCCTGTTCGTTCCTTTTTACCACTGGGGACATCAGTCTACGGGTCTGAGTGCAGGTAGGTGCTCAGATGGGATCAGATTGCCCCTGTTTGTCCTGGGAAGCCACAACTATTGGGATGGCCTCAGGGACTTTGGAGGTTATCCTACTAGTAGGGTTGTGGCCATTGGAATGGGCACATACAATTCCCTTGGAGAGGGCAAGTACAGTCCTCAGGTTTGGCTCCAGGGCCCTGAGCTTGTAGGGTGTGTAGGCCAGAGCTGTTTGGACACTTGTCTGAAAACACAAACTCGGCTTATGTTTTGGGTCATAGGTATGGCAGGACTGATCTACAGACCATGAGGAGAACACGTCGGGATATGAAAAAAGGGCGAGTGTGAGGCTCTTGCTCAAGTTTTTGTCTCTGGATATCGTGTCACTCATGGTCGTGAAATTGCCGGGTGACTTCATGGGAAATGGACGAGTCTTACTCTCTGGGGGTTCGGTCCCGTCCAAAGAGTTTGGGGTCATTCTGGGGATGGAAGAAATCCGTTTTTTTGTTGTTGTTGTCGATTTGTTTCATTTTGTTTTTCAACCTCAGATGTCCCACCAAATGAGGGATTCCAGAGTAGAGCCCTGGGGTGGGGCGACTGGACAACCAGAAATCTGGTTAAAAATTGGGGACTAGGGACATGTCGAGCCCATTATGACATCTAATGGTCCAGCCACTGAGAGGACTTACTAGAGGACAGGACTCACGCTGAGGTCACAATGCGTGTTTATGCTCTCGTCGCACTCAAGAATGGGGGGGGCCTCAAGGAGAATGCTGGTTTCTCCTACACTGAACGTTGGACAACATGCCAACCACAAGGTTTCTTGCCATGGGTCAGGAAGAGTTCTGATTTCTGCATCACAGTCACCCGTGGGCAGTGATTGGAGATAAGGTCTAGGTTCTGAAGCCTGAAAACTGAGGTAGGGAAGAGATGATGACCTAAGGCCATGGCGGGTCTGATGTGCTCAGCGTGCGGTCAGCTGTCTGGGTGTTGGTCAGCAGGTCCGGGCTCAGGTTGTGTCAGACAGTGCATTAGTGCCCAGGTTAGACTATATAATTTGGGTACATTCGAGTGCCGTGTAGGTTTATCCTCATTTAAGCTGCCTGGTCTGCTCAAGAGGCAATATATTTTTTCTAGAGGGCAGGCAGAGTGCTTCATTGTCGGTCCGGAATTGCCAAACTAAGGGCTTCGGGGCCAGGAGAGTGAGGACGGAAGTCTGAGAACACAAGCTAGAATTCGGATTCAGGGTGAGGGCATGGCAGGTACCCCCTGCAGATCTGAACCAATATCTCATGCATCTGAAGTCAGGGCGAGGATCCGACGTTGGCTCAGGTTGGAGTTTCTGTGCATGACGGCCCCTTCATGAAGGGAGCGGAATCTCGAGGCCATGGAGGTTTTCCACGTTGGGAGATGTGGGATGCCCCCTTCAAGGATTCCTTCTGCGGGACAATTGAGACCTGTTGGACAGCTCCAGGACATCCCATATGGAATGACTCCAGAGCACCGTTCGAGGATGGATGCCTGGGAAGTCCGCCTCGCCTTCCAATTGTCTCCTAGCAACAAGACAGTTTAGATCTAATGGATCTGCGGGAGCAACCGGGGTGGCTGAGTTGAAATGCACTTTCCAGAGGATGGGTCCTAACGTGTATTTGTGTCCATGAGGGCCTTGGAATGGGGAGGTGTCACCGGGACCCTGAAGTATTCTCCTAAGCTTTGGCATAGCTCCCATGCACAAGTTTCCTTGTGGAGACGAGATTTGTTCTGATGGGTGCCTCAGGAAATCCCCTCTGCTGGTATTGGAATCCAGGCTTTTGAGGAGACATGCCTGTAAACCAAAGCAATGGATCCGATAATGGCCTCGGGTCCTGTCTGGTTCAATCTTCTTGGTATGAGTGGAGGTAGATGAGTGGAGGTAGATGCTCAGCCGGTATCAACCGCCCTTTTTTGTCCCGGGCGACCTACACTATTGGGATGGCCTCAGGGACTTTGGAGGGTTCTCCTAATTTGTACGATTTTTGACAATGGAATGGGCAGAATTCCCATGGATTGGGTGGGGGCAGTCCTAATGTGTGGCTCCAGGGGCCCGAGCCTGGAGGGAGTGTACCCCAGGACTTTGAGGACAGAAGAATGAAAACACAAACTCAGCTTATGTGTGGGGACGTAGGTATGGCACGCCCGATCTACAAACCATGAGAAGAACTCTTCAGGATATGAAAAATGAGCGAGTCTGAGGAGTTTGCTCAGGCTTTTGTCTCTGGATTTTGTTTCAGCGATGGCCGTGGAATGTTGGGGAGGTCTCATGGGCCATGGACGAATCTTCCTCTCTGTGGATTTGACCCGATCCCAATTGTTTTTCGTCAATCTGTGGGATGGGAGGACACCTTTCAGGTTTGTTACCTCAGGTGTCCCACCAAAAGAGGAATTCCAAAGCAGAGCCCTGGGGAAGAGTGAAGGGACAACCCGAACTATGGTTAAAAATTGGGGCCTAGGGGCATGGCAAGCCCAATATGCTGTCTCTTCTTATAGGCCCAGAGAGGCCTTACCTGAGGACTGGGCTCAGGCTGAGGGTCACAATGTGTGTTTGTGACCAATGTGGCCCGCAAGCATGGGCTGGGCCTCATGGGCCACGCTTGTTTCAACTACACTGAACGTTGGACAACATGCCAACCACCAGGTTTCTTGCCATGGGGAAAGAGTTCTGATTTCTGCATCATTTTCAACCCTGGGCAGTGGTTGGAGATAAGGTCTAGGTTCTGGAGCCTGAAAACCGCAGTTGGGAAGAGATGACGACCTAAGGCCATGGCGGGTCCGATGTGCTCAGTGTGCGGCCAGCTGTCTGGGTGGGACCAGGAGGTCCAGGCTCAGGCTGGGTCAGAAGGGGTAATAGTGCTCAGGTCAGCCTATATGTTTGGGGTACAGCCGAATGGCGTGCAGGTTGATCCTCATTTGCGGTTTTTGGGTAGCCCTGAGGGCAATGTTTTAATTCTGTAGGGCAGACAGAGTGCGGCATTGTAGTTCTGGATTGCCCAACTGGAGGGCTTGTGGGCCAGTAGTCTGAGGACGGAGTCTGAGAACCCAAGCTAGGCCTAGGGTTCTGGGTGAGGATATGGCAGGCACAATCTACAGACCTCAATAGAGATCTCGTGCATCTGAAGTCAGGGCAAGGATCAGACGATCGCTCAGGTTGGACTTTCTGCCCTGATGGCCCTTTCTTGAAGGGGGTTGGATCACGAGGACATGGGGGTTTTCCCACGATGGGAGTTGTGAGAAGCTCCAAACTGCAAAGATTCTTCTGCAGGACAATTGAGACCTGTTGGTTGACTCCAGGCCAACGATTCCGAGCAGGGTCCTAAGGATGGATGGCTGGGTAGCCCACCTCGCATTTCAATTGTCTCCAAGCAACAAGACAGGTTAGATCTGCTGGATGTGGTGGGCAACCGAGGAGGCTGAGTTGAAATGGACTCTCCTGTGGATGTGTCCTAATATGTTTTTGTGTCTATGGAGACCTTGGAATGAAGCGGTGGCCCTGGGGCCCTGAAGGGTTCTCCTAAACAGAGGCTTTGACACAGCTCCAAAGTGCATGTTTCCCATGTGTAGATGAGATTTGTTCTGATGGGTGAGTCAAGAAACCGCCATATGCTGGTATTGAAATCCAGGCCTCTGAGGAGAGATGCCTGGAAACCAAAGCAATGGATCCGATTAGTGCCTAGGAGCCTGTTCGTTCCTTTTTACCTCTGGGGACATCAGTCTACGGGTCTGAGTGCAGGTAGGTGCTCAGATGGGATCAGATTGCCCCTGTTTGTCCTGGGAAGCCACAACTATTGGGATGGCCTCAGGGACTTTGGAGGTTATCCTACTAGTAGGGTTGTGGCCATTGGAATGGGCACATACAATTCCCTTGGAGAGGGCAAGTACAGTCCTCAGGTTTGGCTCCAGGGCCCTGAGCTTGTAGGGTGTGTAGGCCAGAGCTGTTTGGACACTTGTCTGAAAACACAAACTCGGCTTATGTTTTGGGTCATAGGTATGGCAGGACTGATCTACAGACCATGAGGAGAACACGTCGGGATTTGAAAAAAGGGCGAGTGTGAGGCTCTTGCTCAAGTTTTTGTCTCTGGATATCGTGTCACTCATGGTCGTGAAATTGCCGGGTGACTTCATGGGAAATGGATGAGTCTTACTCTCTGGGGGTTCGGTCCCGTCCAAAGAGTTTGGGGTCATTCTGGGGATGGAAGAAGTCCGTTTTTTTGTTGTTGTTGTCGATTTGTTTCATTTTGTTTTTCAACCTCAGATGTCCCACCAAATGAGGGATTCCAGAGTAGAGCCCTGGGGTGGGGTGACTGGACAACCAGAAATATGGTTAAAAATTGGGGACTAGGGACATGTCAAGCCCATTATGACATCTAATGGTCCAGCCACTGAGAAGACTTACTAGAGGACAGGACTCACGCTGAGGTCACAATGCGTGTTTATGCTCTCGTCGCACTCAAGAATGGGCGGGGCCTCAGGGAGAATGCTGGTTTCTCCTACACTGAACGTTGGACAACATGCCAACCACAAGGTTTCTTGCCATGGGTCAGGAAGAGTTCTGATTTCTGCATCACAGTCACCCGTGGGCAGTGATTGGAGATAAGGTCTAGGTTCTGAAGCCTGAAAACTGAGGTAGGGAAGAGATGATGACCTAAGGCCATGGCGGGTCTGATATGCTCAGCGTGCGGTCAGCTGTCTGGGTGTTGGTCAGCAGGTCCGGGATCAGGTTGTGTCAGACAGTGCATTAGTGCCCAGGTTAGACTATATAATTTGGGTACATTCGAGTGCCGTGTAGGTATATCCTCATTTAAGCTGCCTGGGCTGCTCATTAGGCAATATATTTTTTCTAGAGGGCAGGCAGAGTGCTTCATTGTCGGTCCGGAATTGCCAAACTTGAGGGCTTCGGGGCCAGGAGAGTGACGACAGAAGTCTGAGAACACAAGCTAGACTTCGGATTCAGGGTGAGGGCACGGCAGGTACCCCCTGCAGATCTGAACCAATATCTCATGCATCTGAAGTCAGGGCGAGGATCCGACGTTGGCTCAGGTTGGAGTTTCTGTGCATGACGGCCCCTTCATGAAGGGAGCGGAATCTCGAGGCCATGGAGGTTTTCCACGTTGGGAGATGTGGGATGCCCCCTTCAAGGATTCCTTCTGCGGGACAATTGAGACCTGTTGGACAGCTCCAGGACACCCCATATGGAATGACTCCAGAGCACCGTTCCAGGATGTATGCCTGGAAGTCCGCCTCGCCTTCCAATTGTCTCCTAGCAACAAGACAGTTTAGATCTAATGGATCTGCGGGAGCAACCGGGGTGGCTGAGTTGAAATGCACTTTCCAGAGGATGGGTCCTAACGTGTGTTTGTGTCCATGAGGGCCTTGGAATGGGGAGGTGGCACCGGGACCCTGAAGTATTCTCCTAAGCTTTGGCATAGCTCCCATGCACAAGTTTCCTTGTGGAGACGAGATTTGTTCTGATGGGTGCCTCAGGAAATCCCCTCTGCTGGTATTGGAATCAAGGCTTTTGAGGAGACATGCCTGTAAACCAAAGCAATGGATCCGATAATGGCCTTGGGTCCTGTCTGGTTCAATCTTCTTGGTATGAGTGGAGGTAGATGAGTGGAGGTAGATGCTCAGCCGGTATCAACCGCCCTTTTTTTGTCCCGTGCGACCTACACTATTGGGATGGCCTCAGGGAATTTGGAGGGTTCTCCTAATTTGTACGATTTTTGACAATGGAATGGGCAGAATTCCCATGGATTGGGTGTGGGCAGTCCTAATGTGTGGCTCCAGGGGCCCCATTCTGGAGGGAGTGTGGCCCAGGACTTTGAGGACAGAAGAATGAAAACACAAACTCAGCTTAAGTGTGGGGACGTAGGTATGGCACGCCCGATCTACAAACCATGAGAAGAACTCTTCATGATATGAAGAATGAGCGAGTCTGAGGAGCTTGCTCAGGCTTTTGTCTCTGGATTTTGTTTCAGCGATTGCCGTGGAATGTTGGGGCGGTCTCATGGGCCATGGACGAATCTTCCTCTCTGTGGATTTGACCCGATCCCAATTGTTTTTCGTCAATCTGTGGGATGGGAGGACACCTTTCAGGTTTGTTACTTCAGGTGTCCCACCAAAAGAGGAATTCCAAAGCAGAGCCCTGGGGAAGAGTGAAGGGACAACCCGAACTATGGTTAAAAATTGAGGCCTAGGGGCATGGCAAGCCCAATATGCTGTCTCTTCATATAGGCCCTGAGAGGCCTTACCTGAGGACTGGGCTCAGGCTGAGGGTCACAATGTGTGTTTGTGACCAATGTGGCCCGCTAGCATGGGCTGGGCCTCATGGGCCACGCTTGTTTCAACTACACAGGACGTTGGACAACATGCCAACCACAAGGTTTCTTGCCATGGGGAAAGAGCTCTGATTTCTGCATCATTTTCAACCCTGGGCAGTGGTTGGAGATAAGGTCTAGGTTCTGGAGCCTGAAAACCACAGTTGGGAAGAGATGACGACCTAAGGCCATGGCGGGTCCGATGTGCTCATTGTGCGGCCAGCTGTCTGGGTGGGACCAGGAGGTCCAGGCTCAGGCTGGGTCAGAAGGGGAAATAGTGCCCAGGTCAGCCTATGTTTGGGGTACAGCCGAATGGCGTGCAGGTTGATCCTCATTTGCGGTTTCGGGGTAGCCCTGAGGGCAATGATTTACTTCTGTAGGGCAGGCAGAGTGCGGCATTGTAGTTCTGAATTGCCCAACTGGAGTGCTTGTGGGCCAGTAGTCTGAAGACGGAGTCTGAGAACCCAAGCTAGGCCTAGGTTTCTGGGTGAGGATATGGCAGGCACAATCTACAGACCTCAATAGAGATCTCGTGCATCTGAAGTCAGGGCAAGGATCAGACGATCGCTCAGGTGGGACTTTCTGCCCTATGGCCCTTTCTTGAAGGGTGTTGCATCACGAGGACATGGGGGTTTTCCCACGATGGGAGTTGTGAGAAGTTCCAAACTGCAATGATTCTTCTGCAGGACAATTGAGACCTGTTGGTTGGCTCCAGGCCAACGATTCCGAGCAGGGTTCTAAGGATGGATGGCTGGGTAGCCCACCTCGCATTCCAATTGTCTCCAAGCAACAAGACAAGTTAGATCTGCTGGATGTGGGGGGCAACCGAGGAGGCTAAGTTGAAATGGACTCTCCTGGGGATGTGTCCTAATATGTTTTTATGTCTATGGAGACCTTGGAATGAAGCGGTGGCCCTGGGGCCCTGAAGGGTTCTCCTAAACAGAGGCTTTGACACAGCTCCAAAGTGCATGTTTCCCATGTGTAGATGAGATTTGTTCTGATGGGTGAGTCAAGAAACAGCCATATGCTGGTATTGAAATCCAGGCCTCTGAGGAGAGATGCCTGGAAACCAAAGCAATGGATCCGATTAGTGCCTAGGGGCCTGTTCCTTCCTTTTTACCTCTGGGGACATCAGTCTACGGGTCTGAGTGCAGGTAGGTTCTCAGATGGGCTCAGATTGCCCCTGTTTGTCCTGGGAAGCCACAACTATTGGGATGGCCTCAGGGACTTTGGAGGTTATCCTACTAGTAGGGTTGTGGCCATTGGAATGGGCACATACAATTCCCTTGGAGAGGGCAAGTACAGTCCTCAGGTTTGGCTCCAGGGCCCTGAGCTTGTAGGGTGTGTAGGCCAGAGCTGTTTGGACAGTTGTCTGAAAACACAAATTCGGCTTATGTTTTGGGTCATAGGTATGGCAGGACTGATCTACAGACCATGAGGAGAAGACTTCGGGATATGAAAAAAGGGCGAAGGTGAGGCTCTTGCTCAAGTTTTTGTCTCTGGATATCGTGTCACTCATGGTCGTGAAATTGCCGGGTGACTTCATGGGAAATGGACGAGTCTTACTCTCTGGGGGTTCGGTCCCTTCCAAAGAGTTTGGGGTCATTCTGGGGATGGAAGAAGTCCGTTTTTTTGTTGTTGTGGATTTGTTTCATTTTGTTTTTCAACCTCAGATGTCCCACCAAATGAGGGATTCCAGAGTTGAGCCCTGGGGTGGGGCGCCTGGACAACCAGAAATCTGGTTAAAAATTGGGGAATAGGGATATGTCAAGCCCATTATGACATCTAATGGTCCAGCCACTGAGAGGACTTACTAGAGGACAGGACTCACGCTGAGGTCACAATGCGTGTTTATGCTCTCGTCGCACTCAAGAATGGGCGGGGCCTCAGGGTGAATGCTGGTTTCTCCTACACTGAACGTTGGACAACATGCCAACCACAAGGTTTCTTGCCATGGGTCAGGAAGAGTTCTGATTTCTGCATCACAGTCACCCGTGGGCAGTGATTGGAGATAAGGTCTAGGTTCTGAAGCCTGAAAACTGAGGTAGGGAAGAGATGATGACCTAAGGCCATGGCGGGTCGGATGTGCTCAGCGTGCGGTCACCTGTCTGGGTGTTGGTCAGCAGGTCCGGGCTCAGGTTGTGTCAGACAGTGCATTAGTGCCCAGGTTAGACTATATAATTTGGGTACATTCGAGTGCCGTGTAGGTTTATCCTCATTTAAGCTGCCTGGGCTGCTCATTAGGCAAAATATTTTTTCTAGAGGGCAGTCAGAGTGCTTCATTGTCGGTCCGGAATTGCCAAACTTGAGGGCCTCGGGGCCAGGAGAGTGACGACAGAAGTCTGAGAACACAAGCTAGACTTCGGATTCAGGGTGAGGGCACGGCAGGTACCCCCTGCAGATCTGAACCAATATCTCATGCATCTGAAATCAGGGCGAGGATCCGACGTTGGCTCAGGTTGGAGTTTCTGTGCATGACGGCCCCTTCATGAAGGGAGCGGAATCTCAAGGCCATGGAGGTTTTCCACGTTGGGTGATGTGGGATGCCCCCTTCAAGGATTCCTTCTGCGGGACAATTGAGACCTGTTGGACAGCTCCAGGACATCCCATATGGAATGACTCCAGAGCACCGTTCCAGGATGTATGCCTGGGAAGTCCGCCTCGCCTTCCAATTGTCTCCTAGCAAAAAGACAGTTTAGATCTCATGGATCTGCTGGAGCAACCGGGGTGGCTGAGTTGAAATGCAATTTCCAGCGGATGGGTCCTAACGTGTGTTTGCGTCCATGAGGGCCTTGGAATGGGGAGGTGGCGCCGGGACCCTGAAGTATTCTCCTAAGCTTTGGCATAGCTCCCATGCACAAGTTTCCTTGTGGAGACGAGATTTGTTCTGATGGGTGCCTCAGGAAATCCCCTCTGCTGGTATTGGAATCCAGGCTTTTGAGGAGACATGCCTGTAAACCAAAGCAATGGATCCGAAAATGGCCTCGGGTCCTGTCTGGTTCAATCTTCTTGGTATGAGTGGAGGTAGATGAGTGGAGGTAGATGCTCAGCCGGTATCAACCGCCCTTTTTTGTCGCGGGCGACCTACACTATTGGGATGGCCTCAGGGACTTTGGAGGGTTCTCCTAATTTGTACGATTTTTGACAATGGAATGGGCCGAATTCCCATGGATTGGGTGGGGGCAGTCCTAATGTGTGGCTCCAGGGGTACCAGCCTGGAGGGAGTGTGGCCCAGGACTTTGAGGACTGAAGACTGAAAACACAAACTCAGCTTAAGTTTGGGGACGTAGGTATGGCACGCCCGATTTACAAACCATGAGAAGAACTCACCAGGATATGAAGAATGAGCGAGTCTGAGGAGCTTGCTCAGGCTTTTGTCTCTGGATTTGTTTCAGCGATGGCCGTGGAATGTTGGGGAGGTCTCATGTGCCATGGACGAATCTTCCTCTCTGTGGATTTGGCCCGATCCCAATTGTTTTTCGTCAATCTGTGGGATGGGAGGACTCCTTTCAGGTTTGTTACCTCAGGTGTCCCACCAAAAGAGGAATTCCAAAGCAGAGCCCTGGGGAAGAGTGAAGGGACAACCCGAACTATGGTTAAAAATTGGGGCCTTGGGGCATGGCAAGCCCAATATGCTGGCTCTTCATATAGGCCCTGAGAGGCCTTACCTGAGGACTGGGCTCAGGCTGAGGGTCACAATGTGTGTTTGTGACCAATGTGGCCCGCAAGCATGGGCTCGGCCTCATGGGCCACGCTTGTTTCAACTACACTGAACGTTGGACAACATGCCAACCACAAGTTTTCTTGCCATGGGGAAAGAGTTCTGATTTCTGCATCATTTTCAAACTGGGCAGTGGTTGGTGATAAGGTCTAGGTTCTGGAGCCTGAAAACCGCAGTTGGGAAGAGATGACGACCTAAGGCCATGGCGGGTCCGATGTGCTCAGTGTGCGGCCAGCTATCTGGGTGGGACCAGGAGGTCCAGGCTTAGGCAGGGTCAGAAGGGGATATAGTGCCCAGGTCAACCTATATTTTTGGGGTACAGCCGAATGGCGTGCAGGTTGATCCTCATTTGCGGTTTCGGGGTAGCCCTGAGGGCAATGTTTTACTTCTGTAGGGCAGGCAGAGTGCGGCATTGTAGTTCTGGATTGCCCAACTGGAGGGCTTGTGGGCCAGTAGTCTGAGGACGGAGTCTGAGAACACAAGCTAGGCCTAGGTTTCTGGGTGAGGATATGGCAGGCACAATCTACAGACCTCAATCGAGATCTCGTGCATCTGAAGTCAGGGCAAGGATCAGACGATCGCTCAGGTGGACTTTCTGCCCTGATGGCCCTTTCTTGAAGGGGGTTGGATCACGAGGACATGGGGGTTTTCCCACGATGGGAGTTGTGAGAAGCTCCAAACTGCAAAGATTCTTCTGCAGGACAATTAAGACCTGTTGGTTGGCTCCAGGCCAACGATTCCGAGCAGGTTCCTAAGGATGGATGGCTGGGAGGCCACCTCGCATTCTAATTGTCTCCAAGCAACAAGACAGGTTAGATCTGCTGGATGTGGGGGGCAACCGAAGAGGCTGAGTTGAAATGGACTCTCCTGTGGATGTGTCCTAATATGTTTTTGTGTCTATGGAGACCTTGGAATGAAGCGGTGGCCCTGGGTCCCTGAAGGGTTCACCTAAACAGAGGCTTTGACACAGCTCCAACGTGCATGTTTCCCATGTGTAGATGAGATTTGTTCTGATGGGTGAGTCAAGAAACAGCCATATGCTGGTATTGAAATCCAGGCCTCTGAGGAGAGATGCCTGGAAACCAAAGCAATGGATCCGATTAGTGCCTAGGGGCCTGTTCGTTCCTTTTTACCTCTGGGGACATCAGTCTACGGGTCTGAGTGCAGGTAGGTGCTCAGATGGGCTCAGATTGCCCCTGTTTGTCCTGGGAAGCCACAACTATTGGGATGGCCTCAGGGACTTTGGAGGTTATCCTACTAGTAGGGTTGTGGCCATTGGAATGGGCACATACAATTCCCATGGAGAGGGCAAGTACAGTCCTCAGGTTTGGCTCCAGGGCCCTGAGCCTGTAGGGTGTGTAGGCCAGAGCTGTTTGGACAGTTGTCTGAAAACACAAACTCGGCTTATGTTTTGGGTAATAGGTATGGCAGGACTGATCTACAGACCATGAGGAGGTCAATTCGGGATATGAAAAAAGGGCGAGTGTGAGGCTCTTGCTAGAGTTTTTGTCTCTGGATATCGTGTCACTCATGGTCGTGATATTGCCAGGTGACTTCATGGGAAATGGACGAGTCTTACTCTCTGGGGGTTCGGTTCCGTCGAAAGAGTTTGGCGTCATTCTGGGGATGGAAGAAGTCCGTTGTTTTGTTGTTGTCGATTTGTTTCATTTTGTTTTTCAACCTCAGATGTCCCACCAAATGAGGGATTCCAGAGTAGAGCCCTGGGGTGGGGCGACTGGACAACCAGAAATCTGGTTAAAAATTGGGGACTAGGGATATGTCAAGCCCATTATGACATCTAATGGTCCAGCCACTGAGAGGACTTACTAGAGGACAGGACTCACGCTGAGGTCACAATGCGTGTTTATGCTCTCGTCGCACGCAAGAATGGGCGGGGCCTCAGGGTGAATGCTTGTTTCTCCTACACTGAACGTTGGACAACATGCCAACCACAAGGTTTCTTGCCATGGGTCAGGAAGAGTTCTGATTTCTGCATCACAGTCACCCGTGGGCAGTGATTGGAGATAAGGTCTAGGTTCTGAAGCCTGAAAACTGAGGTAGGGAAGAGATGATGACCTAAGGCCATGGCGGGTCTGATGTGCTCAGCGTGCGGTCAGCTGTCTGGGTGTTGGTCAGCAGGTCCGGGCTCAGGTTGTGTCAGACAGTGCATTAGTGCCCAGGTTAGACTATATAATTTGGGTACATTCGAGTGCCGTGTAGGTTTATCCTCATTTAAGCTGCCTGGGCTGCTCATTAGGCAATATATTTTTTCTAGAGGGCAGTCAGAGTGCTTCATTGTCGGTCCGGAATTGCCAAACTTGAGGGCTTCGTGGCCAGGAGAGTGACGACGGAAGTCTGAGAACACAAGCTAGACTTCGGATTCAGGGTGAGGGCACGGCAGGTACCCCCTGCAGATCTGAACCAATATCTCATGCATCTGAAATCAGGGCGAGAATCCGACGTTGGCTCAGGTTGGAGTTTCTGTGCATGACGGCCCCTTCATGAAGGGAGCGGAATCTCAAGGCCATGGAGGTTTTCCACGTTGGGAGATGTGGGATGCCCCCTTCAAGGATTCCTTCTGCGGGACAATTGAGACCTGTTGGACAGCTCCAGGACATACCATATGGAATGACTCCAGAGCACCGTTCCAGGATGTATGCCTGGAAGTCCGCCTCGCCTTCCAATTGTCTCCTAGCAACAAGACAGTTTAGATCTCATGGATCTGCTGGAGCAACCGGGGTGGCTGAGTTGAAATGCAATTTCCAGAGGATGGGTCCTAACGTGTGTTTGCGTCCATGAGGGCCTTGGAATGGGGAGGTGGCGCCGGGACCCTGAAGTATTCTCCTAAGCTTTGGCATAGATCCCATGCACAAGTTTCCTTGTGGAGACGAGATTTGTTCTGATGGGTGCCTCAGGAAATCCCCTCTGCTGGTATTGGAATCCAGGCTTTTGAGGAGACATGCCTGTAAACCAAAGCAATGGATCCGATAATGGCCTCGGGTCCTGTCTGGTTCAATCTTCTTGGTATGAGTGGAGGTAGATGAGTGGAGGTAGATGCTCAGCCGGTATCAACCGCCCTTTTTTGTCCCGGGCGACCTACACTAATGGGATGGCCTCAGGGACTTTGGAGGGTTCTCCTAATTTGTACGATTTTTGACAATGGAATGGGCCGAATTCCCATGGATTGGGTGGGGGCAGTCCTAATGTGTGGCTCCAGGGGTATCAGCCTGGAGGGAGTGTGGCCCAGGACTTTGAGGACTGAAGACTGAAAACACAAACTCAGCTTACGTTTGGGGACGTAGGTATGGCACGCCCGATCTACAAACCATGAGAAGAACTCTTCAGGATATGAAGAATGAGCGAGTCTGAGGAGCTTGCTCAGGCTTTTGTCTCTGGATTTGTTTCAGCGATGGCCGTGGAATGTTGGGGAGGTCTCATGTGCCATGGACGAATCTTCCTCTCTGTGGATTTGGCCCGATCCCAATTGTTTTTCGTCAATCTGTGGGATGGGAGGACTCCTTTCAGGTTTGTTACCTCAGGTGTCCCACCAAAAGAGGAATTCCAAAGCAGAGCCCTGGGGAAGAGTGAAGGGACAACCCGAACTATGGTTAAAAATTGGGGCCTAGGGGCATGGCAAGCCCAATATGCTGTCTCTTCATATAGGCCCTGAGAGGCCTTACCTGAGGACTGGGCTCAGGCTGAGGGTCACAATGTGTGTTTGTGACCAATGTGGCCCGCAAGCATGGGCTCGGCCTCATGGGCCACGCTTGTTTCAACTACACTGAACGTTGGACAACATGCCAAGCACAAGGTTTCTTGCCATGGGGAAAGAGTTCTGATTTCTGCATCATTTTCAACCCTGGGCAGTGGTTGGAGATAAGGTCTAGGTTCTGGAGCCTGAAAACCGCAGTTGGGAAGAGATGACGACCTAAGGCCATGGCGGGTCCGATGTGCTCAGTGTGTGGCCAGCTGTCTGGGTGGGACCAGGAGGTCCAGGCTCAGGCTGGGTCAGAAGGGGAAATAGTGCCCAGGTCAGCCTATATGTTTGGGGTACAGCCGAATGGCGTGCAGGTTGATCCTCATTTGGGGTTTCGGGGTAGCCCTGAGGGCAATGTTTTACTTCTGTAGGGCAGGCAGAGTGCGGCATTGTAGTTCTGGATTGCCCAACTGGAGGGCTTGTGGGCCAGTAGTCTGAGGACGGAGTCTGAGAACCCAAGCTAGGCCTAGGTTTCTGGGTGAGGATATGGCAGGCACAATCTAGAGACCTCAATCGAGATCTCGTGCATCTGAAGTCAGGGCAAGGATCAGACGATCGCTCAGGTTGGACTTTCTGCCCTGATGGCCCTTTCTTGAAGGGGGTTGGATCACGAGGACATGGGGGTTTTCCCACGATGGGAGTTGTGAGAAGCTCCAAACTGCAAAGATTCTTCTGCAGGACAATTGAGACCTGTTGGTTGGCTCCAGTCCAACGATTCCGAGCAGGGTTCTAAGGATGGATGGCTGGGTAGCCCACCTCGCATTCCAATGGTCTCCAAGCAACAAGACAGGTTAGATCTGCTGCATGTGGCGGGCAACCGAGGAGGCTGAGTTGAAATGGACTCTCCTGTGGGTGTGTCCTAATATGTTTTTGTGTCTATGGAGACCTTCGAATGAAGCGGTGGCCCTGGGGCCCTGAAGGGTTCTCCTAAACAGAGGCTTTGACACAGCTCCAACGTGCATGTTTCCCAAGTGTAGATGAGATTTGTTCTGATGGGTGAGTCAAGAAACAACCATATGCTGGTATTGAAATCCAGGCCTCTGAGGAGAGTTTCCTGGAAACCAAAGCAATGGATCCGATTAGTGCCTAGGGGCCTGTTCGTTCCTTTTTACCTCTGGGGACATCAGTCTACGCGTCTGAGTGCAGGTAGGTGATCAGATGGGCTCAGATTGCCCCCTGGTTGTCCTGAGAAGCCACAAGTATTAGGATGGCCTCAGGGACTTTGGAGGTTATCCTATTAGTAGGGTTGTGGCCATTGGAATGGGCAATTACAATTCCCTTGGAGAGGGCAAGTACAGTCCTCAGGTTTGGCTCCAGGGCCCTGAGCCTGTAGGGTGTGTAGGCCAGAGCTGTTTGGACAGTTGTCTGAAAACACAAACTCGGCTTATGTTTTGGGTAATAGGTATGGCAGGACTGATCTACAGACCATGAGGAGAACACTTCGGGATATGAAAAAAGGGCGAGTGTGAGGCTCTTGCTCAAGTTTTTGTCTCTGGATATCGTGTCACTCATGGTCGTGAAATTGCCAGGTGACTTCATGGGAAATGGACGAGACTTACTCTCTGGGGGTTCGGTCCCGTCCAAAGAGTTTGCGGTCATTCTGGGGATGGAAGAAGTCCGTTTTTTTGTTGTTGTTGTCGATTTGTTTCATTTTGTTTTTCAACCCCAGATGTCCCACCATATGAGGGATTCCAGAGTAGAGCCCTGGGGTGGGGCGACTGGACAACCAGAAATCTGGTTAAAAATTGGGGACTAGGGATATGTCAAGCCCATTATGACATCTAATGGTCCAGCCACTGAGAGGACTTACTAGAGGACAGGACTCACGCTGAGGTCACAATGCGTGTTTATGCTCTCCTCGCACACAAGAATGGGCGGGGCCTCAGGGTGAATGCTGTTTTCTCCTACAGTGAACGTTGGACAACATGCCAACCACAAGGTTTCTTGCCATGGGTCAGGAAGAGTTCTGATTTCTGCATCACAGTCACCCGTGGGCAGTGATTGGAGATAAAGTCTAGTTTCTGAAGCCTGAAAACTGAGGTAGGGAAGAGATGATGACCTAAGGCCAGGGCGGGTCTGATGTGCTCAGGGTGCGGTCAGCTGTCTGGGTGTTGGTCAGCAGGTCCGGGCTCAGGTTGTGTCAGACAGTGCATTAGTGCCCAGGTTAGACTATATAATTTGGGTACATTCGAGTGCCGTGTAGGTTTATCTTCATTTAAGCTGCCTGGTCAGCTCATTAGGCAATATATTTTTTCAGGAGGGCAGGCAGAGTGCTTCATTGTCGGTCCGGAATTGCCAAACATGAGGGCTTCGGGGCCAGGAGAGTGAGGACGGAATCTGAGAACACAAGCTAGACTTCGGATTCAGGGTGAGGGCACGGCAGGTACCCCCTGCAGATCTGAACCAATATCTCATGCATCTGAAGTCAGGTCGAGGATCCGACGTTGGCTCAGGTTGGAGTTTCTGTGCATGATGGCCCCTTCATAAAGGGAGCGGAATCTCGAGGCCATGGAGGTTTTCCACGTTGGGAGATGTGGGATGCCCCCTTCAAGGATTCCTTCTACGGGACAATTGAGACCTGTTGGACAGCTCCAGGACATCCCATATGGAATGACTCCAGAGCACTGTTCCAGGATGGATGCCTGGGAAGTCCGCCTCGCCTTCCAATTGTCTTCTAGCAACAAGACAGTTTAGATCTAATGGATCTGCGGGAGCAACGGGGTGGCTGAGTTGAAATGCACTTTCCAGAGGATGGGTCCTAATGTGTGTTTGTGTCCATGAGGGCCTTGGAATGGGGAGGTGGCACCGGGACCCTGAAGTATTCTCCTAAGCTTTGGCATAGCTCCCATGCACAAGTTTCCTTGTGGAGACGAGATTTGTTCTGATGGGTGCCTCAGGAAATCCCCTCTGCTGGTATTGGAATCCAGGCTTTTGAGGAGACATGCCTGTAAACCAAAGCAATGGATCCGATAATGGCCTCGGGTCCTGTCTGGTTCAATCTTCTTGGTATGAGTGGAGGTAGATGAGTGGAGGAAGATGGTCAGCTGGTATCAACCGCCCTTTTTTGTCCCGGGCGATGTACACTATTGGGATGGCCTCAGGGACTTTGGAGGGTTCTCCTAATTTGTACGATTTTTGACAATGGAATGGGCAGAATTCCCATGGATTGGGTGGGGGCAGTCCTAATGTGTGGCTCCAGGGGCCACAGCCTGGAGGGAGTGTGGCCCAGGACTTTGAGGACAGAAGACTGAAAACACAAACTCAGCTTAAGTTTGGGGACGTAGGTATGGCACGCCCGATCTACAAACCATGAGACGAACTCTTCAGGATATGAAGAATGAGCGAGTCTGGGTCGCTTGCTCAGGCTTTTGTCTCTGGATTTTGTTTCAGCGATGGCCGTGGAATGTTGGGGAGGTCTCATGGGCCATGGACGAATCTTCCTCTCTGTGGATTTGGCCCGATCCCAATTGTTTTTCGTCAATCTGTGGGATGGGAGGACTCCTTTCAGGTTTGTTACCTCTGGTGTTTCACCAAAAGAGGAATTCCAAAGCAGAGCCCTGGGGAAGAGTAAAGGGACACCCCGAACTATGGTTAAAAATTGGGGACTAGGGGCATGGCAAGCCCAATATGCTGTCTCTTCATATAGGCCCTGAGAGGCCTTACCTGAGGACTGGGCTCAGGCTGAGGGTCACAATGTGTGTTTGTGACCAATGTGGCCCGCAAGCATGGGCTGGGCCTCATGGGCCACACTTGTTTCAACTACACTGAACGTTGGACAACATGCCAAGCACAAGGTTTCTTGCCATGGGGAAAGAGTTCTGATTTCTGCATCATTTTCAACCCTGGGCAGTGGTTGGAGATAAGGTCTAGGTTCTGGAGCCTGAAAACCGCAGTTGGGAAGAGATGACGACCTAAGGCCATGGCGGGTCCGATGTGCTCAGTGTGTGGCCAGCTGTCTGGGTGGGACCAGGAGGTCCAGGCTCAGGCTGGGTCAGAAGGGGAAATAGTGCCCAGGTCAGCCTATATGTTTGGGGTACAGCCGAATGGCGTGCAGGTTGATCCTCATTTGGGGTTTCGGGGTAGCCCTGAGGGCAATGTTTTACTTCTGTAGGGCAGGCAGAGTGCGGCATTGTAGTTCTGGATTGCCCAACTGGAGGGCTTGTGGGCCAGTAGTCTGAGGACGGAGTCTGAGAACCCAAGCTAGGCCTAGGTTTCTGGGTGAGGATATGGCAGGCACAATCTAGAGACCTCAATCGAGATCTCGTGCATCTGAAGTCAGGGCAAGGATCAGACGATCGCTCAGGTTGGACTTTCTGCCCTGATGGCCCTTTCTTGAAGGGGGTTGGATCACGAGGACATGGGGGTTTTCCCACGATGGGAGTTGTGAGAAGCTCCAAACTGCAAAGATTCTTCTGCAGGACAATTGAGACCTGTTGGTTGGCTCCAGTCCAACGATTCCGAGCAGGGTTCTAAGGATGGATGGCTGGGTAGCCCACCTCGCATTCCAATGGTCTCCAAGCAACAAGACAGGTTAGATCTGCTGCATGTGGCGGGCAACCGAGGAGGCTGAGTTGAAATGGACTCTCCTGTGGGTGTGTCCTAATATGTTTTTGTGTCTATGGAGACCTTCGAATGAAGCGGTGGCCCTGGGGCCCTGAAGGGTTCTCCTAAACAGAGGCTTTGACACAGCTCCAACGTGCATGTTTCCCAAGTGTAGATGAGATTTGTTCTGATGGGTGAGTCAAGAAACAACCATATGCTGGTATTGAAATCCAGGCCTCTGAGGAGAGTTTCCTGGAAACCAAAGCAATGGATCCGATTAGTGCCTAGGGGCCTGTTCGTTCCTTTTTACCTCTGGGGACATCAGTCTACGCGTCTGAGTGCAGGTAGGTGCTATGATGGGCTCAGATTGCCCCCTGTTTGTCCTGAGAAGCCACAACTATTAGGATGGCCTCAGGGACTTTGGAGGTTATCCTATTAGTAGGGTTGTGGCCATTGGAATGGGCACATACAATTCCCTTGGAGAGGGCAAGTACAGTCCTCAGGTTTGGCTCCAGGGCCCTGAGCCTGTAGGGTGTGTAGGCCAGAGCTGTTTGGACAGTTGTCTGAAAACACAAACTCGGCTTATGTTTTGGGTCATAGGTATGGCAGGACTGATCTACAGACCATGAGGAGAACACTTCGGGATATGAAAAAAGGGCGAGTGTGAGGCTCTTGCTCAAGTTTTTGTCTCTGGATATCGTGTCACTCATGGTCGTGAAATTGCCGGGTGACTTCATGGGAAATGGACGAGTCTTACTCTCTGGGGGTTCGGTCCCGTCCAAAGAGTTTGCGGTCATTCTGGGGATGGAAGAAGTCCGTTTTTTTGTTGTTGTTGTCGATTTGTTTCATTTTGTTTTTAAACCCCAGATGTCCCACCATATGAGGGATTCCAGAGTAGAGCCCTGGGGTGGGGCGACTGGACAACCAGAAATCTGGTTAAAAATTGGGGACTAGGGACATGTCAAGCCCATTATGACATCTAATGGTCCAGCCACTGAGAGGACTTACTAGAGGACAGGACTCACGCTGAGGTCACAATGCGTGTTTATGCTCTCCTCGCACACAAGAATGGGCGGGGCCTCAGGGTGAATGCTGTTTTCTCCTACACTGAACGTTGGACAACATGCCAACCACAAGGTTTCTTGCCATGGGTCAGGAAGAGTTCTGATTTCTGCATCACAGTCACCCGTGGGCAGTGATTGGAGATAAAGTCTAGGTTCTGAAGCCTGAAAACTGAGGTAGGGAAGAGATGATGACCTAAGGCCAGGGCGGGTCTGATGTGCTCAGGGTGCGGTCAGCTGTCTGGGTGTTGGTCAGCAGGTCCGGGCTCAGGTTGTGTCAGACAGTGCATTAGTGCCCAGGTTAGACTATATAATTTGGGTACATTCGAGTGCCGTGTAGGTTTATCTTCATTTAAGCTGCCTGGTCAGCTCATTAGGCAATATATTTTTTCAGGAGGGCAGGCAGAGTGCTTCATTGTCGGTCCGGAATTGCCAAACATGAGGGCTTCGGGGCCAGGAGAGTGAGGACGGAATCTGAGAACACAAGCTAGACTTCGGATTCAGCGTGAGGGCACGGCAGGTACCCCCTGCAGATCTGAACCAATATCTCATGCATCTGAAGTCAGGTCGAGGATCCGACGTTGGCTCAGGTTGGAGTTTCTGTGCATGATGGCCCCTTAATAAAGGGAGCGGAATCTCGAGGCCATGGAGGTTTTCCACGTTGGGAGATGTGGGATGCCCCCTTCAAGGATTCCTTCTGCGGGACAATTGAGACCTGTTGGACAGCTCCAGGACATCCCATATGGAATGACTCCAGAGCACTGTTCCAGGATGGATGCCTGGGAAGTCCGCCTCGCCTTCCAATTGTCTTCTAGCAACAAGACAGTTTAGATCTAATGGATCTGCGGGAGCAACGGGGTGGCTGAGTTGAAATGCACTTTCCAGAGGATGGGTCCTAATGTGTGTTTGTGTCCATGAGGGCCTTGGAATGGGGAGGTGGCACCGGGACCCTGAAGTATTCTCCTAAGCTTTGGCATAGCTCCCATGCTCAAGTTTCCTTGTGGAGACGAGATTTGTTCTGATGGGTGCCTCAGGAAATCCCCTCTGCTGGTATTGGAATCCAGGCTTTTGAGGAGACATGCCTGTAAACCAAAGCAATGGATCCGATAATGGCCTCGGGTCCTGTCTGGTTCAATCTTCTTGGTATGAGTGGAGGTAGATGACGGAGGAAGATGCTCAGCTGGTATCAACCGCCCTTTTTTGTCCCGGGCGATCTACACTATTGGGATGGCCTCAGGGACTTTGGAGGGTTCTCCTAATTTGTACGATTTTTGACAATGGAATGGGCAGAATTCCCATGGATTGGGTGGGGGCAGTCCTAATGTGTGGCTCCAGGGGCCACAGCCTGGAGGGAGTGTGGCCCAGGACTTTGAGGACAGAAGACTGAAAACACAAACTCAGCTTAAGTTTGGGGACGTAGGTATGGCACGCCCGATCTACAAACCATGAGACGAACTCTTCAGGATATGAAGAATGAGCGAGTCTGGGTCGCTTGCTCAGGCTTTTGTCTCTGGATTTTGTTTCAGCGATGGCCGTGGAATGTTGGGGAGGTCTCATGGGCCATGGACGAATCTTCCTCTCTGTGGATTTGGCCCGATCCCAATTGTTTTTCGTCAATCTGTGGGATGGGAGGACTCCTTTCAGGTTTGTTACCTCTGGTGTCCCACCAAAAGAGGAATTCCAAAGCAGAGCCCTGGGGAAGAGTAAAGGGACACCCCGAACTATGGTTAAAAATTGGGGACTAGGGGCATGGCAAGCCCAATATGCTGTCTCTTCATATAGGCCCTGAGAGGCCTTACCTGAGGACTGGGCTCAGGCTGAGGGTCACAATGTGTGTTTGTGACCAATGTGGCCCGCAAGCATGGGCTGGGCCTCATGGGCCACACTTGTTTCAACTACACTGAACGTTGGACAACATGCCAAGCACAAGGTTTCTTGCCATGGGGAAAGAGTTCTGATTTCTGCATCATTTTCAACCCTGGGCAGTGGTTGGAGATAAGGTCTAGGTTCTGGAGCCTGAAAACCGCAGTTGGGAAGAGATGACGACCTAAGGCCATGGCGGGTCCGATGTGCTCAGTGTGTGGCCAGCTGTCTGGGTGGGACCAGGAGGTCCAGGCTCAGGCTGGGTCAGAAGGGGAAATAGTGCCCAGGTCAGCCTATATGTTTGGGGTACAGCCGAATGGCGTGCAGGTTGATCCTCATTTGGGGTTTCGGGGTAGCCCTGAGGGCAATGTTTTACTTCTGTAGGGCAGGCAGAGTGCGGCATTGTAGTTCTGGATTGCCCAACTGGAGGGCTTGTGGGCCAGTAGTCTGAGGACGGAGTCTGAGAACCCAAGCTAGGCCTAGGTTTCTGGGTGAGGATATGGCAGGCACAATCTAGAGACCTCAATCGAGATCTCGTGCATCTGAAGTCAGGGCAAGGATCAGACGATCGCTCAGGTTGGACTTTCTGCCCTGATGGCCCTTTCTTGAAGGGGGTTGGATCACGAGGACATGGGGGTTTTCCCACGATGGGAGTTGTGAGAAGCTCCAAACTGCAAAGATTCTTCTGCAGGACAATTGAGACCTGTTGGTTGGCTCCAGTCCAACGATTCCGAGCAGGGTTCTAAGGATGGATGGCTGGGTAGCCCACCTCGCATTCCAATGGTCTCCAAGCAACAAGACAGGTTAGATCTGCTGCATGTGGCGGGCAACCGAGGAGGCTGAGTTGAAATGGACTCTCCTGTGGGTGTGTCCTAATATGTTTTTGTGTCTATGGAGACCTTCGAATGAAGCGGTGGCCCTGGGGCCCTGAAGGGTTCTCCTAAACAGAGGCTTTGACACAGCTCCAACGTGCATGTTTCCCATGTGTAGATGAGATTTGTTCTGATGGGTGAGTCAAGAAACAACCATATGCTGGTATTGAAATCCAGGCCTCTGAGGAGAGTTTCCTGGAAACCAAAGCAATGGATCCGATTAGTGCCTAGGGGCCTGTTCGTTCCTTTTTACCTCTGGGGACATCAGTCTACGCGTCTGAGTGCAGGTAGGTGATCAGATGGGCTCAGATTGCCCCCTGGTTGTCCTGAGAAGCCACAAGTATTAGGATGGCCTCAGGGACTTTGGAGGTTATCCTATTAGTAGGGTTGTGGCCATTGGAATGGGCACATACAATTCCCTTGGAGAGGCAAGTACAGTCCTCAGGTTTGGCTCCAGGGCCCTGAGCCTGTAGGGTGTGTAGGCCAGAGCTGTTTGGACAGTTGTCTGAAAACACAAACTCGGCTTATGTTTTGGGTCATAGGTATGGCAGGACTGATCTACAGACCATGAGGAGAACACTTCGGGATATGAAAAAAGGGCGAGTGTGAGGCTCTTGCTCAAGTTTTTGTCTCTGGATATCGTGTCACTCATGGTCGTGAAATTGCCGGGTGACTTCATGGGAAATGGACGAGTCTTACTCTCTGGGGGTTCGGTCCCGTCCAAAGAGTTTGCGGTCATTCTGGGGATGGAAGAAGTCCGTTTTTTTGTTGTTGTTGTCGATTTGTTTCATTTTGTTTTTCAACCTCAGATGTCCCACCAAATGAGGGATTCCAGAGTAGAGCCCTGGGGTGGGGCGACTGGACAACCAGAAATCTGGTTAAAAATTGGGGACTAGGGACATGTCAAGCCCATTATGACATCTAATGGTCCAGCCACTGAGAGGACTTACTAGAGGACAGGACTCACGCTGAGGTCACAATGCGTGTTTATGCTCTCGTCGCACACAAGAATGGGCGGGGCCTCAGGGTGAATGTTGTTTTCTCCTACACTGAACGTTGGACAACATGCCAACCACAAGGTTTCTTGCCATGGGTCAGGAAGAGTTCTGATTTCTGCATCACAGTCACCCGTGGGCAGTGATTGGAGATAAAGTCTAGGTTCTGAAGCCTGAAAACTGAGGTAGGGAAGAGATGATGACCTAAGGCCAGGGCGGGTCTGATGTGCTCAGGGTGCGGTCAGCTGTCTGGGTGTTGGTCAGCAGGTCCGGGCTCAGGTTGTGTCAGACAGTGCATTAGTGCCCAGGTTAGACTATATAATTTGGGTACATTCGAGTGCCGTGTAGGTTTATCTTCATTTAAGCTGCCTGGTCAGCTCATTAGGCAATATATTTTTTCAGGAGGGCAGGCAGAGTGCTTCATTGTCGGTCCGGAATTGCCAAACATGAGGGCTTCGGGGCCAGGAGAGTGAGGACGGAATCTGAGAACACAAGCTAGACTTCGGATTCAGGGTGAGGGCACGGCAGGTACCCCCTGCAGATCTGAACCAATATCTCATGCATCTGAAGTCAGGTCGAGGATCCGACGTTGGCTCAGGTTGGAGTTTCTGTGCATGATGGCCCCTTCATAAAGGGAGCGGAATCTCGAGGCCATGGAGGTTTTCCACGTTGGGAGATGTGGGATGCCCCCTTCAAGGATTCCTTCTGCGGGACAATTGAGACCTGTTGGACAGCTCCAGGACATCCCATATGGAATGACTCCAGAGCACTGTTCCAGGATGGGTGCCTGGGAAGTCCGCCTCGCCTTCCAATTGTCTCCTAGCAACAAGACAGTTTAGATCTAATGGATCTGCGGGAGCAACGGGGTGGCTGAGTTGAAATGCACTTTCCAGAGGATGGGTCCTAATGTGTGTTTGTGTCCATGAGGGCCTTGGAATGGGGAGGTGGCACCGGGACCCTGAAGTATTCTCCTAAGCTTTGGCATAGCTCCCATGCACAAGTTTCCTTGTGGAGACGAGATTTGTTCTGATGGGTGCCTCAGGAAATCCCCTCTGCTGGTATTGGAATCCAGGCTTTTGAGGAGACATGCCTGTAAACCAAAGCAATGGATCCGATAATGGCCTCGGGTCCTGTCTGGTTCAATCTTCTTGGTATGAGTGGAGGTAGATGAGTGGAGGAAGATGCTCAGCTGGTATCAACCGCCCTTTTTTGTCCCGGGCGATCTACACTATTGGGATGGCCTCAGGGACTTTGGAGGGTTCTCCTAATTTGTACGATTTTTGACAATGGAATGGGCAGAATTCCCATGGATTGGGTGGGGGCAATCCTAATGTGTGGCTCCAGGGGCCACAGCCTGGAGGGAGTGTGGCCCAGGACTTTGAGGACAGAAGACTGAAAACACAAACTCAGCTTAAGTTTGGGGACGTAGGTATGGCACGCCCGATCTACAAACCATGAGACGAACTCTTCAGGATATGAAGAATGAGCGAGTCTGAGTCGCTTGCTCAGGCTTTTGTCTCTGGATTTTGTTTCAGCGATGGCCGTGGAATGTTGGGGAGGTCTCATGGGCCATGGACGAATCTTCCTCTCTGTGGATTTGGCCCGATCCCAATTGTTTTTCGTCAATCTGTGGGATGGGAGGACTCCTTTCAGGTTTGTTACCTCTGGTGTCCCACCAAAAGAGGAATTCCAAAGCAGAGCCCTGGGGAAGAGTAAAGGGACACCCCGAACTATGGTTAAAAATTGGGGACTAGGGGCATGGCAAGCCCAATATGCTGTCTCTTCATATAGGCCCTGAGAGGCCTTACCTGAGGACTGGGCTCAGGCTGAGGGTCACAATGTGTGTTTGTGACCAATGTGGCCCGCAAGAATGGGCTGGGCCTCATGGGCCACGCTTGTTTCAACTACACTGAACGTTGGACAACATGCCAAGCACAAGGTTTCTTGCCATGGGGAAAGAGTTCTCATTTCTGCATCATTTTCAACCCTGGGCAGTGGTTGGAGATAAGATCTAGGTTCTGGAGCCTGAAAACCGCAGTTGGGAAGAGATGACGACCTAAGGCCATGGCGGGTCCGATGTGCTCAGTGTGTGGCCAGCTGTCTGGGTGGGACCAGGAGGTCCAGGCTCAGGCTGGGTCAGAAGGGGAAATAGTGCCCAGGTCAGCCTATATGTTTGGGGTACAGCCGAATGGCGTGCAGGTTGATCCTCATTTGGGGTTTCGGGGTAGCCCTGAGGGCAATGTTTTACTTCTGTAGGGCAGGCAGAGTGCGGCATTGTAGTTCTGGATTGCCCAACTGGAGGGCTTGTGGGCCAGTAGTCTGAGGACGGAGTCTGAGAACCCAAGCTAGGCCTAGGTTTCTGGGTGAGGATATGGCAGGCACAATCTAGAGACCTCAATCGAGATCTCGTGCATCTGAAGTCAGGGCAAGGATCAGACGATCGCTCAGGTTGGACTTTCTGCCCTGATGGCCCTTTCTTGAAGGGGGTTGGATCACGAGGACATGGGGGTTTACCCACGATGGGAGTTGTGAGAAGCTCCAAACTGCAAAGATTCTTCTGCAGGACAATTGAGACCTGTTGGTTGGCTCCAGGCCAACGATTCCGAGCAGGGTTCTAAGGATGGATGGCTGGGTAGCTCACCTCGCATTCCAATTGTCTCCAAGCAACAAGACAGGTTAGATCTGCTGCATGTGGCGGGCAACCGAGGAGGCTGAGTTGAAATGGACTCTCCTGTGGGTGTGTCCTAATATGTTTTTGTGTCTATGGAGACCTTCGAATGAAGAGGTGGCCCTGGGGCCCTGAAGGGTTCTCCTAAACAGAGGCTTTGACACAGCTCCAACGTGCATGTTTCCCAAGTGTAGATGAGATTTGTTCTGATGGGTGAGTCAAGAAACAACCATATGCTGGTATTGAAATCCAGGCCTCTGAGGAGAGTTTCCTGGAAACCAAAGCAATGGATCCGATTAGTTCCTAGGGGCCTGCTCGTTCCTTTTTACCTCTGGGGACATCAGTCTACAGGTCTGAGTGCAGGTAGGTGCTCAGATGGGCTCAGATTGCCCCTGTTTGTCCTGGGAAGCCACAACTATTGGGATGGCCTCAGGGACTTTGGAGGTTATCCTATTAGTAGGGTTGTGGCCATTGGAATGGGCACATACAATTCCCTTGGAGAGGGCAAGTACAGTCCTCAGGTTCGGCTCAAGGGCCCTGAGCCTGTAGGGTGTGTAGGCCAGAGCTGTTTGGACAGTTGTCTGAAAATACAAACTCGGCTTATGTTTTGGGTCATAGGTATGGCAGGACTGATCTACAGACCATGAGGAGAACACTTCGGGATATGAAAAAAGGGCGAGTGTGAGGCTCTTGCTCAAGTTTTTGTCTCTGGATATCGTGTCACTCATGGTCGTGAAATTGCCGGGTGACTTCATGGGAAATGGACGAGTCTTACTCTCTGGGGGTTCGGTCCCATTCAAAGAGTTTGCAGTCATTCTGGGGATGGAAGAAATCCGTTTTTTTGTTGTTGTTGTCGATTTCTTTCATTTTGTTTTTCAACCTCAGATGATCCACCAAATGAGGGAATCCAGAGTAGAGCCCTGGGGTGGGGCGATGGACAACCAGAAATCTGGTTAAAAATTGGGGACTAGGGACATGTCAAGCCCATTATGACATCTAATGGTCCAGCCACTGAGAGGACTTACTAGAGGACAGGACTCACGCTGAGGTCACAATGCGTGTTTATGCTCTCGTCGCACTCAAGAATGGGCGGGGCCTCAGGGTGAATGTTGGTTTCTCCTACACTGAACGTTGGACAACATGCCAACCACAAGGTTTCTTGCCATGGGTCAGGAAGAGTTCTGATTTCTGCATCACAGTCACCCGTGGGCAGTGATTGGAGATAAGGTCTAGGTTCTGAAGCCTGAAAACTGAGGTAGGGAAGAGATGATGACCTAAGACCAGGGCGGGTCTGATGTGCTCAGGGTGCGGTCAGCTGTCTGGGTGTTGGTCAGCAGGTCCGGGCTCAGGTTGTGTCAGACAGTGCATTAGTGCCCAGGTTAGACTATATTATTTGGGTACATTCGAGTGCCGTGTAGGTTTATCTTCATTTAAGCTGCCTGGTCAGCTCATTAGGCAATATATTTTTTCTAGACGGCAGGCAGAGTGCTTCATTGTCGGTCCGGAATTGCCAAACATGAGGGCTTCGGGGCCAGGAGAGTGAGGACGGAAGTCTGAGAACACAAGCTAGACTTCGGATTCAGGGTGAGGGCATGGCAGGTACCCCCTGCAGATATGAACCAATATCTCATGCATCTGAAGTCAGGGCGAGGATCCGACGTTGGCTCAGGTTGGAGTTTCTGTGCATGACGGCCCCTTCATGAAGGGAGCGGAATCTCGAGGCCATGGAGGTTTTCCACGTTGGGAGATGTGGGAAGCCCCCTTCAAGGATTCCTTCTGCGGGACAATTGAGACCTGTTGGACAGCTACAGGACATCCCATATGAAATGACACCAGAGCACCGTTCGAGGATGGATGCCTGGGAAGTCCGCCTCGCCTTCCAATTGTCTCCTAGCAACAAGACAGTTTAGATCTAATGGATCTGCGGGAGCAACCGGAGTGGCTGAGTTGAAATGCACTTTCCAGAGGATGGGTCCTAATGTGTGTTTGTGTCCATGAGGGCCTTGGAATGGGGAGGTGGCACCGGGACCCTGAAGTATTCTCCTTAGCTTTGGCATAGCTCCCATGCTCAAGTTTCCTTGTGGAGACGAGATTTGTTCTGATGGGTGCCTCAGGAAATCCCCTCTGCTGGTTTTGGAATCAAGGCTTTTGAGGAGACATGCCTGTAAACCAAAGCAATGGATCCGATAATGGCCTCGGGTCTTGTCTGGTTCAATCTTCTTGGTATGAGTGGAGGTAGATGAGTGGAGGTAGATGCTCAGCTGGTATCAACCACCCTTTTTTGTCCCGGGCGACCTACACTATTGGGATGGCCTCAGGGACTTTGGAGGGTTCTCCTAATTTGTACGATTTTTGACAATGGAATGGGCAGAATTCCCATGGATTGTGTGGGGGCAGTCAAAATGTGTGGCTCCAGGGGCCACAGCCTGGAGGGAGTGTGGCCCAGGACTTTGAGGACAGAGGACTGAAAACACAAACTCAGCTTAAGTTTGGGGACGTAGGTATGGCACGCCCGATCTACAAACCATGAGCAGAACTCTTCAGGATATGACGAATGAGCGAGTCTGAGTCGCTTGCTCAGGCTTTTGTCTCTGGATTTTGTTTCAGCGATGGCCGTGGAATGTTGGGGAGGTCTCATGGGCCATGGACGAATCTTCCTCTCTGTGGATTTGGCCCGATCCCAATTGTTTTTCGTCAATCTGTGGGATGGGAGGACTCCTTTAAGGTTTGTTACCTCAGGTGTCCCACCAAAAGAGGAATTCAAAAGCAGAGCCCTGGGGAGAGTGAAGGGACACCCCGAACTATGGTTAAAAATTGGGGCCTAGGGGCATGGCAAGCCCAATATGCTGTCTCTTCATATAGGCCCTGAGAGGCCTTACCTGAGGACTGGGCTCAGGCTCAGGGTCACAATGTGTGTTTGTGACCAATGTGGCCCGCAAGCATGGGCTGGGCCTCATGGGCCACGCTTGTTTCAACTACACTGGACGTTGGACAACATGCCAAGCACAAGTTTTCTTGCCATGGGGAAATAGTTCTGATTTCTGCATCATTTTCAACCCTGGGCAGTGGTTGGAGATAAGGTCTAGGTTCTGGAGCCTGAAAAACGCAGTTGGGAAGAGATGACGACCTAAGGCCCTGGCGGGTCCGATATGCTCAGTGTGCAGCCAGCTGTCTGGGTGGGACCAGGAGGTCCAGGCTCAGGCTGGGTCAGAAGGGGAAATAGTGCCCAGGTCAGCCTATATGTTTGGGGTACAGACGAATGGCGTGCAGGTTGATCCTCATTTGGGTCAGCTCATTAGGCAATATATTTTTTCTAGAGGGCAGGCAGAGTGCTTCATTGTCGGTCCGGAATTGCCAAACATGAGGGCTTCGGGGCCAGGAGAGTGAAGACGGAAGTCTGAGAACACAAGCTAGACTTCGGATTCAGGGTGAGGTCACGGCAGGTACCCCCTGCAGATCTGAACCAATATCTCATGCATCTGAAGTCAGGGCGAGGATCCGACGATGGCTCAGGTTGGAGTTTCTGTGCATGACGGCCCCTTCATGAAGGGAGCGGAATCTCGAGGCCATGGAGGTTTTCCACGTTGGGAGATGTGGGATGCCCCCTTCAAGGATTCCTTCTGCGGGACAATTGAGACCTGTTGGACAGCTCCAGGACATCCCATATGGAATGACGCCAGAGCACCATTCGAGGATGGATGCCTGGGAAGTCCGCCTCGCCTTCCAATTATCTCCTAGCAACAAGACAGTTTAGATCTAATGGATCTGCGGGAGCAACCGGGGTGGCTGAGTTGAAATGCACTTTCCAGAGGATGGGTCCTAATGTGTGTTTGTGTCCATGAGGGCCTTGGAATGGGGAGGTGGCACCGGGACCCTGAAGTATTCTCCTAAGCTTTGGCATAGCTCCCATGCACAAGTTTCCTTGTGGAGACGAGATTTGTTCTGATGGGTGCCTCAGGAAATCCCCTCTGCTGGTATTGGAATCCAGGCTTTTGAGGAGACATGCCTGTAAACCAAAGCAATGGATCCGATAATGGCCTCGGGTCCTGTCTGGTTCAATCTTCTTGGTATGAGTGGAGGTAGATGAGTGGAGGAAGATGCTCAGCTGGTATCAACCGCCCTTTTTTGTCCCGGGCGACCTACACTATTGGGATGGCCTCAGGGACTTTGGAGGGTTCTCCTAATTTGTACGATTTTTGACAATGGAATGGGCAGAATTCCCATGGATTGGGTGGGGGCAGTCCTAATGTGTGGCTCCAGGGGCCCCAGCCTGGAGGGAGTGTGGCCCAGGACTTTGAGGACAGAAGACTGAAAACACAAACTCAGCTTAAGTTTGGGGACGTAGGTATGGCACGCCCGATCTACAAACCATGAGAAGAACTCTTCAGGATATGAAGAATGAGCGAGTCTGAGGCGCTAGCTCAGGCTTTTGTCTCTGGATTTTGTTTCAGCGATGGCCGTGGAATGTTGGGGAGGTCTCATGGGCCATGGACGAATCTTCCTCTCTGTGGATTTGGCACGATCCCAATTGTTTTTCGTCAATCTGTGGGATGGGAGGACTCCTTTCAGGTTTGTTACCTCTGGTGTCCCCCCAGAAGAGGAATTTCAAAGCAGAGCCCTCGGGAAGAGTGAAGGGACACCCCGAACTATGGTTAAAAATTGGTGCCTGGGGGCATGGCAAGCCCAATATGCTGTCTCTTCATATAGGCCCTGAGAGGCCTTACCTGAGGACTGGGCTCAGGCTCAGGGTCACAATGTGTGTTTGTGACCAATGTGGCCCGCAAGCATGGGCTGGGCCTCATGGGCCACGCTTGTTTCAACTACACTGAACGTTGGACAGCATGCCAAGCACAAGGTTTCTTGCCATGGGGAAAGAGTTCTGATTTCTGCATCATTTTCAACCCTGGGCAGTGGTTGGAGATAAGGTCTAGGTTCTGGAGCCTGAAAACCGCAGTTGGGAAGAGATGACGACCTAAGGCCATGGCGGGTCTGATGTGCTCAGTGTGCGGCCAGCTGTCTGGGTGGGACCAGGGGGTACAGGCTCAGGCTGGGTCAGAAGGGGAAATAGTGCCCAGGTCAGCCTATATGTTTGGGGTACAGCCGATTGGCATGCAGGTTGATCCTCATTTGGGGTTTCGAGGTAGCCCTGAGGGCAATGTTTTACTTCTGTAGGGCAGGCAGAGTGCGGCATTGTAGTTCTGGATTGCCCAACTGGAGGGCTTGTGGGCCAGTAGTCTGAGGACGGAGTCTGAGAACCCAAGCTAGGCCTAGGTTTCTGGGTGAGGATATGGCAGGCAAAATCTACAGACCTCAATAGAGATCTCGTGCATCTGAAGTCAGGGCAAGGATCAGACGATCGCTCAGGTTGGACTTTCTGCCCTGATGACCCTTTCTTGAAGGGGGTTGGATCACGAGGACATGGGGGTTTTCCCACGATGGGAGTTGTGAGAAGCTCCTAACTGCAAAGATTCTTCTGCAGGACAATTGAGACCTGTTGGTTGGCTCCAGGCCAACGATTCCGAGCAGGGTTCTAAGGATGGATGGCTGGGTAGCCCACATCGCATTCCAATTGTCTCCAAGCAACAAGACAGGTTAGATCTGCTGGATGTGGCGGGCAACCGAGGAGGCTGAGTTGAAATGGACTCTCTTGTGGATGTGTCCTAATATGTTTTTGTGTCTATGGAGACCTGGAATGAAGCGGTGGCCCTGGGGCCCTAAAGGGTTCTCCTAAACAGAGGCTTTGACACAGCTCCAACGTGCATGTTTCCCATGTGTAGATGAGATTTGTTCTGATGGGTGAGTCAAGAAACAGCAATATGCTGGTATTGAAATCCAGGCCTCTAAGGAGAGTTTCCTGGAAACCAAAGCAATGGATCCGATTAGTACCTAGGGGCCTGTTCGTTGCTTTTTACCTCTGGGGACATCAGTCTACGGGTCTGAGTGCAGGTAGGTGCTCAGATGGGCTCAGATTGCCCCCTGTTTGTCCTGGGAAGCCACAACTATTGGGATGGCCTCAGGGACTTTGGAGGTTATCCTATTAGTAGGGTTGTGGCCATTGGAATGGGCACATACAATTCCTTTGGAGAGGGCAAGTACAGTCCTCAGGTTTGGCTCCAGGGCCCTGAGCCTGTAGGGTGTGTAGGCCAGAGCTGTTTGGACAGTTGTCTGAAAACACAAACTCGGCTTATGTTTTGGGTCATAGGTATGGCAGGACTGATCTACAGACCATGAGGAGAACACTTCGGGATATGAAAAAAGGGCGAGTGTGAGGCTCTTGCTCAAGTTTTTGTCTCTGGATATCGTGTCACTCATGGTCGTGAAATTGCCGGGTGACATCATGGGAAATGGACGAGTCTTACTCTCTGGGGGTTCGGTCCCGTCCAAAGAGTTTGCGGTCATTCTGGGGATGGAAGAAGTCCGTTTTTTTGTTGTTGTTGTCGATTTGTTTCATTTTGTTTTTCAACCTCAGATGTCCCACCAAATGAGGGATTCCAGAGTAGAGCCCTGGGATGGGGCGACTGGACAACCAGAAATCTGGTTAAAAATTGGGGACTAGGGACATGTCAAGCCCATTATGACTTCTAATGGTCCAGCCACTGAGAGGACTTACTAGAGGACAGGACTCACGTTGAGGTCACAATGCGTGTTTATGCTCTCGTCGCACTCAAGAATGGGCGGGGCCTCAGGGTGAATGCTGTTTTCTCCTACACTGAACGTTGGACAACATGCCAACCACAAGGTTTCTTGCCATGGGTCAGGAAGAGTTCTGATTTCTGCATCACAGTCACCCGTGGGCAGTGATTGGAGATAAGGTCTAGGTTCTGAAGCCTGAAAACTGAGGTAGGGAAGAGATGATGACCTAAGGCCAGGGCGGGTCTGATGTGCTCAGGGTGCGGTCAGCTGTCTGGGTGTTGGTCAGCAGGTCCGGGCTCAGGTTGTGTCAGACAGGGCATTAGTGCCCAGGTTAGACTATATAATTTGGGTACATTCGAGTGCCGTGTAGGTTTATCTTCATTTAAGCTGCCTGGTCAGCTCATTAGGCAATATATTTTTTCTAGAGGGCAGGCAGAGTGCTTCATTGTCGGTCGGAATTGCCAAACATGAGGGCTTCGGGGCCAGGAGAGTGAGGACGGAAGTCTGAGAACACAAGCTAGACTTCGGATTCAGTGTGAGGGCATGGCAGGTACCCCCTGCAGATCTGAACCAATATCTCATGCATCTGAAGTCAGGGCGAGGATCCGTCGTTGGCTCAGGTTGGAGTTTCTGTTCATGACGGCCCCTTTATGAAGGGAGCGGAATCTCGAGGCCATGGAGGTTTTCCACGTTGGGAGATGTGGGATGCCCCCTTCAAGGATTCCTTCTGCGGGACAATTGAGACCTGTTGGACAGCTCCAGGACATCCCATATGGAATGACTCCAGAGCACCGTTCGAGGATGGATGCCTGGGAAGTCCGCCTCGCCTTCCAATTCTCTCCTAGCAACAAGACAGTTTAGATCTAATGGATCTGCGGGAGCAACCGGGGTGGCTGAGTTGAAATGCACTTTCCAGAGGATGGGTCCTAATGTGTGTTTGTGTCCATGAGGGCCTTGGAATGGGGAGGTGGCACCGGGACCCTTAAGTATTCTCCTAAGCTTTGGCATAGCTCCCATGCACAAGTTTCCTTGTGGAGACGAGATTTGTTCTGATGGGTGCCTCAGGAAATCCCCTCTGCTGGTATTGGAATCCAGGCTTTTGAGGAGACATGCCTTTAAACCAAAGCAATGGATCCGATAATGGCCTCGGGTCCTGTCTGGTTCAATCTTCTTGGTATGAGTGGAGGTAGATGAGTGGAGGAAGATGCTCAGCTGGTATCAACCGCCCTTTTTTGTCCCGGGCGACCTACACTATTGGGATGGCCTCAGGGACTTTGGAGGGTTCTCCTAATTTGTACGATTTTTGACAATGGAATGGGCAGAATTCCCATGGATTGGGTGGGGTCAGTCCTAATGTGTGGCTCCAGGGGCCCCAGCCTGGAGGGAGTGTGGCCCAGGACTTTGAGGACAGAAGACTGAAAACACAAACTCAGCTTAAGTTTGGGGACGTAGGTATGGCACTACCGATCTACAAACCATGAGAAGAACTCTTCAGGATATGAAGAATGAGCGAGTCTGAGGCGCTTGCTCAGGCTTTTGTCTCTGGATTATGTTTCAGCGATGGCCGTGGAATGTTGGGGAGGTCTCATGGGCCATGGACGAATCTTCCTCTCTGTGGATTTGGCCCGATCCCAATTGTTTTTCGTCAATCTGTGGGATGGGAGGAGTCCTTTCAGATTTGTTACCTCTGGTGTCCCACCAAAAGAGGAATTCCAAAGCAGAGCCCTGGGGAAGAGTGAAGGGACACCCCGAACTATGGTTAAAAATTGGGGCCTTGGGGCATGGCAAGCCCAATATGCTGGCTCTTCATATAGGTCCTGAGAGGCCTTACCTGAGGACTGGGCTCAGGCTGAGGGTCACAATGTGTGTTTGTGACCAATGTGGCCCGCAAGCATGGGCTGGGCCTCATGGGCTACGCTTGTTTCAACTACACTGAACGTTGGACAACATGCCAACCACAAGGTTTCTTGCCATGGGGAAAGAGTTCTGATTTCTGCATCATTTTCAAACCTGGGCAGTGGTTGGAGATAAGGTCTAGGTTCTGGAGCCTGAAAACCGCAGTTGGGAAGAGATGACGTCCTAAGGCCATGGCGGGTCCGATGTGCTCAGTGTGCGGCCAGCTGTCTGGGTGGGACCAGGAGGTCCAGGCTCAGGCTGGGTCAGAAGGGGAAATAGTGCCCATGTCAGCCTATATGTTTGGGGTACAGCCGATTGGCATGCAGGTTGATCCTCATTTGGGGTTTCAGTGTAGCCCTGAGGGCAATGTTTTACTTCTGTAGGGCAGACAGAGTGCGGCATTGTAGTTCTGGATTGCCAAACTGGAGGGCTTGTGGGCCAGTAGTCTGAGGACGGAGTCTGAGAACCCAAGCTAGGCCTAGGTTTCTGGGTGAGGATATGGCAGGCACAATCTACAGACCTCAATAGAGATCTCGTGCATCTGAAGTCAGGGCAAGGATCAGACGATCGCTCAGTTTGGACTTTCTGCCCTGATGGCCCTTTCTTGAAGGGGGTTGGATCACGAGGACATGGGAGTTTTCCCACGATGGGAGTTGTGAGAAGCTCCAAACTGCAAAGATTCTTCTGCAGGACAATTGAGACCTGTTGGTTGGCTCCAGGCCAACGATTCCGAGCAGGGTTCTAAGGATGGATGGCTGGGTAGCCCACATCGCATTCCAATTGTCTCCAAGCAACAAGACAGGTTGGATCTGCTGGATGTGGCGGGCAACCGAGGAGGCTGAGTTGAAATGGACTCTCTTGTGGATGTGTCCTAATATGTTTTTGTGTCTATGGAGACCTTGGAATGAAGCGGTGGCCCTGGGGCCCTGAAGGGTTCCCCTAAACAGAGGCTTTGACACAGCTCCAACGTGCATGTTTCCCATGTGTAGATGAGATTTGTTCTGATGGGTGAGTCAAGAAACAGCCATATGCTGGTATTGAAATCCAGGCCTATAAGGAGAGTTTCCTGGAAACCAAAGCAATGGATCCGATTAGTACCTAGGGGCCTGTTCGTTCCTTTTTACCTCTGGGGACATCAGTCTACGGGTCTGAGTGCAGGTAGGTGCTCAGATGGGCTCAGATTGCCCCCTGTTTGTCTGGGAAGCCACAACTATTGGGATGGCCTCAGGGACTTTGGAGGTTATCCTATTAGTAGGGTTGTGGCCATTGGAATGGGCACATACAATTCCTTTGGAGAGGGCAAGTACAGTCCTCAGGTTTGGCTCCAGGGCCCTGAGCCTGTAGGGTGTGTAGGCCAGAGCTGTTTGGACAGTTGTCTGAAAACACAAACTCGGCTTATGTTTTGGGTCATAGGTATGGCAGGACTGATCTACAGACCATGAGGAGAACACTTCGGGATATGAAAAAAGGGCGAGTGTGAGGCTCTTGCTCAAGTTTTTGTCTCTGGATATCGTGTCACTCATGGTCGTGAAATTGCCGGGTGACATCATGGGAAATGGACGAGTCTTACTCTCTGGGGGTTCGGGCCCGTCCAAAGAGTTTGCGGTCATTCTGGGGATGGAAGAAGTCCGTTTTTTTGTTGTTGTTGTCGATTTGTTTCATTTTGTTTTTCAACCTCAGATGTCCCACCAAATGAGGGATTCCAGAGTAGAGCCCTGGGATGGGGCGACTGGACAACCAGAAATCTGGTTAAAAATTGGGGACTAGGGACATGTCAAGCCCATTATGACTTCTAATGGTCCAGCCACTGAGAGGACTTACTAGAGGACAGGACTCACGTTGAGGTCACAATGCGTGTTTATGCTCTCGTCGCACTCAAGAATGGGCGGGGCCTCAGGGTGAATGCTGTTTTCTCCTACACTGAACGTTGGACAACATGCCAACCACAAGGTTTCTTGCCATGGGTCAGGAAGAGTTCTGATTTCTGCATCACAGTCACCCGTGGGCAGTGATTGGAGATAAGGTCTAGGTTCTGAAGCCTGAAAACTGAGGTAGGGAAGAGATGATGACCTAAGGCCAGGGCGGGTCTGATGTGCTCAGGGTGCGGTCAGCTGTCTGGGTGTTGGTCAGCAGGTCCGGGCTCAGGTTGTGTCAGACAGGGCATTAGTGCCCAGGTTAGACTATATAATTTGGGTACATTCGAGTGCCGTGTAGGTTTATCTTCATTTAAGCTGCCTGGTCAGCTCATTAGGCAATATATTTTTTCTAGAGGGCAGGCAGAGTGCTTCATTGTCGGTCGGAATTGCCAAACATGAGGGCTTCGGGGCCAGGAGAGTGAGGACGGAAGTCTGAGAACACAAGCTAGACTTCGGATTCAGTGTGAGGGCATGGCAGGTACCCCCTGCAGATCTGAACCAATATCTCATGCATCTGAAGTCAGGGCGAGGATCCGATGTTGGCTCAGGTTGGAGTTTCTGTGCATGACGGCCCCTTCATGAAGGGAGCGGAATCTCGAGGCCATGGAGGTTTTCCACGTTGGGAGATGTGGGATGCCCCCTTCAAGGATTCCTTCTGCGGGACAATTGAGACCTGTTGGACAGCTCCAGGACATCCCATATGGAATGACTCCAGAGCACCGTTCGAGGATGGATGCCTGGGAAGTCCGCCTCGCCTTCCAATTCTCTCCTAGCAACAAGACAGTTTAGATCTAATGGATCTGCGGGAGCAACCGGGGTGGCTGAGTTGAAATGCACTTTCCAGAGGATGGGTCCTAATGTGTGTTTGTGTCCATGAGGGCCTTGGAATGGGGAGGTGGCACCGGGACCCTTAAGTATTCTCCTAAGCTTTGGCATAGCTCCCATGCACAAGTTTCCTTGTGGAGACGAGATTTGTTCTGATGGGTGCCTCAGGAAATCCCCTCTGCTGGTATTGGAATCCAGGCTTTTGAGGAGACATGCCTGTAAACCAAAGCAATGGATCCGATAATGGCCTCGGGTCCTGTCTGGTTCAATCTTCTTGGTATGAGTGGAGGTAGATGAGTGGAGGAAGATGCTCAGCTGGTATCAACCGCCCTTTTTTGTCCCGGGCGACCTACACTATTGGGATGGCCTCAGGGACTTTGGAGGGTTCTCCTAATTTGTACGATTTTTGACAATGGAATGGGCAGAATTCCCATGGATTGGGAGGGGCAGTCCTAATGTGTGGCTCCAGGGGCCCCAGCCTGGAGGGAGTGTGGCCCAGGACTTTGAGGACAGAAGACTGAAAACACAAACTCAGCTTAAGTTTGGGGACGTAGGTATGGCACTCCCGATCTACAAACCATGAGAAGAACTCTTCAGGATATGAAGAATGAGCGAGTCTGAGGCGCTTGCTCAGGCTTTTGTCTCTGGATTATGTTTCAGCGATGGCCGTGGAATGTTGGGGAGGTCTCATGGGCCATGGACGAATCTTCCTCTCTGTGGATTTGGCCCGATCCCAATTGTTTTTCGTCAATCTGTGGGATGGGAGGAGTCCTTTCAGATTTGTTACCTCTGGTGTCCCACCAAAAGAGGAATTCCAAAGCAGAGCCCTGGGGAAGAGTGAAGGGACACCCCGAACTATGGTTAAAAATTGGGGCCTAGGGGCATGGCAAGCCCAATATGCTGTCTCTTCATATAGGTCCTGAGAGGCCTTACCTGAGGACTGGGCTCAGGCTGAGGGTCACAATGTGTGTTTGTGACCAATGTGGCCCGCAAGCATGGGCTGGGCCTCATGGGCTACGCTTGTTTCAACTACACTGAACGTTGGACAACATGCCAACCACAAGGTTTCTTGCCATGGGGAAAGAGTTCTGATTTCTGCATCATTTTCAACCCTGGGCAGTGGTTGGAGATAAGGTCTAGGTTCTGGAGCCTGAAAACCGCAGTTGGGAAGAGATGACGTCCTAAGGCCATGGCGGGTCCGATGTGCTCAGTGTGCGGCCAGCTGTCTGGTTGGGACCAGGAGGTCCAGGCTCAGGCTGGGTCAGAAGGGGAAATAGTGCCCATGTCAGCCTATATGTTTGGGGTACAGCCGATTGGCATGCAGGTTGATCCTCATTTGGGGTTTCAGTGTAGCCCTGAGGGCAATGTTTTACTTCTGTAGGGCAGACAGAGTGCGGCATTGTAGTTCTGGATTGCCAAACTGGAGGGCTTGTGGGCCAGTAGTCTGAGGACGGAGTCTGAGAACCCAAGCTAGGCCTAGGTTTCTGGGTGAGGATATGGCAGGCACAATCTACAGACCTCAATAGAGATCTCGTGCATCTGAAGTCAGGGCAAGGATCAGACGATCGCTCAGTTTGGACTTTCTGCCCTGATGGCCCTTTCTTGAAGGGGGTTGGATCACGAGGACATGGGAGTTTTCCCACGTTGGGAGTTGTGAGAAGCTCCAAACTGCAAAGATTCTTCTGCAGGACAATTGAGACCTGTTGGTTGGCCCAAGGCCAACGATTCCGAGCAGGGTTCTAAGGATGGATGGCTGGGTAGCCCACCTCGCATTCCAATTGTCTCCAAGCAACAAGACAGGTTAGATCTGCTGGATGTGGGGGGCAACCGAGGAGGCTGAGTTGAAATGGACTCTCCTGTGGATGTGTCCTAATATGTTTTTGTGTCTATGGAGACCTTGGAAAGAAGCGGTGGCCCTTGGGCCCTGAAGGGTTCTCCTAAACAGAGGCTTTGACACAGCTCCAACGTGCATGTTTCCCATGTGTAGATGAGATTTGTTCTGATGGGTGAGTCAAGAAACAGCCATATGCTGGTATTGAAATCCAGGCCTCTGAGGAGAGATGCCTGGAAACCAAACCAATGGATCCGATTAGTGCCTAGGGGCCTGTTCGTTCCTTTTTACCTCTGGGGACATCAGTCTACGGGTCTGAGTGCAGGTAGGTTCTCAGATGGGCTCAGATTGACCCCTGTTTGTCCTGGGAAGCCACAACTATTGGGATGGCCTCAGGGACTTTGGAGGATATCCTATTAGTAGGGTTGTGGCCATTGTAATGGGCACATACAATTCCCTTGGAGAGGGCAAGTACAGTCCTCAGGTTTGGCTCCAGGGTCCTGAGCCTGTAGGGTGTGTAGGCCAGAGCTGTTTGGACAGTTGTCTGAAAACACAAACTCGGCTTATGTTTTGGGTCATAGGTATGGCAGGACTGATCTACAGACCATGAGGAGAACACTTCGGGATATGAAAAAAGGGCGAGTGTGAGGCTCTCGCTCAAGTTTTTGTCTCTGGGTATTGTGTCACTCATGGTCGTGAAATTGTCGGGTGACTTCATGGGAAATGACGAGTCTTACTCTCTGGGGGTTCGGTCCCGTCCAAAGAGTTTGTGGTCATTCTGGGGATGGAAGAAGTCCGTTTTTTGTTGTTGTTGTCGATTTGTTTCATTTTGTTTTTCAACCTCAGATGTCCCACCAAATGAGGGATTCCAGAGTAGAGCCCTGGGGTGGGGCGACTGGACAACCAGAAATCTGGTTAAAAATTGGGGACTAGGGACATGTCAAGCCCATTATGACATCTAATGGTCCAGCCACTGAAGGACTTACTAGAGGACAGTACTCACGCTGAGGTCACAATGCGTGTTTATGCTCTCGTCGCACTCAAGAATGGGCGGGGCCTCAGGGTGAATGCTGTTTTCTCCTACACTGAACGTTGGACAACATGCCAAGCACAAGTTTTCTTGCCAAGGGTCAGGAAGAGTTCTCATTTCTTCATCACAGTCACCCGTGGGCAGTGATTGGAGATAAGGTCTAGGTTCTGAAGCCTGAAAACTGAGGTAGGGAAGAGATGATGACGTAAGGCCATGGCGGGTCTGATGTGCTCAGCGTGCGGTCAGCTGTCTGGGTGTTGGTCAGCAGGTCCGGGCTCAGGTTGTGTCAGACAGTGCATTAGTGCCCAGGTTAGACTATATAATTTGGGTACATTCGAGTGCCGTGTAGGTTTATCCTCATTTAAGCTGCCTGGGCTGCTCATTAGGCAATATATATTTTCTAGAGGGCAGGCAGAGTGCTTCCTTGTCGGTCCGGAATTGCCAAACTTGAGGGCTTCGGGGCCAGGAGAGTGAGGACGGAAGTCTGAGAACACAAGCTAGACTTCGGATTCAGGGTGAGGGCACGGCAGGTACCTCCTGCAGATCTGAACCAATATCTCATGCATCTGAAGTCAGGGCGAGGATCCCACGTTGGCTCAGGTTGGAGTTTCTGTGACTGACGGCCCCTTCATGAAGGGAGCGGAATCTCGAGGCCATGGAGGTTTTCCACGTTGGGAGATGTTGGATGCCCCCTTCAAGGATTCCTTCTGTGGGACAATTGAGACCTGTTGGACAGCTCCAGGACATCCCATATGGAATGACTCCAGAGCACCCATTCGTGGATGGATGCCTGGGAAGTCCGCCTCGCCTTCCAATTGTCTCCTAGCAACAATACAGTTTAGATCTAATGGATCTGCGGGAGCAACCGGGGTGGCTGAGTTGAAATGCACTTTCAAGAGGATGTGTCCTAACGTGTGTTTGTGTCCATGAGGGCCTTGGAATGGGGAGGTGGCACCGGGACCCTGAAGTATTCTCCTAAGCTTTGGCATAGCTCCCATGCACAAGTTTCCTTGTGGAGACGAGTTTTGTTCTGATGGGTGCCTCAGGAAATCCCTCTGCTGGTATTGGAATCCAGGCTTTTGAGGAGACCTGCCTGTAAACCAAAGCAATGGATCCGATAATGGCCTCGGGTCCTGTCTGGTTCAATCTTCTTGGTATGAGTGGAGGTAGATGAGTGGAGGTAGATGCTCAGCCGGTATTACCCGCCCTTTTTTGTCCCGGGCGACCTACACTATTGGGATGGCCTCAGGGACTTTGGAGGGTTCTCCTAATTTGTACGATTTTTGACAATGGAATGGGCAGAATTCCCATGGATTGGGTGGGGTCAGTCCTAATGTGTGGCTCCAGGGGCCCCAGCCTGGAGGGAGTGTGGCCCAGGACTTTGAGGACAGAAGACTGAAAACACAAACTCAGCTTAAGTTTGGGGACGTAGGTATGGCACGCCCGATCTACAAACCATGAGAAGAACTCTTCAGGATATGAAGAATGAGCGAGTCTGAGGCGCTTGCTCAGGCTTTTGTCTCTGGATTTTGTTTCAGCGATGGCCGTGGAATGTTGGGGAGGTCTCATGGGCCATGGACGAATCTTCCTCTCTGTGGATTTGGCCCGATCCCAATTGTTTTTCGTCAATCTGTGGGATGGGAGGACTCCTTTCTGGTTTGTTACCTCCGGTGTCCCACCAAAAGAGGAATTCCAAAGCAGAGCCCTGGGGAAGAGTGAAGGGACAACCCGAACTATGGTTAAAAATTGGGGCCTAGGGGCATGGCAAGCCCAATATGCTGTCTCTTCATATAGGCCCTGAGAGGCCTTACCTGAGGACTGGGCTCAGGCTGAGGGTCACAATGTGTGTTTGTGACCAATGTGGCCCGCAAGCATGGGCTGGGCCTCATGGGCCACGCTTGTTTCAACTACACTGAACGTTGGACAACATGCCAAGCACAAGGTTTCTTGCCATGGGGAAAGAGTTCTGATTTCTGCATCATTTTCAACCCTGGGCAGTGGTTGGAGATAAGGTCTAGGTTCTGGAGCCTGAAAACCGCAGTTGGGAAGAGATGACGACCTAAGGCCATGGCGGTTCCGATGTGCTCAGTGTGCGGCCAGCTGTCTGGGTGGGACCAGAGGTCCAGGCTCAGGCTGGGTCAGAAGGGGAAATAATGCCCATGTCAGCCTATATGTTTGGGGTACAGCCGATTGGCGTGCAGGTTGATCCTCATTTGGGATTTCGGGGTAGCCCTGAGGGCAATGTTTTACTTCTGTAGGGCAGGCAGAGTGCGGCATTGTAGTTCTGGATTGCCAAACTGGAGGGCTTGTCGGCCAGTAGTCTGAGGACGGAGTCTGAGAAACCAAGCTAGGCCTAGGTTTCTGGGTGAGGATATGGCAGGCACAATCTACCGACCTCAATAGAGATTTCGTGCATCTGAAGTCAGGGCAAGGATCAGACGATCACTCAGGTTGGACTTTCTGCCCTGATGGCCCTTTCTTGAAGGGGGTTGGATCACGAGGACATGGGGTTTTCCCACGATGGGAGTTGTGAGAAGCTCCAAACTGCAAAGATTCTTCTGCAGGACAATTGAGACCTGTTGGTTGGCTCCATGCCAACGATTCCGAGCAGGGTTCTTGAGATGGATGGCTGGGTAGCCCACCTCGCATTCCAATTGTCTTCAAGCAACAAGACAGGTTAGATCTGCTGGATGTGGGGGGCAACCGAGGAGGCTGAGTTGAAATGGACTCTCCTGTGTAAGTGTCCTAATATGTTTTTGTGTCTATGGAGACCTTGGAAAGAAGCGGTGGCCCTGGGGCCCTGAATGGTTCTCCTAAACAGAGGCTTTGACACAGCTCCAACGTGCATGTTTCCCATGTGTAGATGAGATTTGTTCTGATGGGTGAGTCAAGAAACAGCCATATGCTGGTACTGAAATCCAGGCCTCTGAGGAGAGATGCCTGGAAACCAAAGCAATAGATCCGATTAGTGCCTAGGGGCCTGTTCGTTCCTTTTTACCTCTGGGGACATCAGTCTACGGGTCTGAGTGCAGGTAGGTTCTCCGATGGGCTCAGATTGCCCCTGTTTGTCCTAGGAAGCCACAACTATTGGGATGGCCTCAGGGACTTTGGAGGTTATCCTATTAGTAGGGTTGTGGCCATTGGAATGGGCACATACAATTCCCTTGGAGAGGGCAAGTACAGTCCTCAGGTTTGGCTCCAGGGCCCTGAGCCTGTAGGGTGTGTAGGCCAGAGCTGTTTGGACAGTTGTCTGAAAACACAAACTCGGCTTATGTTTTGGGTCATAGGTATGGCAGGACTGATCTACAGACCATGAGGAGAACACTTCGGGATATGAAAAAAGGGCGAGTGTGAGGCTCTGGCTCAAGTTTTTGTCTCTGGATATCGTGTCACTCATGGTCGTGAAATTGCCGGGTGACTTCATGGGAAATGGACGAGTCTTACTCTCTGGGGGTTCGTTCCCGTCCAAAGAGTTTGGGCTCATTCTGGGGATGGAAGAAGTCCGTTTTTTTGTTGTTGTTGTCGATTTGTTTCATTTTGTTTTTCAACCTCAGATGTCCCACCAAATGAGGGATTCCAGAGTAGAGCCCTGGGGTGGGGCGACTGGACAACCAGAAATCTGGTTAAAAATTGGGGACTAGGTACATGACAAGCCTAGTATGACATCTAATGGTCCAGCCACTGAGAGGACTTACTAGAGGACAGGACTCACGCTGAGGTCACTATGCGTGTTTATGCTCTCGTCGCACTCAAGAATGGGCGGGGCCTCAGTGTGAATGCTGGTTTCTCCTACACTGAACGTTGGACAACATGCCAACCACAAGGTTTCTTGCCATGGGTCAGGAAGAGTTCTGATTTCTGCATCACAGTCACCCGTGGGCAGTGATTGGAGATAAGGTCTAGGTTCTGAAGCCTGAAAACTGAGGTAGGGAAGAGATGATGACCTAAGGCCATGGCGGGTCTGATGTGCTCAGCATGCGGTCAGCTGTCTGGGTGTTGGTCAGCAGGTCCGGGCTCAGGTTGTGTCAGACAGTGCATTAGTGCCCAGGTTACACTATATAAGTTGGGTACATTCGAGTGCCGTGTAGGTTTATCCTCATTTAAGCTGCCTGGGCTGCTCATTAGGCAATATATATTTTCTAGAGGGCAGGCAGAGTGCTTCATTGTCGTTCCGGAATTGCCAAACTTGAGGGCTTCGGGGCCAGGAGAGTGAGGACGGAAGTCTGAGAACACAAGCTAGACTTCGGATTCAGGGTGAGGGCACGGCAGGTACCCCCTGCAGATCTGAAACAATATCTCATGCATCTGAAGTCAGGGCGAGGATCCCACGTTGGCTCAGGTTGGAGTTTCTGTGCATGACGGCCCCTTCATGAAGGGAGCGGAATCTCGAGGCCATGGAGGTTTTCCACGTTGGGAGATGTGGGATGCCCCCTTCAAGGATTCCTTCTGCGGGACAATTGAGACCTTTTGGACAGCTCCAGAACATCCCCTATGGAATGACTCCAGAGCACCGTTCGAGGATGGATGCCTGGGAAGTCCGCCTCGCCTTCCAATTGTCTCCTAGCAACAAGACAGTTTAGATCTAATGGATCTGCGGGAGCAACCGGGGTGGCTGATTTGAAATGCACTTTCCAGAGGATGGGTCCTAACGTGTGTTTGTGTCCATGAGGGCCTTGGAATGGGGAGGTGGCACCGGGACACTGAAGTATTCTCCTAAGCTTTGGCATAGCTCCCATGCACAAGTTTCCTTGTGGAGACGAGATTTGTTCTGATGGGTGCCTCAGGAAATCCCCTCTGCAGGTATTGGAATCCAGGCTTTTGAGGAGACATGCCTGTAAACCAAAGCAATGGATCCGATAATGGCCTCGGGTCCTGTCTGGTTCAATCTTCTTGGTATGAGTGGAGGTAGATGAGTGGAGGTAGATGCTCAGCCGGTATCAACCGCCCTTTTTTGTCCCGGGCGACCTACACTATTGGGATGGCCTCAGGGACTTTGGAGGGTTCTCCTAATTTGTACAATTTTTGACAATGGAATGGGCAGAATTCCCATGGATTGGGTGGGGGCAGTCCTAATGTGTGGCTCCAGGGGCCCCAGCCTGGAGGGAGTGTGGCCCAGGACTTTGAGGACAGAAGACTGAAAACACAAACTCAGCTTAAGTTTGGGGACGTAGGTATGGCACGCTCGATCTACAAACCATGAGAAGAACTCTTCAGGATATGAAGAATGAGCGAGTCTGAGGCACTTGCTCAGGCTTTTGTCTCTGGATTTTGTTTCAGCGATGGCCGTGGAATGTTGGGGAGGTCTCATGGGCCATGGACGAATCTTCCTCTCTGTGGATTTGGCCCGATCCCAATTGTTTTTCGTCAATCTGTGGGATGGGAGGACTCCTTTCAGGTTTGTTACCTCAGGTGTCCCACCAAAAAAGGAATTCCAAAGCAGAGCCCTGGGGAAGATTGAAGGGACAAAACGAACTATGGTTAAAAATTGGGGCCTAGGGGCATGGCAAGCCCAATATGCTGTCTCTTCATATAGGCCCTGAGAGGCCTTACCTGAGGACTGGGCTCAGGCTGAGGGTCACAATGTGTGTTTGTGACCAATGTGGCCCGCAAGCATGGACTGGGCCTCATGGGCCACGCTTGTTTCAACTACACTGAACGTTGGACAACATGCCAACCACAAGGTTTCTTGCCATGGGGAAAGAGTTCTGATTTCTGCATCATTTTCAACCCTGGGCAGTGGTTGGAGATAAGGTCTAGGTTCTGGAGCCTGAAAACCGCAGTTGGGAAGAGATGACGACCTAAGGCCATGGCGGGTCCGATGTGCTCAGTGTGCGGCCAGCTGTCTGGGTGGGACCAGGAGGTCCAGGCTCAGGCTGGGTCAGTAGGGGAAATAGTGCCCAGGTCAGCCTATATGTTTGGGGTACAGCCGAATGGCGTGCAGGTTGATCCTCATTTGGGGTTTCGGGGTAGCCCTGAGGGCAATGTTTTACTTCTGTAGGGCAGGCAGAGTGCGGCATTGTAGTTCTGGATTGCCCAACTGGAGGGCTTGTGGGCCAGTAGTCTGAGGACTGAGTCTGAGAACCCAAGCTAGGCCTAGGATTCTGGGTGAGGATATGGCAGGCACAATCTACAGACCTCAATAGAGATCTCGTGCATCTGAAGTCAGGGCAAGGATCAGACGATCGCTCAGGTTGGACTTTCTGCCCTGATGGCCCTTTCTTGAAGGGGGTTGGATCACGAGGACATGGGGTTTTCCCACGATGGGAGTTGTGCGAAGCTCCAAACTGCAAAGATTCTTCTGCAGGACAATTGAGACCTGTTGGTTGGCTCCATGCCAACGATTCCGAGCAGGGTTCTAAGGATGGATGGCTGGGTAGCCCACCTCGCATTCCAATTGTCTTCAAGCAACAAGACAGGTTAGATCTGCTGGATGTGGGGGGCAACCGAGGAGGCTGAGTTGAAATGGACTCTCCTGTGTATGTGTCCTAATATGTTTTTGTGTCTATGGAGACCTTGGAAAGAAGCGGTGGCCCTGGGGCCCTGAAGGGTTCTCCTAAACAGAGGCTTTGACACAGCTCCAACGTGCATGTTTCCCATGTGTAGATGAGATTTGTTCTGATGGGTGAGTCAAGAAACAGCCATATGCTGGTACTGAAATCCAGGCCTCTGAGGAGAGATGCCTGGAAACCAAAGCAATGGATCCGATTAGTGCCTAGGGGCCTGTTCTTTCCTTTTTACCTCTGGGGACATCAGTCTACGGGTCTGAGTGCAGGTAGGTGCTCAGATGGGCTCAGATTGCCCCTGTTTGTCCTAGGAAGCCACAACTATTGGGATGGCCTCAGGGACTTTGGAGGTTATCCTATTAGTAGGGTTGTGGCCATTGGAATGGGCACATACAATTCCCTTGGAGAGGGCAAGTACAGTCCTCAGGTTTGGCTCCAGGGCCCTGAGCCTGTAGGGTGTGTAGGCCAGAGCTGTTTGGACAGTTGTCTGAAAACACAAACTCGGCTTATGTTTTGGGTCATAGGTATGGCAGGACTGATCTACAGACCATGAGGAGAACACTTCGGGATATGAAAAAAGGGCGAGTGTGAGGCTCTGGCTCAAGTTTTTGTCTCTGGATATCGTGTCACTCATGGTCGTGAAATTGCCGGGTGACTTCATGGGAAATGGACGAGTCTTACTCTCTGGGGGTTCGTTCCCGTCCAAAGAGTTTGGGCTCATTCTGGGGATGGAAGAAGTCCGTTTTTTGTTGTTGTTGTCGATTTGTTTCATTTTGTTTTTCAACCTCAGATGTCCCACCAAATGAGGGATTCCAGAGTAGAGCCCTGGGGTGGGGCGACTGGACAACCAGAAATCTGGTTAAAAATTGGGGACTAGGTACATGACAAGCCCAGTATGACATCTAATGGTCCAGCCACTGAGAGGACTTACTAGAGGACAGGACTCACGCTGAGGTCACTATGCGTGTTTATGCTCTCGTCGCACTCAAGAATGGGTGGGGCCTCAGTGTGAATGCTGGTTTCTCCTACACTGAACGTTGGACAACATGCCAACCACAAGGTTTCTTGCCATGGGTCAGGAATAGTTCTGATTTCTGCATCACAGTCACCCGTGGGCAGTGATTGGAGATAAGGTCTAGGTTCTGAAGCCTGAAAACTGAGGTAGGGAAGAGATGATGACCTAAGGCCATGGCGGGTCTGCTGTGCTCAGCATGCGGTCAGCTGTCTGGGTGTTGGTCAGCAGGTCCGGGCTCAGGTTGTGTCAGACAGTGCATTAGTGCCCAGGTTACACTATATAAGTTGGGTACATTCGAGTGCCGTGTAGGTTTATCCTCATTTAAGCTTCCTGGGCTGCTCATTAGGCAATATATATTTTCTAGAGGGCAGGCAGAGTGCTTCATTGTCGTTCCAGAATTGCCAAACTTGAGGGTTTCGGGGCAAGGAGAGTGAGGACGGAAGTCTGAGAACACAAGCTAGACTTCGGATTCAGGGTGAGGGCACGGCAGGTATCCCCTGCAGATCTGAAACAATATCTCATGCATCTGAAGTCAGGGCGAGGATCCAACGTTGGCTCAGGTTGGAGTTTCTGTGCATGACGGCCCCTTCATGAAGGGAGCGGAATCTCGAGGCCATGGAGGTTTTCCACGTTGGGAGATGTGGGATGCCCCCTTCAAGGATTCCTTCTGCGGGACAATTGAGACCTTTTGGACAGCTCCAGAACATCCCCTATGGAATGACTCCAGAGCACCGTTCGAGGATGGATGCCTGGGAAGTCCGCCTCGCCTTCCAATTGTCTCCTAGCAACAAGACAGTTTAGATCTAATGGATCTGCGGGAGCAACCGGGGTGGCTGATTTGAAATGCACTTTCCAGAGGATGGGTCCTAACGTGTGTTTGTGTCCATGAGGGCCTTGGAATGGGGAGGTGGCACCGGGACCCTGAAGTATTCTCCTAAGCTTTGGCATAGCTCCCATGCACAAGTTTCCTTGTGGAGACGAGATTTGTTCTGATGGGTGCCTCAGGAAATCCCCTCTGCAGGTATTGGAATCCAGGCTTTTGAGGAGACATGCCTGTAAACCAAAGCAATGGATCCGATAATGGCCTCGGGTCCTGTCTGGTTCAATCTTCTTGGTATGAGTGGAGGTAGATGAGTGGAGGTAGATGCTCAGCCGGTATCAACCGCCCTTTTTTGTCCCGTGCGACCTACTCTATTGGGATGGCCTCAGGGACTTTGGAGGGTTCTCCTAATTTGTATGATTTTTGACAATGGAATGGGCAGAATTCCCATGGATTGGGTGGGGGCAGTCCTAATGTGTGGCTCCAGGGGCCCCAGCCTGGAGGGAGTGTGGCCCAGGACTTTGAGGACAGAAGACTGAAAACACAAACTCAGCTTAATTTTGGGGACGTAGGTATGGCACGCTCGATCTACAAACCATGAGAAGAACTCTTCAGGATATGAAGAATGAGCGAGTCTGAGGCACTTGCTCAGGCTTTTGTCTCTGGATTTTGTTTCAGCGATGGCCGTGGAATGTTGGGGAGGTCTCATGGGCCATGGACGAATCTTCCTCTCTGTGGATTTGGCCCGATCCCAATTGTTTTTCGTCAATCTGTGGGATGGGAGGACTCCTTTCAGGTTTGTTACCTCAGGTGTCCCACCAAAAAAGGAATTCCAAAGCAGAGCCCTGGGGAAGATTGAAGGGACAAAACGAACTATGGTTAAAAATTGGGGCCTAGGGGCATGGCAAGCCCAATATGCTGTCTCTTCATATAAGCCCTGAGAGGCCTTACCTGAGGACTGGGCTCAGGCTGAGGGTCACAATGTGTGTTTGTGACCACTGTGGCCCGCAAGCATGGACTGGGCCTCATGGGCCACGCTTGTTTCAACTACACTGAACGTTGGACAACATGCCAACCACAAGGTTTCTTGCCATGGGGAAAGAGTTCTGATTTCTGCATCATTTTCAAACCTGGGCAGTGGTTGGAGATAAGGTCTAGGTTCTGGAGCCTGAAAACCGCAGTTGGGAAGAGATGACGACCTAAGGCCATGGCGGGTCCGATGTGCTCAGTGTGCGGCCAGCTGTCTGGGTGGGACCAGGAGGTCCAGGCTCAGGCTGGGTCAGTAGGGGAAATAGTGCCCAGGTCAGCCTATATGTTTGGGGTACAGCCGAATGGCGTGCAGGTTGATCCTCATTTGGGGTTTCGGGGTAGCCCTGAGGGCAATGTTTTACTTCTGTAGGGCAGGCAGAGTGCGGCATTGTAGTTCTGGATTGCCCAACTGGAGGGCTTGTGGGCCAGTAGTCTGAGGACGGAGTCTGAGAACCCAAGCTAGGCCTAGGTTTCTGGGTGAGGATATGGCAGGCACAATCTACAGACCTCAATCGAGATCTCGTGCATCTGAAGTCAGGGCAAGGATCAGACGATCGCTCAGGTTGGACTTTCTGCCCTGATGGCCCTTTCTTGAAGGGGGTTGGATCACGAGGACATGGGGGTTTTCCCACGATGGGAGTTGTGAGAAGCTCCAAACTGCAAAGATTCTTCTGCAGAACAATTGCGACCTGTTGGTTGGCTCCAGGCCAACGATTCCGAGCAGGGTTCTAAGGATGGATGGCTGGGTAGCCCACCTCGCATTCCAATGGTCTCCAAGCAACAAGACAGGTTAGATCTGCTGGATGTGGGGGGCAACCGAGGAGGCAGAGTTGAAATGGACTCTCCTGTGGATGTGTCCTAATATGTTTTTGTGTCTATGGAGACCTTGGAATGAAGCGGTGGCCCTGGGGCCCTGAAAGGTTCTCCTAAACAGAGGCTTTGACAGAGCTCCAAAGTGCATGTTTCCCATGTGTAGATGTGATTTGTTCCGATGGGTGAGTCAAATAACATCCATATGCTGGTATTGAAATCCAGGCCTCTGAGGAGAGATGCCTGGAAACCAAAGCAATGGATCCGATTAGTGCCTAGGGGCCTGTTCGTTCCTTTTTACCTCTGGGGACATCAGTCTACGGGTCTGAGTGCAGGTAGGTTCTCAGATGGGCTCAGATTGCCCCTGTTTGTCCTGGGAAGCCACAACTATTGGGATGGCCTCAGGGACTTTGGAGGTTATCCTATTAGTAGGGTTGTGGCCATTGGAATGGGCACATACAATTCCCTTGGAGAGGGCAAGTACAGTCCTCAGGTTTGGCTCCAGGGCCCTGAGCCTGTAGGGTGTGTAGGCCAGAGCTGTTTGGACAGTTGTCTGAAAACACAAACTCGGCTTATGTTTTGGGTCATAGGTATGGCAGGACTGATCTACAGACCATGAGGAGAACACTTCGGGATATGAAAGAAGGGCGAGTGTGAGGCTCTTGCTCAAGTTTTTGTCTCTGGATATCGTGTCACTCATGGTCGTGAAATTGCCGGGTGACTTCATGGGAAATGGACGAGTCTTACACTCTGGGGTTTCAGTCCCGTCCAAAGAGTTTGGGGTCATTCTGGGGATGGAAGGAGTCCGTTTTTTTGTTGTTGTTGTCGATTTGTTTCATTTTGTTTTTCAACCTCAGATGTCCCACCAAATGAGGGATTCCAGAGAAGAGCCATGGGGTGGGGCGACTGGACAACCAGAAATCTGGTTAAAAATTGGGGACTAGGGACATGTCAAGCCCATTATGACATCTAATGGTCCAGCCACTGAGAGGACTTACTAGAGGACAGGACTCACGCTGAGGTCACAATGCGTGTTTATGCTCTCGTCGCACTCAAGAATGGGCGGGGCCTCAGGGTGAATGCTGGTTTCTCCTACACTGAACGTTAGACAATATGCCAACCACAAGGTTTCTTGCCATGGGTCAGGAAGAGTTCTGATTTCTGCATCACCGTCACCCGTGGGCAGTGATTGGAGATAAGGTCTAGGTTCTGAAGCCTGAAAACTGAGGTAGGGAAGAGATGATGACCTAAGGCCATGGCGGGTCTGATGTGCTCAGCGTGCGGTCAGCTGTCTCGGTGTTGGTCTGCAGGTCCGGCCTCAGGTTGTGTCAGACAGTGCATTAGTGCCCAGGTTAGACTATATAATTTGGGTACATTCGAGTGCCGTGTAGGTTTATCTTCATTTAAGCTGTCTGGGCATCACATTAGGCAATATATTGTTTCTAGAGGGCAGGCAGAGTGCTTCATTGTCGGTCCGGAATTGCCAAACTTGAGGGCTTCGGGGCCAGGAGAGTGAGGACGGAAGTCTGAGAACACAGGCTAGACTTCGGATTCAGGGTGAGGGCATGGCAGGTACTCCCTGCAGATCTGAACCAATATCTCATGCATCTGAAGTCAGGGCGAGGATCCCACGTTGGCTCAGGTTGGAGTTTCTGTGCATGACGGCCCCTTCATGAAGGGAGCGGAATCTCGAGGCCATGGAGGTTTTCAACGTTGGGAGATGTGGGATGCCCCCTTCAAGGATTCCTTCTGCGGGACAATTGAGACCTGTTGGACAGCTCCAGGACATCCCATATGGAATGACTGCAGAGCACTGTTCGAGTATGGATGCCTGGGAAGTCCGCCTCGCCTTCCAATTGTCTCCTAGCAACAAGACAGTTTAGATCTAATGGATCTGCGGGAGCAACCGGGGTGGCTCAGTTGAAATGCACTTTCCAGAGGTTGGGTCCTAACGTGTGTTTGTGTCCATGAGGGCCTTGGAATGGGGAGGTGGCACCGGGACCCTGAAGTATTCTCCTAAGCTTTGGCATAGCTCCCATGCACAAGTTTCCTTGTGGAGACGAGATTTGTTCTGATGGGTGCCTCAGGAAATCCCCTCTGCAGGTATTGGAATCCAGGCTTTTGAGGAGACATGCCTGTAAACCAAAGCAATGGATCCGATAATGGCCTCGGGTCCTGTCTGGTTCAATCTTCTTGGTATGAGTGGAGGTAGATGAGTGGAGGTAGATGCTCAGCCGGTATCAACCGCCCTTTTTTGTCCCGTGCGACCTACACTATTGGGATGGCCTCAGGGACTTTGGAGGGTTCTCCTAATTTGTATGATTTTGACAATGGAATGGGCAGAATTCCCATGGATTGGGTGGGGGCAGTCCTAATGTTTGCCTCCAGGGGCCCCAGCCTGGAGGGAGTGTGGCCCAGGACTTTGAGGACAGAAGACTGAAAACACAAACTCAGCTTAAGATTGGGGACGTAGGTATGGCACGCTCGATCTACAAACCATGAGAAGAACTCTTCAGGATATGAAGAATGAGCGAGTCTGAGGAGCTTGCTCAGGCTTTTGTCTCTGGATTTTGTTTCAGCGATGGCCGTGGAAAGTTGGGGAGGTCTCATGGGCCATGGACGAATCTTCCTCTCTGTGGATTTGGCCCGATCCCAATTGTTTTTCGTCAATCTGTGGGATGGGAAGACTCCTTTCAGGTTTGTTACCTCAGGTGTCCCACCAAAAGAGGAATTCCAAAGCAGAGCCCTGGGGAAGATTGAAGGGACAAAACGAACTATGGTTAAAAATTGGGGCCTAGGGGCATGGCAAGCCCAATATGCTGTCTCTTCATATAGGCCCTGAGAGGCCTTACCTGAGGACTGGGCTCAGGCTGAGGGTCACAATGTGTGTTTGTGACCAATGTGGCCCGCAAGCATGGGCTGGGCCTCATGGGCCACGCTTGTTTCAACTACACTGAACGTTGGACAACATGCCAACCACAAGGTTTCTTGCCATGGGGAAAGAGTTCTGATTTCTGCATCATTTTCAACCCTGGGCAGTGTTTGGAGATAAGGTCTAGGTTCTGGAGCCTGAAAACCGCAGTTGGGAAGAGATGACGACCTAAGGCCATGGCGGGTCCGATGTGCTCAGTGTGCGGCCAGCTGTCTGGGTGGGACCAGGAGGTCCAGGCTCAGGCTGGGTCAGTAGGGGAAATAGTGCCCAGGTCAGCCTATATGTTTGGGGTACAGCCGAATGGCGTGCAGGTTGATCCTCATTTGGGGTTTCGGGGTAGCCCTGAGGGCAATGTTTTACTTCTGTAGGGCAGGCAGAGTGCGGCATTGTAGTTCTGGATTGCCCAACTGGAGGGCTTGTGGGCCAGTAGTCTGAGGACGGAGTCTGAGAACCCAAGCTAGGCCTAGGTTTCTGGGTGAGGATATGGCAGGCACAATCTACAGACCTCAATCGAGATCTCGTGCATCTGAAGTCAGGGCAAGGATCAGACGATCGCTCAGGTTGGACTTTCTGCCCTGATGGCCCTTTCTTGAAGGGGGTTGGATCACGAGGACATGGGGGTTTTCCCACGATGGGAGTTGTGAGAAGCTCCAAACTGCAAAGATTCTTCTGCAGAACAATTGCGACCTGTTGGTTGGCTCCAGGCCAACGATTCCGAGCAGGGTTCTAAGGATGGATGGCTGGGTAGCCCACCTCGCATTCCAATGGTCTCCAAGCAACAAGACAGGTTAGATCTGCTGGATGTGGGGGGCAACCGAGGAGGCAGAGTTGAAATGGACTCTCCTGTGGATGTGTCCTAATATGTTTTTGTGTCTATGGAGACCTTGGAATGAAGCGGTGGCCCTGGGGCCCTGAAAGGTTCTCCTAAACAGAGGCTTTGACAGAGCTCCAAAGTGCATGTTTCCCATGTGTAGATGTGATTTGTTCCGATGGGTGAGTCAAATAACATCCATATGCTGGTATTGAAATCCAGGCCTCTGAGGAGAGATGCCTGGAAACCAAAGCAATGGATCCGATTAGTGCCTAGGGGCCTGTTCGTTCCTTTTTACCTCTGGGGACATCAGTCTACGGGTCTGAGTGCAGGTAGGTTCTCAGATGGGCTCAGATTGCCCCTGTTTGTCCTGGGAAGCCACAACTATTGGGATGGCCTCAGGGACTTTGGAGGTTATCCTATTAGTAGGGTTGTGGCCATTGGAATGGGCACATACAATTCCCTTGGAGAGGGCAAGTACAGTCCTCAGGTTTGGCTCCAGGGCCCTGAGCCTGTAGGGTGTGTAGGCCAGAGCTGTTTGGACAGTTGTCTGAAAACACAAACTCGGCTTATGTTTTGGGTCATAGGTATGGCAGGACTGATCTACAGACCATGAGGAGAACACTTCGGGATATGAAAGAAGGGCGAGTGTGAGGCTCTTGCTCAAGTTTTTGTCTCTGGATATCGTGTCACTCATGGTCGTGAAATTGCCGGGTGACTTCATGGGAAATGGACGAGTCTTACACTCTGGGGTTTCAGTCCCGTCCAAAGAGTTTGGGGTCATTCTGGGGATGGAAGGAGTCCGTTTTTTTGTTGTTGTTGTCGATTTGTTTCATTTTGTTTTTCAACCTCAGATGTCCCACCAAATGAGGGATTCCAGAGAAGAGCCATGGGGTGGGGCGACTGGACAACCAGAAATCTGGTTAAAAATTGGGGACTAGGGACATGTCAAGCCCATTATGACATCTAATGGTCCAGCCACTGAGAGGACTTACTAGAGGACAGGACTCACGCTGAGGTCACAATGCGTGTTTATGCTCTCGTCGCACTCAAGAATGGGCGGGGCCTCAGGGTGAATGCTGGTTTCTCCTACACTGAACGTTAGACAATATGCCAACCACAAGGTTTCTTGCCATGGGTCAGGAAGAGTTCTGATTTCTGCATCACCGTCACCCGTGGGCAGTGATTGGAGATAAGGTCTAGGTTCTGAAGCCTGAAAACTGAGGTAGGGAAGAGATGATGACCTAAGGCCATGGCGGGTCTGATGTGCTCAGCGTGCGGTCAGCTGTCTCGGTGTTGGTCTGCAGGTCCGGCCTCAGGTTGTGTCAGACAGTGCATTAGTGCCCAGGTTAGACTATATAATTTGGGTACATTCGAGTGCCGTGTAGGTTTATCTTCATTTAAGCTGTCTGGGCATCACATTAGGCAATATATTGTTTCTAGAGGGCAGGCAGAGTGCTTCATTGTCGGTCCGGAATTGCCAAACTTGAGGGCTTCGGGGCCAGGAGAGTGAGGACGGAAGTCTGAGAACACAGGCTAGACTTCGGATTCAGGGTGAGGGCATGGCAGGTACTCCCTGCAGATCTGAACCAATATCTCATGCATCTGAAGTCAGGGCGAGGATCCCACGTTGGCTCAGGTTGGAGTTTCTGTGCATGACGGCCCCTTCATGAAGGGAGCGGAATCTCGAGGCCATGGAGGTTTTCAACGTTGGGAGATGTGGGATGCCCCCTTCAAGGATTCCTTCTGCGGGACAATTGAGACCTGTTGGACAGCTCCAGGACATCCCATATGGAATGACTGCAGAGCACTGTTCGAGTATGGATGCCTGGGAAGTCCGCCTCGCCTTCCAATTGTCTCCTAGCAACAAGACAGTTTAGATCTAATGGATCTGCGGGAGCAACCGGGGTGGCTCAGTTGAAATGCACTTTCCAGAGGTTGGGTCCTAACGTGTGTTTGTGTCCATGAGGGCCTTGGAATGGGGAGGTGGCACCGGGACCCTGAAGTATTCTCCTAAGCTTTGGCATAGCTCCCATGCACAAGTTTCCTTGTGGAGACGAGATTTGTTCTGATGGGTGCCTCAGGAAATCCCCTCTGCAGGTATTGGAATCCAGGCTTTTGAGGAGACATTCCTGTAAACCAAAGCAATGGATCCGATAATGGCCTCGGGTCCTGTCTGGTTCAATCTTCTTGGTATGAGTGGAGGTAGATGAGTGGAGGTAGATGCTCAGCCGGTATCAACCGCCCTTTTTTGTCCCGGGCGACCTACACTATTGGGATGGCCTCAGGGACTTTGGAGGCTTCTCCTAATTTGTACGATTTTTGAAAATTGAATGGGCAGAATTCCCATGGATTGGGTGGGGGCAGTCCTAATGTGTGGCTCCAGGGGCCCCAGCCTGGAGGGAGTGTGGCCCAGGACTTTGAGGACAGAAGACTGAAAACACAAACTCAGCTTAAGTTTGGGGACGTAGGTATGGCACGCTCGATCTACAAACCATGAGAAGAACTCTTCAGGATATGAAGAATGAGCGAGTCTGAGGCGCTTGCTCAGGCTTTTGTCTCTGGATTTTGTTTCAGCGATGGCCGTGGAATGTTGGGGAGGTCTCATGGGCCATGAACGAATCTTCCTCTCTGTGGATTTCGCCCGATCCCAATTGTTTTTCGTCAATCTGTGGGATGGGAGGACTCCTTTCAGGTTTGTTACCTCAGGTGTCCCACCAAAAGAGGAATTCCAAAGCAGAGACCTGGGGAAGAGTGAAGGGAGAACCCGAACTATGGTTAAAAATTGGGGCCTAGGGGCATGGCAAGGCCAATATGCTGTCTCTTTATATAGGCCCTGAGAGGCCTTACCTGAGGACTGGGTCAGGCTGAGGGTCACAATGTGTGTTTGTGACCAATGTGGCCCGCAAGCATGGGCTGGGCCTCATGGGCCACGCTTGTTTCAACTACACTGAATGTTGGACCACATGCCAAGCACAAGGTTTCTTGCCATGGGGAAAGAGTTCTGATTTCTGCATCATTTTCAACCCTGGGCAGTGGTTGGAGATAAGGTCTAGATTCTGGAGCCTGCAAACCGCAGTTCGGAAGAGATGACGACCTAAGGCCATGGCGGGTCCGATGTGCTCAGTGTGCGGCCAGCTGTCTGGGTGGGACCAGGAGGTCCAGGCTCAGGCTGGGTCAGAAGGGGAAATAGTGCCCAGGTCAGCCTCTATGTTTGGGGTACAGCCGAATGGCGTGCAGGTTGATCCTCATTTGGGGTTTCGGGGTAGCCCTGAGGGCAATGTTTTACTTCTGTAGGGCAGGCAGAGTGCGGCATTGTAGTTCTGGATTGCCCAACTGGAGGGCTTGTGGGCCAGTAGTCTGAAGACGGAGTCTGAAAACCCAAGCTAGGCTTAGGTTTCTGGGTGAGGATATGGCAGGCACAATCTACAGACCTCATTAGAGATCTCGTGCATCTGAAGTCAGGGCAAGGATCAGACGATCGCTCAGGTTGGACTTTCTGCCCTGATGGCCCTTTCTTGAAGGGGGTTGGATCACGAGGACATGGGGGTTTTCCCACGATGGGAGTTGTGAGAAGCTCCAAACTGCAAAGATTCTTCTGCAGGACAATTGAGACCTGTTGGTTGGCTCCAGGCCAACGATTCCGAGCAGGGTTCTAAGGATGGATGGCTGGGTAGCCCACCTTGCATTCCAATGGTCTCCAAGCAACAAGACAGGTTAGATCTGCTGGATGTGGGGGGCAATCGAGGAGGGTGAGTTGAAATGGACTCTCCTGTGAATGTGTCCTAATATGTTTTTGTGTCTATGGAGACCTTGGAATGAAGCGGTGGCCCTGGGGCCCTGAAGGGTTCTCCTAAACAGAGGCTTTGACACAGCTCCAAAGTGCATGTTTCCCATGTGTAGATGAGATTTGTTCCGATGGGTGAGTCAAGAAACAGCCATATGCTGGTATTGAAATCCAGGCCTCTGAGGAGAGATGCCTGGAAACCAAAGCAATGGATCCGATTAGTGCCTAGGGGCCTGTTCGTTCCTTTTTACCTCTGGGGACATCAGTCTACGGGTCTGAGTACAGGTAGGTGCTCAGATGGGCTCAGATTGCCCCTGTTTGTCCTGGGAAGCCACAACTATTGGGATGGCCTCAGGGACTTTGGAGATTATCCTACTAGTAGGGTTGTGGCCATTGGAATGGGCACATACAATTCCCTTGGAGAGGGAAAGTACAGTCCTCAGGTTTGGCTCCAGGGCCCTGAGCCTGTAGGGTGTGTAGGCCAGAGCTGTTTGGACAGTTGTCTGAAAACACAAACTCGGCTTATGTTTTGGGTCATAGGTATGGCAGGACTGATCTACAGACCATGAGGAGAACACTTCGGGATATGAAAAAAGAGCGAGTGTGAGGCTCTTGCTCAAGTTTTTGTCTCTGGATATCGTGTCACTCATGGTCGTGAAATTGCCGGGTGACTTCATGGGAAATGGAGGAGTCTTACACTCTGGGGGTTCGGTCCCGTCCAAAGAGTTTGGGGTCATTATGGGGATGGAAGGAGTCCGTTTTTTTGTTGTTGTTGTCGATTTGTTTCATTTTGTTTTTCAACCTCAGATGTCCCACCAAATGAGGGTTCCAGAAAAGAGCCCTGGGGTGGGGCGACTGGACAACCAGAAATCCTGTTAAAAATTGGGGACTAGGGACATGTCAAGCCCATTATGACATCTAATGGTCCAGCCACTGAGAGGACTTACTAGAGGACAGGACTCACGCTGAGGTCACAATGCGTGTTTATGCTCTCGTCGCACTCAAGAATGGGCGGGGCCTCAGGGTGAATGCTGGTTTCTCCTACACTGAACGTTGGACAATATGACAACCACAAGGTTTCTTGCCATGGGTCAGGAAGAGTTCTGATTTCTGCATCACAGTCACCCTTGGGCAGTGATTGGAGATAAGGTCTAGGTTCTGAAGCCTGAAAACTGAGGTAGGGAATAGATGATGACCTAAGGCCATGGCGGGTCTGATGTGCTCAGCGTGCGGTCAGCTGTCTGGGTGTTGGTCAGCTGGTCCGGGCTCAGGTTATGTCAGACAGTGCATTAGTGCCCAGGTTAGACTTTATAATTTGGGTACATTCGAGTGCCGTGTAGGTTTATCTTCATTTAAGCTGTCTGGGCATCACATTAGGCAATATATTGTTTCTAGAGGGCAGGCAGAGTGCTTCATTGTCGGTCCGGAATTGCCAAACTTGAGGTCTTCGGGGCCAGGAGAGTGAGGACGGAAGTCTGAGAACACAAGCTAGACTTCGGATTCAGGGTGAGGGCACGGCAGGTACTCCCTGCAGATCTGAACCAATATCTCATGCATCTGAAGTCAGGGCGAGGATCCCACGTTGGCTCAGGTTGGAGTTTCTGTGCCTGACGGCCCCTTCATGAAGGGAGCGGAATCTCGAGGCCATGGAGGTTTTCAACGTTGGGAGATGTGGGATGCCCCCTTCAAGGATTCCTTCTGCGGGACAATTGAGAACTGTTGGACAGCTCCAGGACATCCCATATGGAATGACTGCAGAGCACTGTTCCAGGATGGATGCCTGGGAAGTCCGCCTCGCCTTCCAATTGTCTCCTAGCAACAAGACAGTTTAGATCTAATGGATCTGCGGGAGCAACCGGGGTGGCTCAGTTGAAATGCACTTTCCAGAGGTTGGGTCCTAACGTGTGTTTGTGTCCATTAGGGCCTTGGAATGGGGAGGTGGCACCGGGACCCTGAAGTATTCTCCTAAGCTTTGGCATAGCTCCCATGCACAAGTTTCCTTGTGGAGACGAGATTTGTTCTGATGGGTGCCTCAGGAAATCCCCTCTGCAGGTATTGGAATCCAGGCTTTTGAGGAGACATGCCTGTAAACCAAAGCAATGGATCCGATAATGGCCTCGGGTCCTGTCTGGTTCAATCTTCTTGGTATGAGTGGAGGTAGATGAGTGGAGGTAGATGCTCAGCCGATATCAACCGCCCTTTTTTGTCCCGGGCGACCTACACTATTGGGATGGCCTCAGGGACTTTGGAGGCTTCTCCTAATTTGTACGATTTTTGAAAATTGAATGGGCAGAATTCCCATGGATTGGGTGGGGGCAGTCCTAATGTGTGGCTCCAGGGGCCCCAGCCTGGAGGGAGTGTGGCCCAGGACTTTGAGGACAGAAGACTGAAAACACAAACTCAGCTTAAGTTTGGGGACGTAGGTATGGCACGCTCGATCTACAAACCATGAGAAGAACTCTTCAGGATATGAAGAATGAGCGAGTCTGAGGCGCTTGCTCAGGCTTTTGTCTCTGGATTTTGTTTCAGCGATGGCCGTGGAATGTTGGGGAGGTCTCATGGGCCATGAACGAATCTTCCTCTCTGTGGATTTCGCCCGATCCCAATTTTTTTCGTCAATCTGTGGGATGGGAGGACTCCTTTCAGGTTTGTTACCTCAGGTGTCCCACCAAAAGAGGAATTCCAAAGCAGTGCCCTGGGGAAGAGTGAAGGGAGAACCCGAACTATGGTTAAAAATTGGGGCCTAGGGGCATGGGAAGCCCAATATGCCTTCTCTTCATATAGGCCCTGAGAGGCCTTACCTGAGGACTGGGCTCAGGCTGAGGGTCACAATGTGTGTTTGTGACCAATGTGGCCCGCAAGCATGGGCTGGGCCTCATGGGCCACGCTTGTTTCAACTACACTGAACGTTGGACCACATGCCACGCACAAGGTTTCTTGCCATGGGGAAAGAGTTCTGATTTCTACATCATTTTCAACCCTGGGCAGTGGTTGGAGATAAGGTCTAGATTCTGGAGCCTGCAAACCGCAGTTCGGAAGAGATGACGACCTAAGGCCATGGCGGGTCCGATGTGCTCAGTGTGCGGCCAGCTGTCTGGGAGGGACCAGGAGGTCCAGGCTCAGGCTGGGTCAGAAGGGGAAATAGTGCCCAGGTCAGCCTCTATGTTTGGGGTACAGCCGAATGGCGTGCAGGTTGATCCTCATTTGGGGTTTCGGGGTAGCCCTGAGGGCAATGTTTTACTTCTGTAGGGCAGGCAGAGTGCGGCATTGTAGTTCTGGATTGCCAAACTGGAGGGCTTGTGGGCGTGTAGTCTGAAGACGGAGTCTGAAAACCCAAGCTAGGCTTAGGTTTCTGGGTGAGGATATGGCAGGCACAATCTACAGACCTCAATAGAGATCTCGTGCATCTGAAGTCAGGGCAAGGATCAGACGATCGCTCAGGTTGGACTTTCTGCCCTGATGGCCCTTTCTTGAAGGGTGTTGGAACACGAGGACATGGGGGTTTTCCCACGATGGGAGTTGTGAGAAGCTCCAAACTGCAAAGATTCTTCTGCAGGACAATTGAGACCTGTTGGTTGGCTCCAGGCCAACGATTCCGAGCAGGGTTCTAAGGATGGATGGCTGGGTAGCCCACCTCGCATTCCAATGGTCTCCAAGCAACAAGACAGGTTAGATCTGCTGGATGTGGGGGGCAATCGAGGAGGCTGAGTTGAAATGGACTCTCCTGTGAATGTGTCCTAATATGTTTTTGTGTCTATGGAGACCTTGGAATGAAGCGGTGGCCCTGGGGCCCTGAAGGGTTCTCCTAAACAGAGGCTTTGACACAGCTCCAAAGTGCATGTTTCCCATGTGTAGATGAGATTTGTTCCGATGGGTGAGTCAAGAAACAGCCATATGCTGGTATTGAAATCCAGGCCTCTGAGGAGAGATGCCTGGAAACCAAAGCAATGGATCCGATTAGTGCCTAGGGGCCTGTTCGTTCCTTTTTACCTCTGGGGACATCAGTCTACGGGTCTGAGTACAGGTAGGTGCTCAGATGGGCTCAGATTGCCCCTGTTTGTCCTGGGAAGCCACAACTATTGGGATGGCCTCAGGGACTTTGGAGGTTATCCTACTAGTAGGGTTGTGGCCATTGGAATGGGCACATACAATTCCCTTGGAGAGGGCAAGTACAGTCCTCAGGTTTGGCTCCAGGGCCCTGAGCCTGTAGGGTGTGTAGGCCAGAGCTGTTTGGACAGTTGTCTGAAAACACAAAATCGGCTTATGTTTTGGGTCATAGGTATGGCAGGACTGTTCTACAGACCATGAGGAGAACACTTCGGGATATGAAAAAAGGGCGAGTGTGAGGCTCTTGCTCAAGTTTTTGTCTCTGGATATCGTGTCACTCATGGTCGTGAAATTGCCGGGTGACTTCATGGGAAAGGGAGGAGTCTTACACTCTGGGGGTTCGGTCCCGTCCAAAGAGTTTGGGGTCATTCTGGGGATGGAAGGAGTCCGTTTTTTTGTTGTTGTTGTCGATTTGTTTCATTTTGTTTTTCAACCTCAGATGTCCCACCAAATGAGGGATTCCAGAGAAGAGCCCTGGGGTGGGGCGACTGGACAACCAGAAATCTGGTTAAAAATTGGGGACTAGGGACATGTCAAGCCCATTATGACATCTAATGGTCCAGCCACTGAGAGGACTTACTAGAGGACAGGACTCACGCTGAGGTCACAATGCGTGTTTATGCTCTCGTCGCACTCAAGAATGGCTGGGGCCTCAGGGTGAATGCTGGTTTCTCCTACACTGAACGTTGGACAATATGCCAACCACAAGGTTTCTTGCCATGGGTCAGGAAGAGTTCTGATTTCTGCATCACAGTCACCCGTGGGCAGTGTTTGGAGATAAGGTCTAGGTTCTGAAGCCTGAAAACTGAGGTAGGGAAGAGATGATGACCTAAGGCCATGGCGGGTCTGATGTGCTCAGCGTGCGGTCAGCTGTCTGGGTGTTGGTCAGCAGGTCCGGGCTCAGGTTGTGTCAGACAGTGCAGTAGTGCCCAGGTTAGACTATATAATTTGGGTACATTCGAGTGCCGTGTAGGTTTATCTTCATTTAAGCTGTCTGGGGATCACATTAGGCAATATATTGTTTCTAGAGGGCAGGCAGAGTGCTTCATTGTAGGTCCGGAATTGCCAAACTTGAGGGCTTCGGGGCCAGGAGAGTGAGGACGGAAGTCTGAGAACACAAGCTAGACTTCGGATTCAGGGTGAGGGCACGGCAGGTACTCCCTGCAGATCTGAACCAATATCTCATGCATCTGAAGTCAGGGCGAGGATCCCACGTTGGCTCAGGTTGGAGTTTCTGTGACTGACGGCCCCTTCATGAAGGGAGCGGAATCTCGAGGCCATGGAGGTTTTCCACGTTGGGAGATGTGGGATGCCCCCTTCAAGGATTCCTTCTGCGGGACAATTGAGACCTGTTGGACAGCTCCAGGACATCCCATATGGAATGACTCCAGAGCACTGTTCGAGTATGGATGCCTGGGAAGTCCGCCTCGCCTTCCAATTGTTTCCTAGCAACAAGACAGTTTAGATCTAATGGATCTGCGGGAGCAACCGGGGTGGCTCAGTTGAAATGCACTTTCCAGAGGTTGGGTCCTAACGTGTGTTTGTGTCCATGAGGGCCTTGGAATGGGGAGGTTGCACCGGGACCCTGAAGTATTCTCCTAAGCTTTGGCATAGCTCCCATGCACAAGTTTCCTTGTGGAGATGAGATTTGTTCTGATGGGTGCCTCAGGAAATCCCCTCTGCAGGTATTGGAATCCAGGCTTTTGAGGAGACATGCCTGTAAACCAAAGCAATGGATCCGATAATGGCCTCGGGTCCTGTCTGGTTCAATCTTCTTGGTATGAGTTGAGGTAGATGAGTGGAGGTAGATGCTCAGCCGGTATCAACCGCCCTTTTTTGTCCCGGGCGACCTACACTATTGGGATGGCCTCAGGGACTTTGGAGGGTTCTTCTAATTTGTACGATTTTTGAAAATTGAATGGGCAGAATTCCCATGGATTGGGTGGGGGCAGTCCTAATGTGTGGCTCCAGGGGCCCCAGCCTGGAGGGAGTGTGGCCCAGGACTTTGAGGACAGAAGACTGAAAACACAAACTCAGCTTAAGTTTGGGGACGTAGGTATGGCACGCTCGATCTACAAACCATGAGAAGAACTCTTCAGGATATTAAGAATGAGTGAGTCTGAGGCGCTTGCTCAGGCTTTTGTCTCTGGATTTTGTTTCAGCGATGGCCGTGGAATGTTGGGGAGGTCTCATGGGCCATGAACGAATCTTCCTCTCTGTGGATTTCGCCCGATCCCAATTGTTTTTCGTCAATCTGTGGGATGGGAGGACTCCTTTCAGGTTTGTTACCTCAGGTGTCCCACCAAAAGAGGAATTCGAAAGCAGAGACCTGGGGAAGAGTGAAGGGAGAACCCGAACTATGGTTAAAAATTGGGGCCTAGGGGCATGGCAAGCCCAATATGCTGTCTCTTCATATAGGCCCTGAGAGGCCTTACCTGAGGACTGGGCTCAGGCTGAGGGTCACAATGTGTGTTTGTGACCAATGTGGCCCGCAAGCATGGGCTGGGCCTCATGGGCCACGCTTGTTTCAACTACACTGAACGTTGGACCACATGCCAAGCACAAGGTTTCTTGCCATGGGGAAAGAGTTCTGATTTCTGCATCATTTTCAACCCTGGGCAGTGGTTGGAGATAAGGTCTAGATTCTGGAGCCTGAAAACCGCAGTTGGGAAGAGATGACGACCTAAGGCCATGGCGGGTCCGATGTGCTCAGTGTGCGGCCAGCTGTCTGGGTGGGACCAGGAGGTCCAGGCTCATGCTGGGTCAGAAGGGGAAATAGTGCCCAGGTCAGACTATATGTTTGGGGTACAGCCGAATGGCGTGCAGGTTGATCCTCATTTGCGGTTTCGGTGTAGCCCTGAGGGCAATGTTTTACTTCTGTAGGGCAGGCAGAGTGCGGCATTGTAGTTCTGGATTGCCAATCTGGAGGGCTTGTGCGCCAGTAGTCTGAGGACGGAGTCTGAGAACCCAAGCTAGGCCTAGGTTTCTGGGTGAGGATATGGAAGTCACAACTACAGACCTCATTAGACATCTCGTGCATCTGAAGTCAGGGCAAGGATCAGACGATCGCTCAGGTTGGACTTTCTGCCCTGATGGCCCTTTCTTGAAGGGGGTTGGATCACGAGGACATGGGGGTTTTCCCACGATGGGAGTTGTGAGAAGTTCCAAACTGCAAAGATTCTTCTGCAGGACAATTGAGACCTGTTGGTTGGCTCCAGGCCAACGATTCCGAGCAGGGTTCTAAGGATGGATGGCTGGGTAGCCCACCTCGCATTCCAATTGTCTCCAAGCAACAAGACAGGTTAGATCTGCTGGATGTGGGGGGAACCGAGGAGGCTGAGTTGAAATGGACTCTCCTGGGGATGTGTCCTAATATGTTTTTGTGTCTATGGAGACCTTGGAATGAAGCGGTGGCCCTGGGGCCCTGAAGGGTTCTCCTAAACAGAGGCTTTGACACAGCCTCAACGTGCATGTTTCCCATGTGTAGATGAGATTTGTTCTGAAACAGCCATATGCTGGTATTGAAATCCAGGCCTCTGAGGAGAGATGCCTGGAAACCAAAGCAATGGATCCGATTAGTGCCTAGGGGCCTGTTCGTTCCTTTTTACCTCTGGGGACATCAGTCTACGGGTCTGAGTGCAGGTAGGTGCTCAGATGGGCTCAGATTGCCCCTGTTTGTCCTGGGAAGCCACAACTATTGGGATGGCCTCAGGGACTTTGGAGGTTATCCTACTAGTAGGGTTTTGGCGATTGGAATGGGCACATAAAATTCCCTTGGAGAGGGCAAGTACAGTCCTCAGGTTTGGCTCCAGGGCCCTGAGCCTGTAGGGTGTGTAGGCCAGAGCTGTTTAAACAGTTGTCTGAAAACAAACTCGGCTTATGTTTTGGGTCATAGGTATGGCAGGACTGATCTACAGACCATGAGGAGAACACTTCGGGATATGAAAAAAGGGCGAGTGTGAGGCTCTTGCTCAAGTTTTTGTCTCTGGATATCGTGTCACTCATGGTCGTGAAATTGCCGGGTGACTTCATGGGAAAGGGAGTAGTCTTACACTCTGGGGGTTCGGTCCCGTCCAAAGAGTTTGGGGTCATTCTGGGGATGGAAGAAGTCCGTTTTTTTGTTGTTGTTGTCGATTTGTTTCATTTTGTTTTTCAACCTCAGATGTCCCACCAAATGAGGGATTCCAGAGTAGAGCCTTGGGGTGGGGCGACTGGACAACCAGAAATCTGGTTAAAAATTGGGGACTAGGGACATGTCAAGCCCATTATGACATCTAATGGTCCAGCCACTGAGAGGACTTACTAGAGGACAGGACTCACGCTGAGGTCACAATGCGTGTTTATGCTCTCGTCGCACTCAAGAATGGGCGGGGCCTCAAGGTGAATGCTGGTTTCTCCTACACTGAACGTTGGACAACATGCCAATCACAAGGTTTCTTGCCATGGGTCAGGAAGAGTTCTGATTTCTGCATCACAGTCACCCGTGGGCAGTGATTGGAGATAAGGTCTAGGTTCTGAAGCCTGAAAACTGAGGTAGGGAAGAGATGATGACCTAAGGCCATGGCGGGTCTGATGTACTCAGTATGCGGTCAGCTGTCTGGGTGTTGGTCAGCAGGTCCGGGCTCAGGTTGTGTCAGACAGTGCATTAGTGCCCAGGTTAGACTATATAATTTGGGTACATTCGAGTGCCGTGTAGGTTTATCTTCATTTAAGCTGCCTGGGCAGCTCATTAGGCAATATATTGTTTCTAGTGGGCAGGCAGAGTGCTTCATTTTCGGTCCGGAATTGCCAAACTTGAGGGCTTCGGGGTCAGGAGAGTGAGGACGGAAGTCTGAGAACACAAGCTAGACTTCGGATTCAGGGTGAGGGCACGGCAGGTACTCCCTGCAGATCTGAACCAATATCTCATGCATCTGAAGTCAGGGCGAGGATCCGACGTTGGCTCAGGTTGGAGTTTCTGTGCATGACGGCCCCTTCATGAAGGGAGCGGAATCTCGAGGCCATGGAGGTTTTCCACGTTGGGAGATGTGGGATGCCCCCTTCAAGGATTCCTTCTGCGGGACAATTGAGACCTGTTGGACAGCTCCAGGACTTCCCATATGGAATGACTCCAGAGCACCGTTCGAGAATGAATGCCTGGGAAGTCCGCCTCGCCTTCCAATTGTCTCCTAGCAACAAGACAGTTTAGATCTAATGGATCTGCGGGAGCACCCGGGGTGGCCTAGTTGAAATGCACTTTCCAGAGGATGGGTCCTAACGTGTGTTTGTGTCCATGAGGGCCTTGGAATGGGGAGGTGGCACCGGGACCCTGAAGTATTCTCCTAAGCTTTGGCATAGCTCCCATGCACAAGTTTCCTTGTGGAGACGAGATTTGTTCTGATGGGTGCCTCAGGAAATCCCCTCTGCTGGTATTGGAATGCAGGCTTTTGAGGAGACATGCCTGTAAACCAAAGCAATGGATCCGATAATGGCCTTGGGTCCTGTCTGGTTCAATCTTCTTGGTATGAGTGGAGGTAGATGAGTGGAGGTAGATGCTCAGCCGGTATCAACGGCCCTTTTTTGTCCCGGGCGACCTACACTATTGGGATGGCCTCAGGGACTTTGGAGGGTTCTCTTAATTTGCACGATTTTTGACAATGGAATGGGCAGAATTGCCATGGATTGGGTGGGGGCAGTCCTAATGTGTGGCTCCAGGGGCCCCAGCCTGGAGGGAGTGTGGCCCAGGACTATGAGGACAGAAGACTGAAAACACAAACTCAGCTTAAGTTTGGGGACGTAGGTATCGCACGCCCGATCTACAAACCATGACAAGAACTCTTCAGGATATGAAGAATTAGCGAGTCTGAGTCGCTTGCTCAGGCTTTTGTCTCTGGATTTTGTTTCAGTGATGGCCGTGGAATGTTGGGGAGGTCTCATAGGCCATGGACGAATCTTCCTTTCTGTGGATTTGGACGATCCCAAATGTTTTTTGTCAATCTGTGGGATGGCAGGACTCCTTTTAGGTTTGTTACCTCAGGTGTCCCACCAAAAGAGGAATTCCAAAGCAGAGCCCTGGGGAAGAGTGAAGGGACAACCCGAACTATGGTTAAAAATTGGGGCCTAGGGGCATGGCAAGCCTAATATGCTGTCTCTTCATATAGGCCCTGAGAGGCCTTACCTGAGGACTGGGCTCAGGCTGAGGGTCACAATGTGTGTTTGTGACCAATGTGGCCCACAAGCAAGGGCTGGGCCTCATGGGCCACGCTTGTTTCAACTACACTGAACGTTGGACAACATGCCAACCACAAGGTTTCTTGCCATGGGGAAAGAGTTCTGATTTCTGCATCATTTTCAAACCTGGGCAGTGGTTGGAGATAAGGTCTAGGTTCTGGAGCGTGAAAACCGCAGTTGGGAAGAGATGACGACCTAAGGCCATGGCGGGTCCGATGTGCTCAGTGTGCGGCCAGCTGTCTGGGTGAGACCAGGAGGTCCAGGCTCAGGCTGGGTCAGAAGGGGAAATAGTGCCCAGGTCAGCCTATATATTTGGGGTACAGCCGAATGGCGTGCAGGTTGATCCTCATTTGGGGATTCGGGGTAGCCCTGAGGGCAATGTTTTATTTCTGTAGGGCAGTCAGAGTGCGGCATTGTAGTTCTGGATTGCCCAACTGGAGGGCTTGTGGGCCAGTAGTCTGAGGACGGAGTCTGAAAACCCAAGCTAGGCCTAGGTTTCTGGGTGAGGATATGGCAGGCACAATCTACAGACCTCAATAGAGATCTCGTGCATCTGAAGTCAGGGCAAGGATCAGACGATCGCTCAGGTTGGACTTTCTGTCCTCATGGCCCTTTCTCGAAGGGGGTTGGATCACGAGGACTTGGGCGTTTTCCCACGAAGGGAGTTGTGAGAAGCTCCAAACTGCAAAGATTCTTCTGCAGGACAATTGAGACCTGTTGGTTGGCTCCAGGCCAACGATTCCGAGCAGGGTTCTAAGGATGGATGGCTGGGTAGCCCACCTCGCATTCCAATTGTCTCCAAGCAACAAGACAAGTTAGATCTGCTGGATGTGGGGGCAACCGATGAGGCTGAGTTGAAATGGACCCTCCTAGGGATGTGTCCTAATATGTTTTTGTGTCTATGGAGACCTTGGAATGAAGCGGTGGCCCTGGGGCCCTGAAGGGTTCTCCTAAACAGAGGCTTTGACACAGCTCCAACGTGCATGTTTCCCATGTGTAGATGAGATTTGTTCTGATGGGTGAGTCAAGAAACAGCCATATGCTGGTATTGAAATCCAGGCCTCTGAGGAGAGATGCCTGGAAACCAAAGCAATGGATCCGATTAGTGCCTAGGGGCCTGTTCGTTCCTTTTTACCTCTGGGGACATCAGTCTACGGGTCTGAGTGCAGGTAGGTGCTCAGATGGGCTCAGATTGCCCCTGTTTGTCCTGGGAAGCCACAACTATTGGGATGGCCTCAGGGACTTTGGAGGTTATCCTACTAGTAGGGTTGTGGCCATTGGAATGGGCACATACAATTCCCTTGGAGAGGGCAAGTACAGTCCTCAGGTTTGGCTCTAGGGCCCTGAGCCTGTAGGGTGTGTAGGCCAGAGCTGTTTGGACAGTTGTCTGAAAACACAAACTCGGCTTATGTTTTGGGTCATAGGTATGGCAGGACTGATCTACAGACCATGAGGAGAACACTTCGGGATATGAAAGAAGGGCGAGTGTGAGGCTCTTGCTCAAGTTTTTGTCTCTGGATATCGTGTCACTCATGGTCGTGAAATTGCCGAGTGACATCATGGGAAATGGACGAGTCTTACTCTCTGGGGGTTCGGTCCCGTCCAAAGAGTTTGGGGTCATTCTGGGGATGGAAGAAGTCTGTTTTTTTGTTGTTGTTGTCGATTTGTTTCATTTTGTTTTTCAACCTCAGATGTCCCACCAAATGAGGGATTCCAGAGTAGAGCCCTGGGGTGGGGCGACTGGACAACCAGAAATCTGGTTAAAAATTGGGGACTAGGGACATGTCAAGCCCATTATGACATCTAATGGTCCAGCCACTGAGAGGACTTACTAGAGGACAGGACTCACGCTGAGGTCACAATGCGTGTTTATGCTCTCGTCGCACTCAAGAATGGGCGGGGCCTCAGGGTGAATGCTGGTTTCTCCTACACTGAACGTTGGACAACATGCCAACCACAAGGTTTCTTGCCATGGGTCAGGAAGAGTTCTGATTTCTGCATCACAGTCACCCGTGGGCAGTGATTGGAGATAAGGTCTAGGTTCTGAAGCCTGAAAACTGAGGTAGGGAAGAGATAATGACCTAAGGCCATGGCGGGTCTGATGTGCTCAGCGTGCGGTCAGCTGTCTGGGTGTTGGTCAGCAGGTCCGGGCTCAGGTTGTGTCAGACAGTGCATTAGTGCCCAGGTTAGACTATATAATTTGGGTACATTCGAGTGCCGTGTAGGTTTATCCTCATTTAAGCTGCCTGGGCTGCTCATTAGGCAATATATTTTTTCTAGAGTGCAAGCAGAGTGCTTCATTGTCGGTCCGGAATTGCCAACCTTGAGGGCTTCGGGGCCAGGAGAGTGAGGATGGAAGTCTGAGAACACAAGCTAGACTTCGGATTCAGGGTGAGGGCACGGCAGGTACCCCCTGCAGATCTGAACCAATATCTCATGCATCTGAAGTCAGGGCGAGGATCCGACGTTGGCTCAGGTTGGAGTTTCTGTGCATGACGGCCCCTTCATGAAGGGAGCGGAATCTCGAGGCCATGGAGGTTTTCCACGTTGGGAGATGTGGGATGCCCCCTTCAAGGATTCCTTCTGCGGGACAATTGAGACCTGTTGGACAGCTCCAGGACATCCCATATGGAATGACTCCAGAGCACCGTTCCAGGATGTATGCCTGGGAAGTCCGCCTCGCCTTCCAATTGTCTCCTAGCAACAAGACAGTTTAGATCTAATGGATCTGCGGGAGCAACCGGGGTGGCTGAGTTGAAATGCACTTTCCAGAGGATGGGTCCTAACGTGTGTTTGTGTCCATGAGGGCCTTGGAATGGGGTGGTGGCACCGGGACCCTGAAGTATTCTCCTAAGCTTTGGCTTAGCTCCCATGCACAAGTTTCCTTGTGGAGACGAGATTTGTTCTAATGGGTTCCTCAGGAAATCCCCTCTGCTGGTATTGGAATCCAGGCTTTTGAGGAGACATGCCTGTAAACCAAAGCAATGGATTCGATAATGGCCTCGGTCCTGTCTGGTTCAATCTCCTTGGTATGAGTTGAGGTATATGAGTGGAGGTAGCTGCTCAGCCGGTATCAACCGCCCTTTTTTGTCCCGGGCGACCTACACTATTGGGATGGCCTCAGGGACTTTGGAGGGTTCTCCTAATTTGTACGATTTTTGACAATGGAATGGGCAGAATTCCCATGGATTCGGTTCGGGCAGTCCTAATGTGTGGCTCCAGGGGCCCCAGCCTGGAGGGAGTGTGTCCCAGGACTTTGAGGACAGAAGACTGAAAACACAAACTCAGCTTAAGTTTGGGGACGTAGGTATGGCACGCCCGATCTACAAACCCTGAGAAGAACTCTTCAGGATATGAAGAATGAGCGAGTCTGAGGCGCTTGCTCAGGCTTTTGTCTCTGGATTTTATATCAGCGATGGCCGTGGAATGTCGGGGTGGCCTCATGGGCCATGGACGAATCTTCCTCTCTGTGGATTTGGCCCGATCCCAATTGTTTTTCGTCAATCTGTGGGATGGGAGGACTCCTTTCAGGTTTATTACATAGGTGTCCCACCAAAAGAGGAATTCCAAATCAGAGCCCAGGGGAAGAGTGAAGGGACAACCCGAACTATGGTTAAAAATTGCGGTTTAGGGGCATGGCAAGCTCAATATGCTGTCTCTTCATATAGGCCCTGAGAGGCCTTACCTGAGGACTGGGCTCAGGCTGAGGGTCACAATGTGTGTTTGTGACCAATGTGGCCCGCAAGCATGGGCTGGGCCTCATGGGCCATGCTTGTTTCAACTACACTGAACGTTGGACAACATACCAACCACAAGGTTTCTTGCCATGGGGAAAGAGTTCTGATTTCTGCATCATTTTCAAACCTGGGCAGTGGTTGGAGATAAGGTCTAGGTTCTGGAGCCTGAAAACCGCAGTTGGGAAGAGATGACGACCTAAGGCCATGGCGGGTTCGATGTGCACAGTGTGCGGCCAGCTGTCTGGGTGGGACCAGGAGGTCCAGGCTCAGGCTGGGTCAGAAGGGGAAATAGTGCCCAGGTCAGCCTATATGTTTGGGGTACAGCCGAATGGCGTGCAGGTTGATCCTCATTTGCGGTTTCGGGGTAGCCCTGAGGGCAATGTTTTACTTCTGTAGGGCAGGCAGAGTGCGGCATTGTAGTTCTGGATTGCCCAACTGGAGGGCTTGTGGGCCAGTAGTCTGAGGACGGAGTCTGAGAACCCAAGCTAGGACTAGGTTTCTGGGTGAGGATATGGCAGGCACAATCTACAGTCCTCAATCGAGATCTCGTGCATCTGAAGTCAGGGCAAGGATCAGACGATCGCTCAGGTTGGACTTTCTGCCCTGATGGCCCTTTCTTGAAGGGGGTTGGATCACGAGGACATGGGGGTTTTCCCACGATGGGAGTTGTGAGAAGCTCCAAACTGCAAAGATTCTTCTGCAGGACAATTGAGACCTGTTGGTTGGCTCCAGGCCAACGATTCCGAGCAGGGTTCTAAGGATGGATGGCTGGGTAGCCCACCTCGCATTCCAATGGTCTCCAAGCAACAAGACAGGTTAGATCTGCTGGATGTGGGGGGCAACCGAGGAGGCTGAGTTGAAATGGACTCTCCTGGGGATGTGTCCTAATATGTTTTTGTGTCTATGGAGACCTTGGAATGAAGCGGTGGCCCTGGGGCCCTGAAGGGTTCTCCTAAACAGAGGCTTTGACACAGCTCCAACGTGCATGTTTCCCATGTGTAGATGAGATTTGTTCTGATGGGTGAGTCAAGAAACAGCCATATGCTGGTATTGAAATCCAGGCCTCTGAGGAGAGATGCCTGGAAACCAAAGCAATGGATCCGATTAGTGCCTAGGGGCCTGTTCGTTCCTTTTTACCTCTGGGGACATCAGTCTACGGGTCTGAGTGCAGGTAGGTGCTCAGATGGGCTCAGATTGCCCCTGTTTGTCCTGGGAAGCCACAACTATTGGGATGGCCTCAGGGACTTTGGAGGTTATCCTACTAGTAGGGTTTTGGCGATTGGAATGGGCACATACAATTCCCTTGGAGAGGGCAAGTACAGTCCTCAGGTTTGGCTCCAGGGCCCTGAGCCTGTAGGGTGTGTAGGCCAGAGCTGTTTGGACAGTTGTCTGAAAACACAAACTCGGCTTATGTTTTGGGTCATAGGTATGGCAGGACTGATCTACAGACCATGAGGAGAACACTTCGGGATATGAAAAAAGGGCGAGTGTGAGGCTCTTGCTCAAGTTTTTGTCTCTGGATATCGTGTCACTCATGGTCGTGAAATTGCCGGGTGACATCATGGGAAATGGACGAGTCTTACTCTCTGGGGGTTCGGTCCCGTACAAAGAGTTTGGGGTCATTCTGGGGATGGAAGAAGTCCGTTTTTTTGTTGTTGTTGTCGATTTGTTTCATTTTGTTTTTCAACCTCAGATGTCCCACCAAATGAGGGATTCCAGAGTAGAGCCCTGGGGTGGGGCGACTGGACAACCAGAAATCTGGTTAAAAATTGGGGACTAGGGACATGTCAAGCCCATTATGACATCTAATGGTCCAGCCACTGAGAGGACTTACTAGAGGACAGGACTCACGCTGAGGTCACAATGCGTGTTTATGCTCTCGTCGCACTCAAGAATGGGCGGGGCCTCAGGGTGAATGCTGGTTTCTCCTACACTGAACATTGGACAACATGCCAACCACAAGGTTTCTTGCCATGGGTCAGGAAGAGTTCTGATTTCTGCATCACAGTCACCCGTGGGCAGTGATTGGAGATAAGGTCTAGGTTCTGAAGCCTGAAAACTGAGGTAGGGAAGAGATGATGACCTAAGGCCATGGCGGGTCTGATGTGCTCAGCGTGCGGTCAGCTGTCTGGGTGTTGGTCAGCAGGTCCGGGCTCAGGTTGTGTCAGACAGTGCATTAGTGCCCAGGTTAGACTATATAATTTGGGTACATTCGAGTGCCGTGTAGGTTTATCCTCATTTAAGCTGCCTGGGCTGCTCATTAGGCAATATATTTTTTCTAGAGGGCAGGCAGAGTGCTTCATTGTCGGTCCGGAATTGCCAAACTTGAGGGCTTTGGGGCCAGGAGAGTGAATACGGAATTCTGAGAACACAAGCTAGACTTCGGATTCAGGGTGAGGGCACGGCAGGTACCCCCTGCAGATCTGAACCAATATCTCATGCATCTGATGTCAGGGCGAGGATCCGACGTTGGCTCAGGTTGGAGTTTCTGTGCATGACGGCCCCTTCATGAAGGGAGCGGAATCTCGAGGCCATGGAGGTTTTCCACGTTGGGAGATGTGGGATGCCCCCTTCAAGGATTCCTTCTGCGGGACAATTGAGACCTGTTGGACAGCTCCAGGACATCCCATATGGAATGACTCCAGAGCACCGTTCGAGGATGGATGCCTGGGAAGTCCGCCTCGCCTTCCAATTGTCTCCTAGCAACAAGACAGTTTAGATCTAATGGATCTGCGGGAGCAACCGGGGTGGCTGAGTTGAAATGCACTTTCCAGAGGATGGGTCCTAACGTGTGTTTGTGTCCATGAGGGCCTTGGAATGGGGAGGTGGCACCGGGACCCTGAAGTATTCTCCTAAGCTTTGGCATAGCTCCCATGCACAAGTTTCCTTGTGGAGACGAGATTTGTTCTGATGGGTGCCTCAGGAAATCCCCTCTGCTGGTATTGGAATCCAGGCTTTTGAGCAGACATGCCTGTAAACCAAAGCAATGGATTCGATAATGGCCTCGGGTCCTGTCTGGTTCAATCTCCTTGGTATGAGTTGAGGTATATGAGTGGAGGTAGATGCTCAGCCGGTATCAACCGCCCTTTTTTGTCCCGGGCGACCTACACTATTGGGATGGCCTCAGGGACTTTGGAGGGTTCTCTAATTTGTACGATTTTTGACAATGGAATGGGCAGAATTCTCATGGATTCGGTTCGGGCAGTCCTAATGTGTGGCTCCAGGGGCCCCAGCCTGGAGGGATTGTGGCCCAGGACTTTGAGGACAGAAGACTGAAAACACAAACTCAGCTTAAGTTTGGGGACGTAGGTATGGCACGCCCGATCTACAAACCATGAGAAGAACTCTTCAGGATAAGAAGAATGAGCGAGTCTGAGGCGCTTGCTCAGGCTTTTGTCTCTGGATTTTATATCAGCGATGGCCGTGGAATGTCGGGAGGGCTCATGGGCCATGGACGAATCTTCCTCTCTGTGGATTTGGCCCGATCCCAATTGTTTTTCGTCAATCTGTGGGATGGGAGGACTCCTTTCAGGTTTGTTCCATAGGTGTCCCACCAAAAGAGGAATTCCAAAGCAGAGCCCTGGGGAAGAGTGAAGGGACAACCCGAACTATGGTTAAAAATTGCGGTTTAGGGGCATGGCAAGCTCAATATGCTGTCTCTTCATATAGGCCCTGAGAGGCCTTACCTGAGGACTGGGCTCAGGCTGAGGGTCACAATGTGTGTTTGTGACCAATGTGGCCCGCAAGCATGGGCTGGGCCTCATGGGCCATGCTTGTTTCAACTACACTGAACGTTGGACAACATACCAACCACAAGGTTTCTTGCCATGGGGAAAGAGTTCTGATTTCTGCATCATTTTCAAACCTGGGCAGTGGTTGGAGATAAGGTCTAGGTTCTGGAGCCTGAAAACCGCAGTTGGGAAGAGATGACGACCTAAGGCCATGGCGGGTCCGATGTGCACAGTGTGCGGCCAGCTGTCTGGGTGGGACCAGGAGGTCCAGGCTCAGGCTGGGTCAGAAGGGGAAATAGTGCCCAGGTCAGCCTATATGTTTGGGGTACAGCCGAATGGCGTGCAGGTTGATCCTCATTTGCGGTTTCGGGGTAGCCCTGAGGGCAATGTTTTACTTCTGTAGGGCAGTCAGAGTGCGGCATTGTAGTTCTGGATTGCCCAACTGGAGGGCTTGTGGGCCAGTAGTCTGAGGACGGAGTCTGAGAACCCAAGCTAGGACTAGGTTTCTGGGTGAGGATATGGCAGGCACAATCTACAGACCTCAATCGAGATCTCGTGCATCTGAAGTCAGGGCACGGATCAGACGATCGCTCAGGTTGGACTTTCTGCCCTGATGGCCCTTTCTTGAAGGGGGTTGGATCACGAGGACATGGGGGTTTTCCCACGATGGGAGTTGTGAGAAGCTCCAAACTGCAAAGATTCTTCTGCAGGACAATTGAGACCTGTTGGTTGGCTCCAGGCCAACGATTCCGAGCAGGGTTCTAAGGATGGATGGCTGGGTAGCCCACCTCGCATTCCAATGGTCTCCAAGCAACAAGACAGGTTAGATCTGCTGGATGTGGGGGGCAGCCGAGGAGGCTGAGTTGAAATGGACTCTCCTGGGGATGTGTCCTAATATGTTTTTGTGTCTATGGAGACCTTGGAATGAAGCGGTGGCCCTGGGGCCCTGAAGGGTTCTCCTAAACAGAGGCTTTGACACAGCTCCAACGTGCATGTTTCCCATGTGTAGATGAGATTTGTTCTGATGGGTGAGTCAAGAAACAGCCATATGCTGGTATTGAAATCCAGGCCTCTGAGGAGAGATGCCTGGAAACCAAAGCAATGGATCCGATTAGTACCTAGGGGCCTGTTCGTTCCTTTTTACCTCTGGGGACATCAGTCTACGGGTCTGAGTGCAGGTAGGTGCTCAGATGGGCTCAGATTGCCCCTGTTTGTCCTGGGAAGCCACAACTATTGGGATGGCCTCAGGGACTTTGGAGGTTATCCTACTAGTAGGGTTGTGGCCATTGGAATGGGCACATACAATTCCCTTGGAGAGGGCAAGTACAGTCCTCAGGTTTGGCTCCAGGGCCCTGAGCCTGTAGGGTGTGTAGGCCAGAGCTGTTTGGACAGTTGTCTGAAAACACAAACTCGGCTTATGTTTTGGGTCATAGGTATGGCAGGACTGATCTACAGACCATGAGGAGAACACTTCGGGATATGAAAAAAGGGCGAGTGTGAGGCTCTTGCTCAAGTTTTTGTCTCTGGATATCGTGTCACTCATGGTCGTGAAATTGCCGGGTGACATCATGGGAAATGGACGAGTCTTACTCTCTGGGGGTTCGGTCCCGTCCAAAGAGTTTGGGGTCATTCTGGGGATGGAAGAAGTCCGTTTTTTGGTTGTTGTTGTCGATTTGTTACATTTTGTTTTTCAACCTCAGATGTCCCACCAAATGAGGGATTCCAGAGTAGAGCCCTGGGGTGGGGCGACTGGACAACCAGAAATCTGGTAAAAATTGGGGACTAGGGACATGTCAAGCCCATTATGACATCTAATGGTCCAGCCACTGAGAGGACTTACTAGAGGACAGGACTCACGCTGAGGTCACAATGCGTGTTTATGCTCTCGTCGCACTCAAGAATGGGCGGGGCCTCAGGGTGAATGCTGGTTTCTCCTACACTGAACGTTGGACAACATGCCAACCACAAGGTTTCTTGCCATGGGTCAGGAAGAGTTCTGATTTCTGCATCACAGTCACCCGTGGGCAGTGATTGGAGATAAGGTCTAGGTTCTGAAGCCTGAAAACTGAGGTAGGGAAGAGATGATGACCTAAGGCCATGGCGGGTCTGATGTGCTCAGCGTGCGGTCAGCTGTCTGGGTGTTGGTCAGCAGGTCCGGGCTCAGGTTGTGTCAGACAGTGCATTAGTGCCCAGGTTAGACTATATAATTTGGGTACATTCGAGTGCCGTGTAGGTTTATCCTCATTTAAGCTGCCTGGGCTGCTCATTAGGCAATATATTTTTTCTAGAGGGCAGGCAGAGTGCTTCATTGTCGGTCCGGAATTGCCAAACTTGAGGGCTTCGGGGCCAGGAGAGTGAGGACGGAAGTCTGAGAACACAAGCTAGACTTCGGATTCAGGGTGAGGGCACGGCAGGTACCCCCTGCAGATCTGAACCAATATCTCATGCATCTGATGTCAGGGCGAGGATCCGACGTTGGCTCAGGTTGGAGTTTCTGTGCATGACGGCTCCTTCATGAAGGGAGCGGAATCTCGAGGCCATGGAGGTTTTCCACGTTGGGAGATGTGGGATGCCCCCTTCAAGGATTCCTTCTGCGGGACAATTCAGACCTGTTGGACAGCTCCAGGACATCCCATATGGAATGACTCCAGAGCACTGTTCGAGGATGAATGCCTGGGAAGTCCGCCTCGCCTTCCAATTGTCTCCTAGCAACAAGACAGTTTAGATCTAATGGATCTGCGGGAGCAACCGGGGTGGCTGAGTTGAAATGCACTTTCCAGAGGATGGGTCCTAACGTGTGTTTGTGTCCATGAGGGCCTTGGAATGGGGAGGTGGCACCGGGACCCTGAAGTATTCTCCTTAGCTTTGGCTTAGCTCCCATGCACAAGTTTCCTTGTGGAGACGAGATTTGTTCTGATGGGTGCCTCAGGAAATCCCCTCTGCTGGTATTGGAATCCAGGCTTTTGAGGAGACATGCCTGTAAACCAAAGCAATGGATCCGATAATGGCCTCTGGTCCTGTCTGGTTCAATCTCCTTGGTATGAGTTGAGGTATATGAGTGGAGGTAGCTGCTCAGCCGGTATCAACCGCCCTTTTTTGTCCCGGGCGACCTACACTATTGGGATGGCCTCAGGGACTTTGGAGGGTTCTCCTAATTTGTACGATTTTTGACAATGGAATGGGCAGAATTCCCATGGATTCGGTTCGGGCAGTCCTAATGTGTGGCTCCAGGGGCCCCAGCCTGGAGGGATTGTGGCCCAGGACTTTGAGGACAGAAGACTGAAAACACAAACTCAGCTTAAGTTTGGGGACGTAGGTATGGCACGCCCGATCTACAAACCATGAGAAGAACTCTTCAGGATAAGAAGAATGAGCGAGTCTGAGGCGCTTGCTCAGGCTTTTGTCTCTGGATTTTATATCAGCGATGGCCGTGGAATGTCGGGGAGGCCTCATGGGCCATGGACGAATCTTCCTCTCTGTGGATTTGGCCCGATCCCAATTGTTTTTCGTCAATCTGTGGGATGGGAGGACTCCTTTCAGGTTTGTTACATAGGTGTCCCACCAAAAGAGGAATTCCAAAGCAGAGCCCTGGGGAAGAGTGAAGGGACAACCCGAACTATGGTTAAAAATTGCGGTTTAGGGGCATGGCAAGCTCAATATGCTGTCTCTTCATATAGGCCCTGAGAGGCCTTACCTGAGGACTGGGCTCAGGCTGAGGGTCACAATGTGTGTTTGTGACCAATGTGGCCCGCAAGCATGGGCTGGGCCTCATGGGCCATGCTTGTTTCAACTACACTGAACGTTGGACAACATACCAACCACGAGGTTTCTTGCCATGGGGAAAGAGTTCTGATTTCTGCATCATTTTCAAACCTGGGCAGTGGTTGGAGATAAGGTCTAGGTTCTGGAGCCTGAAAACCGCAGTTGGGAAGAGATGACGACCTAAGGCCATGGCGGGTCCGATGTGCACAGTGTGCGGCCAGCTGTCTGGGTGGGACCAGGAGGTCCAGGCTCAGGCTGGGTCAGAAGGGGAAATAGTGCCCAGGTCAGCCTATATGTTTGGGGTACAGCCGAATGGCGTGCAGGTTGATCCTCATTTGCGGTTTCGGGGTAGCCCTGAGGGCAATGTTTTACTTCTGTAGGGCAGTCAGAGTGCGGCATTGTAGTTCTGGATTGCCCAACTGGAGGGCTTGTGGGCCAGTAGTCTGAGGACGGAGTCTGAGAACCCAAGCTAGGACTAGGTTTCTGGGTGAGGATATGGCAGGCACAATCTACAGTCCTCATTCGAGATCTCGTGCATCTGAAGTCAGGGCAAGGATCAGACGATCGCTCAGGTTGGACTTTCTGCCCTGATGGCCCTTTCTTGAAGGGGGTTGGATCACGAGGACATGGGGGTTTTCCCACGATGGGAGTTGTGAGAAGCTCCAAACTGCAAAGATTCTTCTGCAGGACAATTGAGACCTGTTGGTTGGCTCCAGGCCAACGATTCCGAGCAGGGTTCTAAGGATGGATGGCTGGGTAGCCCACCTCGCATTCCAATGGTCTCCAAGCAACAAGACAGGTTAGATCTGCTGGATGTGGGGGGCAGCCGAGGAGGCTGAGTTGAAATGGACTCTCCTGGGGATGTGTCCTAATATGTTTTTGTGTCTATGGAGACCTTGGAATGAAGCGGTGGCCCTGGGGCCCTGAAGGGTTCTCCTAAACAGAGGCTTTGACACAGCTCCAACGTGCATGTTTCCCATGTGTAGATGAGATTTGTTCTGATGGGTGAGTCAAGAAACAGCCATATGCTGGTATTGAAATCCAGGCCTCTGAGGAGAGATGCCTGGAAACCAAAGCAATGGATCCGATTAGTGCCCAGGGGCCTGTTCGTTCCTTTTTACCTCTGGGGACATCAGTCTACGGGTCTGAGTGCAGGTAGGTGCTCAGATGGGCTCAGATTGCCCCTGTTTGTCCTGGGAAGCCACAACTATTGGGATGGCCTCAGGGACTTTGGAGGTTATCCTACTAGTAGGGTTGTGGCCATTGGAATGGGCACATACAATTCCCTTGGAGAGGGCAAGTACAGTCCTCAGGTATGGCTCCAGGGCCCTGAGCCTGTAGGGTGTGTAGGCCAGAGCTGTTTGGACAGTTGTCTGAAAACACAAACTCGGCTTATGTTTTGGGTCATAGGTATGGCAGGACTGATCTACAGACCATGAGGAGAACACTTCGGGATATGAAAAAAGGGCGAGTGTGAGGCTCTTGCTCAAGTTTTTGTCTCTGGATATCGTGTCACTCATGGTCGTGAAATTGCCGGGTGACATCATGGGAAATGGACGAGTCTTACTCTCTGGGGGTTCGGTCCCGTCCAAAGAGTTTGGGGTCATTCTGGGGATGGAAGAAGTCCGTTTTTTGGTTGTTGTTGTCGATTTGTTACATTTTGTTTTTCAACCTCAGATGTCCCACCAAAATGGGGATTCCAGAGTAGAGCCCTGGGGTGGGGCGACTGGACAACCAGAAATCTGGTTAAAAATTGGGGACTAGGGACATGTCAAGCCCATTATGACATCTAATGGTCCAGCCACTGAGAGGACTTACTAGAGGACTGGACTCACGCTGAGGTCACAATGCTTGTTTATGCTCTCATCGCACTCAAGAATGGGCGGGGCCTCAGAGTGAATGCTGGTTTCTCCTACACTGAACGTTGGACAACATGCCAACCACAAGGTTTCTTGCCATGGGTCAGGAAGAGTTCTGATTTCTGCATCACAGTCACCCGTGGGCAGTGATTGGAGATAAGGTCTAGGTTCTGAAGCCTGAAAACTGAGGTAAGGAAGAGATGATGACCTAAGGCCATGGCGGATCTGATGTGCTCAGCGTGCGGTCAGCTGTCTGGGTGTTGGTCAGCAGGTCCGGGCTCAGGTTGTGTCAGACAGTGCATTAGTGCCCAGGTTAGACTATATAATTTGGGTACATTCGAGTGCCGTGTAGGTTTATCCTCATTTAAGCTGCCTGGGCTGCTCATTAGGCAATATATTTTTTCAAGAGGGCAGGCAGAGTGCTTCATTGTCGGTCCGGAATTGCCAAACTTGAGGGCTTCGGGGCCAGGAGAGTGAATACGGAATTCTGAGAACACAAGCTAGACTTCGGATTCAGGGTGAGGGCACGGCAGGTACCCCCTGCAGATCTGAACCAATATCTCATGCATCTGATGTCAGGGCGAGGATCCGACTTTGGCTCAGGTTGGAGTTTCTGTGCATGACGGCTCCTTCATGAAGGGAGCGGAATCTCGAGGCCATGGAGGTTTTCCACGTTGGGAGATGTGGGATGCCCCCTTCAAGGATTCCTTCTGCGGGACAATTCAGACCTGTTGGACAGCTCCAGGACATCCCATATGGAATGACTCCAGAGCACCGTTCGAGGATGGATGCCTGGGAAGTCCGCCTCGCCTTCCAATTGTCTCCTAGCAACAAGACAGTTTAGATCTAATGGATCTGCGGGAGCAACCGGGGTGGCTGAGTTGAAATGCACTTTCCAGAGGATGGGTCCTAACGTGTGTTTGTGTCCATGAGGGCCTTGGAATGGGGAGGTGGCACCGGGACCCTGAAGTATTCTCCTTAGCTTTGGCTTAGCTCCCATGCACAAGTTTCCTTGTGGAGACGAGATTTGTTCTGATGGGTGCCTCAGGAAATCCCCTCTGCTGGTATTGGAATCCAGGCTTTTGAGGAGACATGCCTGTAAATCAAAGCAATGGATCCGATAATGGCCTCGGGTCCTATCTGGTTCAATCTTCTTGGTATGAGTGGAGGTAGATGAGTGGAGGTAGATGCTCAGCCGGTATCAACCGCCCTTTTTTGTCCCGGGCGACCTACACTATTGGGATGGCCTCAGGGACGTTGGAGGGTTCTCCTAATTTGTACGATTTTTGACAATGGAATGGGCAGAATTCCCATGGATTCGGTTCGGGCAGTCCTAATGTGTGGCTCCAGGGGCCCCAGCCATGAGGGAGTGTGGCCCAGGACTTTGAGGACAGAAGACTGAAAACACAAACTCAGCTTAAGTTTGGGGACGTATGTATGGCACGCCCGATCTACAAACCATGAGATGAACTCTTCAGGATAAGAAGAATGAGCGAGTCTGAGGCGCTTGCTCAGGCTTTTGTCTCTGGATTTTGTATCAGCGATCGCCGTGGAATGTCGGGGAGGCCTCATGGGCCATGGACGAATCTTCCTCTCTGTGGATTTGGCCCGATCCCAATTGTTTTTCGTCAATCTGTGGGATGGGAGGACACATTTCAGGTTTGTTACCTCAGGTGTCCCACCAAAAGAGGAATTCCAAAGCAGAGCCCTGGGGAAGAGTGAAGGGACAACCCGAAATATGGTTAAAAATTGGGGCCTAGGGGCATGGCAAGCCCAATATGCTGTCTCTTCATATAGGCCCTGAGAGGCCTTACCTGAGGACTGGGCTCAGGTTGAGGGTCACAATGTGTGTTTGTGACCAATGTGGCCCGCAAGCAAGGGCTGGGTCTCATGGGCCTCGCTTGTTTCAACTACACTGAACGTTGGACAACATGCCAACCACAAGGTTTCTTGCCATGGGGAAAGAGTTCTGATTTCTGCATCATTTTCAACCCTGGGCAGTGGTTGGAGATAAGGTCTAGGTTCTGGAGCCTGAAAACCGCAGTTGGGAAGAGATGACGACCTAAGGCCATGGCGGGTCCGATGTGCTCAGTGTGCGGCCAGCTGTCTGGGTGGGACCAGGAGGTCCAGGCTCAGGCTGGGTCAGAAGGGGAAATAGTGCCCAGGTCAGCCTATATGTTTGGGGTACAGCCGAATGGCGTGCAGGTTGATCCTCATTTGGGGATTGGGGTTAGCCCTGAGGGCAATGTTTTACTTCTGTAGGGCAGGCAGAGTGCGGCATTGTAGTTCTGGATTGCCCAACTGGAGGGCTTGTGGGCCAGTAGTCTGAGGACGGAGTCTGAGAACCCAAGCTAGGCCTAGGTTTCTGGGTGAGGATATGGCAGGCACAATCTACAGACCTCAATAGAGATCTCGTGCATCTGAAGTCAGGGCAAGGATCAGACGATCGCTCAGGTTGGACTTTCTGCCCTGAAGGCCCTTTCTTGAAGGGGGTTGGATCACGAGGACATGGGTGTTTTCCCACGATGGGAGTTGTGAGAAGCTCCAAACTGCAAAGATTCTTCTGCAGGACATTTGAGACCTGTTGGTTGGCTCCAGGCCAACGATTCCGAGCAGGGTTCTAAGGATGGATGGCTGGGTAGCCCACCTCGCATTCCAATTGTCTCCAAGCAACAAGACAGGTTAGATCTGCTGGATGTGGGGGGCAACCGAGGAGGCTGAGTTGAAATGGACTCTCCTGTGGATGTGTCCTAATATGTTTTTGTGTCTATGGAGACCTTGGAATGAAGCGGTGGCCCTGGGGCCCTGAAGGGTTCTCCTAAACAGAGGCTTTGACACAGCTCCAACGTGCATGTTTCCCATGTGTAGATGAGATTTGTTCTGATGGGTGAGTCAAGAAACAGCCATATGCTGGTATTGAAATCCAGGCCTCTGAGGAGAGATGCCTGGAAACCAAAGCAATGGATCCGATTAGTGCCTAGGGGCCTGTTCGTTCCTTTATACCTCTGGGGACATCAGTCTACGGGTCTGAGTGCAGGTAGGTGCTCAGATGGGCTCAGATTGCCCCTGTTTGTCCTGGGAAGCCACAACTATTGGGATGGCCTCAGGGACTTTGGAGGTTATCCTACTAGTAGGGTTGTGGCCATTGGAATGGGCACATACAATTCCCTTGGAGAGGGCAAGTACAGTCCTCAGGTTTGGCTCCAGGGCCCTGAGCCTGTAGGGTGTGTAGGCCAGAGCTGTTTGGACAGTTGTCTGAAAACACAAACTCGGCTTATGTTTTGGGTCATAGGTATGGCAGGACTGATCTACAGACCATGAGGAGAACACTTCGGGATATGAAAAAAGGGCGAGTGTGAGGCTCTTGCTCAAGTTTTTGTCTCTGGATATCGTGTCACTCATGGTCGTGAAATTGCCGGGTGACATCATGGGAAATGGACCAGTCTTACTCTCTGGGGGTTCGGTCCCGTCCAAAGAGTTTGGGGTCATTCTGGGGATGGAAGAAGTCCGTTTTTTTGTTGTTGTTGTCGATTTGTTTCATTTTGTTTTTCAACCTCAGATGTCCCACCAAATGAGGGATTCCAGAGTAGAGCCCTGGGGTGGGGCGACTGGACAACCAGAAATCTGGTTAAAAATTGGGGACTAGGGACATGTCAAGCCCATTATGACATCTAATGGTCCAGCCACTGAGAGGACTTACTAGAGGACAGGACTCACGCTGAGGTCACAATGCGTGTTTATGCTCTCGTCGCACTCAAGAATGGGCGGGGCCTCAGGGTGAATGCTGGTTTCTCCTACACTGAACGTTGGACAACATGCCAACCACAAGGTTTCTTGCCATGGGTCAGGAAGAGTTCTGATTTCTGCATCACAGTCACCCGTGGGCAGTGATTGGAGATAAGGTCTAGGTTCTGAAGCCTGAAAACTGAGGTAGGGAAGAGATGATGACCTAAGGCCATGGCGGGTCTGATGTGCTCAGCGTGCGGTCAGCTGTCTGGGTGTTGGTCAGCAGGTCCGGGCTCAGGTTGTGTCAGACAGTGCATTAGTGCCCAGGTTAGACTATATAATTTGGGTACATTCGAGTGCCGTGTAGGTTTATCCTCATTTAAGCTGCCTGGGCTGCTCATTAGGCAATATATTTTTTCTAGAGGGCAGGCAGAGTGCTTCATTGTCGGTCCGGAATTGCCAAACTTGAGGGCTTCGGGGCCAGGAGAGTGAATACGGAATTCTGAGAACACAAGCTAGACTTCGGATTCAGGGTGAGGGCACGGCAGGTACCCCCTGCAGATCTGAACCAATATCTCATGCATCTGATGTCAGGGCGAGGATCCGACGTTGGCTCAGGTTGGAGTTTCTGTGCATGACGGCCCCTTCATGAAGGGAGCGGAATCTCGAGGCCATGGAGGTTTTCCACGTTGGGAGATGTGGGATGCCCCCTTCAAGGATTCCTTCTGCGGGACAATTGAGACCTGTTGGACAGCTCCAGGACGTCCCATATGGAATGACTCCAGAGCACCGTTCGAGTATGGATGCCTGGGAAGTCCGCCTCGCCTTCCAATTGTCTCCTAGCAACAAGACAGTTTAGATCTAATGGATCTGCGGGAGCAACCGGGGTGGCTGAGTTGAAATGCACTTTCCAGAGGATGGGTCCTAACGTGTGTTTGTGTCCATGAGGGCCTTGGAATGGGGAGGTGGCACCGGGACCCTGAAGTATTCTCCTAAGCTTTGGCTTAGCTCCCATGCACAAGTTTCCTTGTGGAGACGAGATTTGTTCTGATGGGTGCCTCAGGAAATCCCCTCTGCTGGTATTGGAATCCAGGCTTTTGAGGAGACATGCCTGTAAACCAAAGCAATGGATTCGATAATGGCCTCGGGTCCTGTCTGGTTCAATCTCCTTGGTATGAGTTGAGGTATATGAGTGGAGGTAGATGCTCAGCCGGTATCAACCGCCCTTTTTTGTCCCGGGCGACCTACACTATTGGGATGGCCTCAGGGACTTTGGAGGGTTCTCCTAATTTGTACGATTTTTGACAATGGAATGGGCAGAATTCCCATGGATTCGGTTCGGGCAGTCCTAATGTGTGGCTCCAGGGGCCCCAGCCTGGAGGGATTGTGGCCCAGGACTTTGAGGACAGAAGACTGAAAACACAAACTCAGCTTAAGTTTGGGGACGTAGGTATGGCACGCCCGATCTACAAACCATGAGAAGAACTCTTCAGGATAAGAAGAATGAGCGAGTCTGAGGCGCTTGCTCAGGCTTTTGTCTCTGGATTTTATATCAGCGATGGCCGTGGAATGTCGGGGAGGCCTCATGGGCCATGGACGAATCTTCCTCTCTGTGGATTTGGCCCGATCCCAATTGTTTTTCGTCAATCTGTGGGATGGGAGGACTCCTTTCAGGTTTGTTACATAGGTGTCCCACCAAAAGAGGAATTCCAAAGCAGAGCCCTGGGGAAGAGTGAAGGGACAACCCGAACTATGGTTAAAAATTGCGGTTTAGGGGCATGGCAAGCTCAATATGCTGTCTCTTCATATAGGCCCTGAGAGGCCTTACCTGAGGACTGGGCTCAGGCTGAGGGTCACAATGTGTGTTTGTGACCAATGTGGCCCGCAAGCATGGGCTGGGCCTCATGGGCCATGCTTGTTTCAACTACACTGAACGTTGGACAACATACCAACCACAAGGTTTCTTGCCATGGGGAAAGAGTTCTGATTTCTGCATCATTTTCAAACCTGGGCAGTGGTTGGAGTAAGGTCTAGGTTCTGGAGCCTGAAAACCGCAGTTGGGAAGAGATGACGACCTAAGGCCATGGCGGGTCCGATGTGCACAGTGTGCGGCCAGCTGTCTGGGTGGGACCAGGAGGTCCAGGCTCAGGCTGGGTCAGAAGGGGAAATAGTGCCCAGGTCAGCCTATATGTTTGGGGTACAGCCGAATGGCGTGCAGGTTGATACTCATTTGCGGTTTCGGGGTAGCCCTGAGGGCAATGTTTTACTTCTGTAGGGCAGTCAGAGTGCGGCATTGTAGTTCTGGATTGCCCAACTGGAGGGCTTGTGGGCCAGTAGTCTGAGGACGGAGTCTGAGAACCCAAGCTAGGACTAGGTTTCTGGGTGAGGATATGGCAGGCACAATCTACAGACCTCAATCGAGATCTCGTGCATCTGAAGTCAGGGCACGGATCAGACGATCGCTCAGGTTGGACTTTCTGCCCTGATGGCCCTTTCTTGAAGGGGGTTGGATCACGAGGACATGGGGGTTTTCCCACGATGGGAGTTGTGAGAAGCTCCAAACTGCAAAGATTCTTCTGCAGGACAATTGAGACCTGTTGGTTGGCTCCAGGCCAACGATTCCGAGCAGGGTTCTAAGGATGGATGGCTGGGTAGCCCACCTCGCATTCCAATGGTCTCCAAGCAACAAGACAGGTTAGATCTGCTGGATGTGGGGGGCAGCCGAGGAGGCTGAGTTGAAATGGACTCTCCTGGGGATGTGTCCTAATATGTTTTTGTGTCTATGGAGACCTTGGAATGAAGCGGTGGCCCTGGGGCCCTGAAGGGTTCTCCTAAACAGAGGCTTTGACACAGCTCCAACGTGCATGTTTCCCATGTGTAGATGAGATTTGTTCTGATGGGTGAGTCAAGAAACAGCCATATGCTGGTATTGAAATCCAGGCCTCTGAGGAGAGATGCCTGGAAACCAAAGCAATGGATCCGATTAGTGCCTAGGGGCCTGTTCGTTCCTTTTTACCTCTGGGGACATCAGTCTACGGGTCTGAGTGCAGGTAGGTGCTCAGATGGGCTCAGATTGCCCCTGTTTGTCCTGGGAAGCCACAACTATTGGGATGGCCTCAGGGACTTTGGAGGTTATCCTACTAGTAGGGTTGTGGCCATTGGAATGGGCACATACAATTCCCTTGGAGAGGGCAAGTACAGTCCTCAGGTTTGGCTCCAGGGCCCTGAGCCTGTAGGGTGTGTAGGCCAGAGCTGTTTGGACAGTTGTCTGAAAACACAAACTCGGCTTATGTTTTGGGTCATAGGTATGGCAGGACTGATCTACAGACCATGAGGAGAACACTTCGGGATATGAAAAAAGGGCGAGTGTGAGGCTCTTGCTCAAGTTTTTGTCTCTGGATATCGTGTCACTCATGGTCGTGAAATTGCCGGGTGACATCATGGGAAATGGACGAGTCTTACTCTCTGGGGGTTCGGTCCCGTCCAAAGAGTTTGGGGTCATTCTGGGGATGGAAGAAGTCCGTTTTTTGGTTGTTGTTGTCGATTTGTTACATTTTGTTTTTCAACCTCAGATGTCCCACCAAATGAGGGATTCCAGAGTAGAGCCCTGGGGTGGGGCGACTGGACAACCAGAAATCTGGTAAAAATTGGGGACTAGGGACATGTCAAGCCCATTATGACATCTAATGGTCCAGCCACTGAGAGGACTTACTAGAGGACAGGACTCACGCTGAGGTCACAATGCGTGTTTATGCTCTCGTCGCACTCAAGAATGGGCGGGGCCTCAGGGTGAATGCTGGTTTCTCCTACACTGAACGTTGGACAACATGCCAACCACAAGGTTTCTTGCCATGGGTCAGGAAGAGTTCTGATTTCTGCATCACAGTCACCCGTGGGCAGTGATTGGAGATAAGGTCTAGGTTCTGAAGCCTGAAAACTGAGGTAGGGAAGAGATGATGACCTAAGGCCATGGCGGGTCTGATGTGCTCAGCGTGCGGTCAGCTGTCTGGGTGTTGGTCAGCAGGTCCGGGCTCAGGTTGTGTCAGACAGTGCATTAGTGCCCAGGTTAGACTATATAATTTGGGTACATTCGAGTGCCGTGTAGGTTTATCCTCATTTAAGCTGCCTGGGCTGCTCATTAGGCAATATATTTTTTCTAGAGGGCAGGCAGAGTGCTTCATTGTCGGTCCGGAATTGCCAAACTTGAGGGCTTCGGGGCCAGGAGAGTGAGGACGGAAGTCTGAGAACACAAGCTAGACTTCGGATTCAGGGTGAGGGCACGGCAGGTACCCCCTGCAGATCTGAACCAATATCTCATGCATCTGATGTCAGGGCGAGGATCCGACGTTGGCTCAGGTTGGAGTTTCTGTGCATGACGGCTCCTTCATGAAGGGAGCGGAATCTCGAGGCCATGGAGGTTTTCCACGTTGGGAGATGTGGGATGCCCCCTTCAAGGATTCCTTCTGCGGGACAATTCAGACCTGTTGGACAGCTCCAGGACATCCCATATGGAATGACTCCAGAGCACTGTTCGAGGATGAATGCCTGGGAAGTCCGCCTCGCCTTCCAATTGTCTCCTAGCAACAAGACAGTTTAGATCTAATGGATCTGCGGGAGCAACCGGGGTGGCTGAGTTGAAATGCACTTTCCAGAGGATGGGTCCTAACGTGTGTTTGTGTCCATGAGGGCCTTGGAATGGGGAGGTGGCACCGGGACCCTGAAGTATTCTCCTTAGCTTTGGCTTAGCTCCCATGCACAAGTTTCCTTGTGGAGACGAGATTTGTTCTGATGGGTGCCTCAGGAAATCCCCTCTGCTGGTATTGGAATCCAGGCTTTTGAGGAGACATGCCTGTAAACCAAAGCAATGGATCCGATAATGGCCTCTGGTCCTGTCTGGTTCAATCTCCTTGGTATGAGTTGAGGTATATGAGTGGAGGTAGATGCTCAGCCGGTATCAACCGCCCTTTTTTGTCCCGGGCGATCTACACTATTGGGATGGCCTCAGGGACTTTGGAGGGTTCTCCTAATTTGTACGATTTTTGACAATGGAATGGGCAGAATTCCCATGGATTCGGTTCGGGCAGTCCTAATGTGTGGCTCCAGGGGCCCCAGCCTGGAGGGATTGTGGCCCAGGACTTTGAGGACAGAAGACTGAAAACACAAACTCAGCTTAAGTTTGGGGACGTAGGTATGGCACGCCCGATCTACAAACCATGAGAAGAACTCTTCAGGATAAGAAGAATGAGCGAGTCTGAGGCGCTTGCTCAGGCTTTTGTCTCTGGATTTTATATCAGCGATGGCCGTGGAATGTCGGGGAGGCCTCATGGGCCATGGACGAATCTTCCTCTCTGTGGATTTGGCCCGATCCCAATTGTTTTTCGTCAATCTGTGGGATGGGAGGACTCCTTTCAGGTTTGTTACATAGGTGTCCCACCAAAAGAGGAATTCCAAAGCAGAGCCCTGGGGAAGAGTGAAGGGACAACCCGAACTATGGTTAAAAATTGCGGTTTAGGGGCATGGCAAGCTCAATATGCTGTCTCTTCATATAGGCCCTGAGAGGCCTTACCTGAGGACTGGGCTCAGGCTGAGGGTCACAATGTGTGTTTGTGACCAATGTGGCCCGCAAGCATGGGCTGGGCCTCATGGGCCATGCTTGTTTCAACTACACTGAACGTTGGACAACATACCAACCACAAGGTTTCTTGCCATGGGGAAAGAGTTCTGATTTCTGCATCATTTTCAAACCTGGGCAGTGGTTGGAGTAAGGTCTAGGTTCTGGAGCCTGAAAACCGCAGTTGGGAAGAGATGACGACCTAAGGCCATGGCGGGTCCGATGTGCACAGTGTGCGGCCAGCTGTCTGGGTGGGACCAGGAGGTCCAGGCTCAGGCTGGGTCAGAAGGGGAAATAGTGCCCAGGTCAGCCTATATGTTTGGGGTACAGCCGAATGGCGTGCAGGTTGATACTCATTTGCGGTTTCGGGGTAGCCCTGAGGGCAATGTTTTACTTCTGTAGGGCAGTCAGAGTGCGGCATTGTAGTTCTGGATTGCCCAACTGGAGGGCTTGTGGGCCAGTAGTCTGAGGACGGAGTCTGAGAACCCAAGCTAGGACTAGGTTTCTGGGTGAGGATATGGCAGGCACAATCTACAGACCTCAATCGAGATCTCGTGCATCTGAAGTCAGGGCACGGATCAGACGATCGCTCAGGTTGGACTTTCTGCCCTGATGGCCCTTTCTTGAAGGGGGTTGGATCACGAGGACATGGGGGTTTTCCCACGATGGGAGTTGTGAGAAGCTCCAAACTGCAAAGATTCTTCTGCAGGACAATTGAGACCTGTTGGTTGGCTCCAGGCCAACGATTCCGAGCAGGGTTCTAAGGATGGATGGCTGGGTAGCCCACCTCGCATTCCAATGGTCTCCAAGCAACAAGACAGGTTAGATCTGCTGGATGTGGGGGGCAGCCGAGGAGGCTGAGTTGAAATGGACTCTCCTGGGGATGTGTCCTAATATGTTTTTGTGTCTATGGAGACCTTGGAATGAAGCGGTGGCCCTGGGGCCCTGAAGGGTTCTCCTAAACAGAGGCTTTGACACAGCTCCAACGTGCATGTTTCCCATGTGTAGATGAGATTTGTTCTGATGGGTGAGTCAAGAAACAGCCATATGCTGGTATTGAAATCCAGGCCTCTGAGGAGAGATGCCTGGAAACCAAAGCAATGGATCCGATTAGTGCCTAGGGGCCTGTTCGTTCCTTTTTACCTCTGGGGACATCAGTCTACGGGTCTGAGTGCAGGTAGGTGCTCAGATGGGCTCAGATTGCCCCTGTTTGTCCTGGGAAGCCACAACTATTGGGATGGCCTCAGGGACTTTGGAGGTTATCCTACTAGTAGGGTTGTGGCCATTGGAATGGGCACATACAATTCCCTTGGAGAGGGCAAGTACAGTCCTCAGGTTTGGCTCCAGGGCCCTGAGCCTGTAGGGTGTGTAGGCCAGAGCTGTTTGGACAGTTGTCTGAAAACACAAACTCGGCTTATGTTTTGGGTCATAGGTATGGCAGGACTGATCTACAGACCATGAGGAGAACACTTCGGGATATGAAAAAAGGGCGAGTGTGAGGCTCTTGCTCAAGTTTTTGTCTCTGGATATCGTGTCACTCATGGTCGTGAAATTGCCGGGTGACATCATGGGAAATGGACGAGTCTTACTCTCTGGGGGTTCGGTCCCGTCCAAAGAGTTTGGGGTCATTCTGGGGATGGAAGAAGTCCGTTTTTTGGTTGTTGTTGTCGATTTGTTACATTTTGTTTTTCAACCTCAGATGTCCCACCAAATGAGGGATTCCAGAGTAGAGCCCTGGGGTGGGGCGACTGGACAACCAGAAATCTGGTAAAAATTGGGGACTAGGGACATGTCAAGCCCATTATGACATCTAATGGTCCAGCCACTGAGAGGACTTACTAGAGGACAGGACTCACGCTGAGGTCACAATGCGTGTTTATGCTCTCGTCGCACTCAAGAATGGGCGGGGCCTCAGGGTGAATGCTGGTTTCTCCTACACTGAACGTTGGACAACATGCCAACCACAAGGTTTCTTGCCATGGGTCAGGAAGAGTTCTGATTTCTGCATCACAGTCACCCGTGGGCAGTGATTGGAGATAAGGTCTAGGTTCTGAAGCCTGAAAACTGAGGTAGGGAAGAGATGATGACCTAAGGCCATGGCGGGTCTGATGTGCTCAGCGTGCGGTCAGCTGTCTGGGTGTTGGTCAGCAGGTCCGGGCTCAGGTTGTGTCAGACAGTGCATTAGTGCCCAGGTTAGACTATATAATTTGGGTACATTCGAGTGCCGTGTAGGTTTATCCTCATTTAAGCTGCCTGGGCTGCTCATTAGGCAATATATTTTTTCTAGAGGGCAGGCAGAGTGCTTCATTGTCGGTCCGGAATTGCCAAACTTGAGGGCTTCGGGGCCAGGAGAGTGAGGACGGAAGTCTGAGAACACAAGCTAGACTTCGGATTCAGGGTGAGGGCACGGCAGGTACCCCCTGCAGATCTGAACCAATATCTCATGCATCTGATGTCAGGGCGAGGATCCGACGTTGGCTCAGGTTGGAGTTTCTGTGCATGACGGCTCCTTCATGAAGGGAGCGGAATCTCGAGGCCATGGAGGTTTTCCACGTTGGGAGATGTGGGATGCCCCCTTCAAGGATTCCTTCTGCGGGACAATTCAGACCTGTTGGACAGCTCCAGGACATCCCATATGGAATGACTCCAGAGCACTGTTCGAGGATGAATGCCTGGGAAGTCCGCCTCGCCTTCCAATTGTCTCCTAGCAACAAGACAGTTTAGATCTAATGGATCTGCGGGAGCAACCGGGGTGGCTGAGTTGAAATGCACTTTCCAGAGGATGGGTCCTAACGTGTGTTTGTGTCCATGAGGGCCTTGGAATGGGGAGGTGGCACCGGGACCCTGAAGTATTCTCCTTAGCTTTGGCTTAGCTCCCATGCACAAGTTTCCTTGTGGAGACGAGATTTGTTCTGATGGGTGCCTCAGGAAATCCCCTCTGCTGGTATTGGAATCCAGGCTTTTGAGGAGACATGCCTGTAAACCAAAGCAATGGATCCGATAATGGCCTCTGGTCCTGTCTGGTTCAATCTCCTTGGTATGAGTTGAGGTATATGAGTGGAGGTAGATGCTCAGCCGGTATCAACCGCCCTTTTTTGTCCCGGGCGACCTACACTATTGGGATGGCCTCAGGGACTTTGGAGGGTTCTCCTAATTTGTACGATTTTTGACAATGGAATGGGCAGAATTCCCATGGATTCGGTTCGGGCAGTCCTAATGTGTGGCTCCAGGGGCCCCAGCCTGGAGGGATTGTGGCCCAGGACTTTGAGGACAGAAGACTGAAAACACAAACTCAGCTTAAGTTTGGGGACGTAGGTATGGCACGCCCGATCTACAAACCATGAGAAGAACTCTTCAGGATAAGAAGAATGAGCGAGTCTGAGGCGCTTGCTCAGGCTTTTGTCTCTGGATTTTATATCAGCGATGGCCGTGGAATGTCGGGGAGGCCTCATGGGCCATGGACGAATCTTCCTCTCTGTGGATTTGGCCCGATCCCAATTGTTTTTCGTCAATCTGTGGGATGGGAGGACTCCTTTCAGGTTTGTTACATAGGTGTCCCACCAAAAGAGGAATTCCAAAGCAGAGCCCTGGGGAAGAGTGAAGGGACAACCCGAACTATGGTTAAAAATTGCGGTTTAGGGGCATGGCAAGCTCAATATGCTGTCTCTTCATATAGGCCCTGAGAGGCCTTACCTGAGGACTGGGCTCAGGCTGAGGGTCACAATGTGTGTTTGTGACCAATGTGGCCCGCAAGCATGGGCTGGGCCTCATGGGCCATGCTTGTTTCAACTACACTGAACGTTGGACAACATACCAACCACGAGGTTTCTTGCCATGGGGAAAGAGTTCTGATTTCTGCATCATTTTCAAACCTGGGCAGTGGTTGGAGATAAGGTCTAGGTTCTGGAGCCTGAAAACCGCAGTTGGGAAGAGATGACGACCTAAGGCCATGGCGGGTCCGATGTGCACAGTGTGCGGCCAGCTGTCTGGGTGGGACCAGGAGGTCCAGGCTCAGGCTGGGTCAGAAGGGGAAATAGTGCCCAGGTCAGCCTATATGTTTGGGGTACAGCCGAATGGCGTGCAGGTTGATCCTCATTTGCGGTTTCGGGGTAGCCCTGAGGGCAATGTTTTACTTCTGTAGGGCAGTCAGAGTGCGGCATTGTAGTTCTGGATTGCCCAACTGGAGGGCTTGTGGGCCAGTAGTCTGAGGACGGAGTCTGAGAACCCAAGCTAGGACTAGGTTTCTGGGTGAGGATATGGCAGGCACAATCTACAGTCCTCATTCGAGATCTCGTGCATCTGAAGTCAGGGCAAGGATCAGACGATCGCTCAGGTTGGACTTTCTGCCCTGATGGCCCTTTCTTGAAGGGGGTTGGATCACGAGGACATGGGGGTTTTCCCACGATGGGAGTTGTGAGAAGCTCCAAACTGCAAAGATTCTTCTGCAGGACAATTGAGACCTGTTGGTTGGCTCCAGGCCAACGATTCCGAGCAGGGTTCTAAGGATGGATGGCTGGGTAGCCCACCTCGCATTCCAATGGTCTCCAAGCAACAAGACAGGTTAGATCTGCTGGATGTGGGGGGCAGCCGAGGAGGCTGAGTTGAAATGGACTCTCCTGGGGATGTGTCCTAATATGTTTTTGTGTCTATGGAGACCTTGGAATGAAGCGGTGGCCCTGGGGCCCTGAAGGGTTCTCCTAAACAGAGGCTTTGACACAGCTCCAACGTGCATGTTTCCCATGTGTAGATGAGATTTGTTCTGATGGGTGAGTCAAGAAACAGCCATATGCTGGTATTGAAATCCAGGCCTCTGAGGAGAGATGCCTGGAAACCAAAGCAATGGATCCGATTAGTGCCCAGGGGCCTGTTCGTTCCTTTTTACCTCTGGGGACATCAGTCTACGGGTCTGAGTGCAGGTAGGTGCTCAGATGGGCTCAGATTGCCCCTGTTTGTCCTGGGAAGCCACAACTATTGGGATGGCCTCAGGGACTTTGGAGGTTATCCTACTAGTAGGGTTGTGGCCATTGGAATGGGCACATACAATTCCCTTGGAGAGGGCAAGTACAGTCCTCAGGTATGGCTCCAGGGCCCTGAGCCTGTAGGGTGTGTAGGCCAGAGCTGTTTGGACAGTTGTCTGAAAACACAAACTCGGCTTATGTTTTGGGTCATAGGTATGGCAGGACTGATCTACAGACCATGAGGAGAACACTTCGGGATATGAAAAAAGGGCGAGTGTGAGGCTCTTGCTCAAGTTTTTGTCTCTGGATATCGTGTCACTCATGGTCGTGAAATTGCCGGGTGACATCATGGGAAATGGACGAGTCTTACTCTCTGGGGGTTCGGTCCCGTCCAAAGAGTTTGGGGTCATTCTGGGGATGGAAGAAGTCCGTTTTTTGGTTGTTGTTGTCGATTTGTTACATTTTGTTTTTCAACCTCAGATGTCCCACCAAAATGGGGATTCCAGAGTAGAGCCCTGGGGTGGGGCGACTGGACAACCAGAAATCTGGTTAAAAATTGGGGACTAGGGACATGTCAAGCCCATTATGACATCTAATGGTCCAGCCACTGAGAGGACTTACTAGAGGACTGGACTCACGCTGAGGTCACAATGCTTGTTTATGCTCTCATCGCACTCAAGAATGGGCGGGGCCTCAGAGTGAATGCTGGTTTCTCCTACACTGAACGTTGGACAACATGCCAACCACAAGGTTTCTTGCCATGGGTCAGGAAGAGTTCTGATTTCTGCATCACAGTCACCCGTGGGCAGTGATTGGAGATAAGGTCTAGGTTCTGAAGCCTGAAAACTGAGGTAAGGAAGAGATGATGACCTAAGGCCATGGCGGATCTGATGTGCTCAGCGTGCGGTCAGCTGTCTGGGTGTTGGTCAGCAGGTCCGGGCTCAGGTTGTGTCAGACAGTGCATTAGTGCCCAGGTTAGACTATATAATTTGGGTACATTCGAGTGCCGTGTAGGTTTATCCTCATTTAAGCTGCCTGGGCTGCTCATTAGGCAATATATTTTTTCAAGAGGGCAGGCAGAGTGCTTCATTGTCGGTCCGGAATTGCCAAACTTGAGGGCTTCGGGGCCAGGAGAGTGAATACGGAATTCTGAGAACACAAGCTAGACTTCGGATTCAGGGTGAGGGCACGGCAGGTACCCCCTGCAGATCTGAACCAATATCTCATGCATCTGATGTCAGGGCGAGGATCCGACTTTGGCTCAGGTTGGAGTTTCTGTGCATGACGGCTCCTTCATGAAGGGAGCGGAATCTCGAGGCCATGGAGGTTTTCCACGTTGGGAGATGTGGGATGCCCCCTTCAAGGATTCCTTCTGCGGGACAATTCAGACCTGTTGGACAGCTCCAGGACATCCCATATGGAATGACTCCAGAGCACCGTTCGAGGATGGATGCCTGGGAAGTCCGCCTCGCCTTCCAATTGTCTCCTAGCAACAAGACAGTTTAGATCTAATGGATCTGCGGGAGCAACCGGGGTGGCTGAGTTGAAATGCACTTTCCAGAGGATGGGTCCTAACGTGTGTTTGTGTCCATGAGGGCCTTGGAATGGGGAGGTGGCACCGGGACCCTGAAGTATTCTCCTTAGCTTTGGCTTAGCTCCCATGCACAAGTTTCCTTGTGGAGACGAGATTTGTTCTGATGGGTGCCTCAGGAAATCCCCTCTGCTGGTATTGGAATCCAGGCTTTTGAGGAGACATGCCTGTAAATCAAAGCAATGGATCCGATAATGGCCTCGGGTCCTATCTGGTTCAATCTTCTTGGTATGAGTGGAGGTAGATGAGTGGAGGTAGATGCTCAGCCGGTATCAACCGCCCTTTTTTGTCCCGGGCGACCTACACTATTGGGATGGCCTCAGGGACGTTGGAGGGTTCTCCTAATTTGTACGATTTTTGACAATGGAATGGGCAGAATTCCCATGGATTCGGTTCGGGCAGTCCTAATGTGTGGCTCCAGGGGCCCCAGCCATGAGGGAGTGTGGCCCAGGACTTTGAGGACAGAAGACTGAAAACACAAACTCAGCTTAAGTTTGGGGACGTATGTATGGCACGCCCGATCTACAAACCATGAGATGAACTCTTCAGGATAAGAAGAATGAGCGAGTCTGAGGCGCTTGCTCAGGCTTTTGTCTCTGGATTTTGTATCAGCGATCGCCATGGAATGTCGGGGAGGCCTCATGGGCCATGGACGAATCTTCCTCTCTGTGGATTTGGCCCGATCCCAATTGTTTTTCGTCAATCTGTGGGATGGGAGGACTCCTTTCAGGTTTGTTTCCTCAGGTGTCCCACCAAAAGAGGAATTCCAAAGCAGAGCCCTGGGGAAGAGTGAAGGGACAACCCGAAATATGGTTAAAAATTGGGGCCTAGGGGCATGGCAAGCCCAATATGCTGTCTCTTCATATAGGCCCTGAGAGGCCTTACCTGAGGACTGGGCTCAGGTTGAGGGTCACAATGTGTGTTTGTGACCAATGTGGCCCGCAAGCAAGGGCTGGGTCTCATGGGCCTCGCTTGTTTCAACTACACTGAACGTTGGACAACATGCCAACCACAAGGTTTCTTGCCATGGGGAAAGAGTTCTGATTTCTGCATCATTTTCAACCCTGGGCAGTGGTTGGAGATAAGGTCTAGGTTCTGGAGCCTGAAAACCGCAGTTGGGAAGAGATGACGACCTAAGGCCATGGCGGGTCCGATGTGCTCAGTGTGCGGCCAGCTGTCTGGGTGGGACCAGGAGGTCCAGGCTCAGGCTGGGTCAGAAGGGGAAATAGTGCCCAGGTCAGCCTATATGTTTGGGGTACAGCCGAATGGCGTGCAGGTTGATCCTCATTTGGGGATTCGGGGTAGCCCTGAGGGCAATGTTTTACTTCTGTAGGGCAGGCAGAGTGCGGCATTGTAGTTCTGGATTGCCCAACTGGAGGGCTTGTGGGCCAGTAGTCTGAGGACGGAGTCTGAGAAACCAAGCTAGGCCTAGGTTTCTGGGTGAGGATATGGCAGGCACAATCTACAGACCTCAATAGAGATCTCGTGCATCTGAAGTCAGGGCAAGGATCAGACGATCGCTCAGGTTGGACTTTCTGCCCTGAAGGCCCTTTCTTGAAGGGGGTTGGATCACGAGGACATGGGTGTTTTCCCACGATGGGAGTTGTGAGAAGCTCCAAACTGCAAAGATTCTTCTGCAGGACATTTGAGACCTGTTGGTTGGCTCCAGGCCAACGATTCCGAGCAGGGTTCTAAGGATGGATGGCTGGGTAGCCCACCTCGCATTCCAATTGTCTCCAAGCAACAAGACAGGTTAGATCTGCTGGATGTGGGGGGCAACCGAGGAGGCTGAGTTGAAATGGACTCTCCTGTGGATGTGTCCTAATATGTTTTTGTGTCTATGGAGACCTTGGAATGAAGCGGTGGCCCTGGGGCCCTGAAGGGTTCTCCTAAACAGAGGCTTTGACACAGCTCCAACGTGCATGTTTCCCATGTGTAGATGAGATTTGTTCTGATGGGTGAGTCAAGAAACAGCCATATGCTGGTATTGAAATCCAGGCCTCTGAGGAGAGATGCCTGGAAACCAAAGCAATGGATCCGATTAGTGCCTAGGGGCCTGTTCGTTCCTTTTTACCTCTGGGGACATCAGTCTACGGGTCTGAGTGCAGGTAGGTGCTCAGATGGGCTCAGATTGCCCCTGTTTGTCCTGGGAAGCCACAACTATTGGGATGGCCTCAGGGACTTTGGAGGTTATCCTACTAGTAGGGTTGTGGCCATTGGAATGGGCACATACAATTCCCTTGGAGAGGGCAAGTACAGTCCTCAGGTTTGGCTCCAGGGCCCTGAGCCTGTAGGGTGTGTAGGCCAGAGCTGTTTGGACAGTTGTCTGAAAACACAAACTCGGCTTATGTTTTGGGTCATAGGTATGGCAGGACTGATCTACAGACCATGAGGAGAACACTTCGGGATATGAAAAAAGGGCGAGTGTGAGGCTCTTGCTCAAGTTTTTGTCTCTGGATATCGTGTCACTCATGGTCGTGAAATTGCCGGGTGACATCATGGGAAATGGACCAGTCTTACTCTCTGGGGGTTCGGTCCCGTCCAAAGAGTTTGGGGTCATTCTGGGGATGGAAGAAGTCCGTTTTTTTGTTGTTGTTGTCGATTTGTTTCATTTTGTTTTTCAACCTCAGATGTCCCACCAAATGAGGGATTCCAGAGTAGAGCCCTGGGGTGGGGCGACTGGACAACCAGAAATCTGGTTAAAAATTGGGGACTAGGGACATGTCAAGCCCATTATGACATCTAATGGTCCAGCCACTGAGAGGACTTACTAGAGGACAGGACTCACGCTGAGGTCACAATGCGTGTTTATGCTCTCGTCGCACTCAAGAATGGGCGGGGCCTCAGGGTGAATGCTGGTTTCTCCTACACTGAACGTTGGACAACATGCCAACCACAAGGTTTCTTGCCATGGGTCAGGAAGAGTTCTGATTTCTGCATCACAGTCACCCGTGGGCAGTGATTGGAGATAAGGTCTAGGTTCTGAAGCCTGAAAACTGAGGTAGGGAAGAGATGATGACCTAAGGCCATGGCGGGTCTGATGTGCTCAGCGTGCGGTCAGCTGTCTGGGTGTTGGTCAGCAGGTCCGGGCTCAGGTTGTGTCAGACAGTGCATTAGTGCCCAGGTTAGACTATATAATTTGGGTACATTCGAGTGCCGTGTAGGTTTATCCTCATTTAAGCTGCCTGGGCTGCTCATTAGGCAATATATTTTTTCTAGAGGGCAGGCAGAGTGCTTCATTGTCGGTCCGGAATTGCCAAACTTGAGGGCTTCGGGGCCAGGAGAATGAATACGGAATTCTGAGAACACAAGCTAGACTTCGGATTCAGGGTGAGGGCACGGCAGGTACCCCCTGCAGATCTGAACCAATATCTCATGCATCTGATGTCAGGGCGAGGATCCGACGTTGGCTCAGGTTGGAGTTTCTGTGCATGACGGCCCCTTCATGAAGGGAGCGGAATCTCGAGGCCATGGAGGTTTTCCACGTTGGGAGATGTGGGATGCCCCCTTCAAGGATTCCTTCTGCGGGACAATTGAGACCTGTTGGACAGCTCCAGGACGTCCCATATGGAATGACTCCAGAGCACCGTTCGAGTATGGATGCCTGGGAAGTCCGCCTCGCCTTCCAATTGTCTCCTAGCAACAAGACAGTTTAGATCTAATGGATCTGCGGGAGCAACCGGGGTGGCTGAGTTGAAATGCACTTTCCAGAGGATGGGTCCTAACGTGTGTTTGTGTCCATGAGGGCCTTGTAATGGGGAGGTGGCACCGGGACCCTGAAGTATTCTCCTAAGCTTTGGCTTAGCTCCCATGCACAAGTTTCCTTGTGGAGACGAGATTTGTTCTGATGGGTGCCTCAGGAAATCCCCTCTGCTGGTATTGGAATCCAGGCTTTTGAGGAGACATGCCTGTAAACCAAAGCAATGGATTCGATAATGGCCTCGGGTCCTGTCTGGTTCAATCTCCTTGGTATGAGTTGAGGTATATGAGTGGAGGTAGATGCTCAGCCGGTATCAACCGCCCTTTTTTGTCCCGGGCGACCTACACTATTGGGATGGCCTCAGGGACTTTGGAGGGTTCTCCTAATTTGTACGATTTTTGACAATGGAATGGGCAGAATTCCCATGGATTCGGTTCGGGCAGTCCTAATGTGTGGCTCCAGGGGCCCCAGCCTGGAGGGATTGTGGCCCAGGACTTTGAGGACAGAAGACTGAAAACACAAACTCAGCTTAAGTTTGGGGACGTAGGTATGGCACGCCCGATCTACAAACCATGAGAAGAACTCTTCAGGATAAGAAGAATGAGCGAGTCTGAGGCGCTTGCTCAGGCTTTTGTCTCTGGATTTTATATCAGCGATGGCCGTGGAATGTCGGGGAGGCCTCATGGGCCATGGACGAATCTTCCTCTCTGTGGATTTGGCCCGATCCCAATTGTTTTTCGTCAATCTGTGGGATGGGAGGACTCCTTTCAGGTTTGTTACATAGGTGTCCCACCAAAAGAGGAATTCCAAAGCAGAGCCCTGGGGAAGAGTGAAGGGACAACCCGAACTATGGTTAAAAATTGCGGTTTAGGGGCATGGCAAGCTCAATATGCTGTCTCTTCATATAGGCCCTGAGAGGCCTTACCTGAGGACTGGGCTCAGGCTGAGGGTCACAATGTGTGTTTGTGACCAATGTGGCCCGCAAGCATGGGCTGGGCCTCATGGGCCATGCTTGTTTCAACTACACTGAACGTTGGACAACATACCAACCACAAGGTTTCTTGCCATGGGGAAAGAGTTCTGATTTCTGCATCATTTTCAAACCTGGGCAGTGGTTGGAGTAAGGTCTAGGTTCTGGAGCCTGAAAACCGCAGTTGGGAAGAGATGACGACCTAAGGCCATGGCGGGTCCGATGTGCACAGTGTGCGGCCAGCTGTCTGGGTGGGACCAGGAGGTCCAGGCTCAGGCTGGGTCAGAAGGGGAAATAGTGCCCAGGTCAGCCTATATGTTTGGGGTACAGCCGAATGGAGTGCAGGTTGATCCTCATTTGCGGTTTCGGGATAGCCCTGAGGGCAATGTTTTACTTCTGTAGGGCAGTCAGAGTGCGGCATTGTAGTTCTGGATTGCCCAACTGGAGGGCTTGTGGGCCAGTAGTCTGAGGACGGAGTCTGAGAACCCAAGCTAGGACTAGGTTTCTGGGTGAGGATATGGCAGGCACAATCTACAGTCCTCAATCGAGATCTCGTGCATCTGAAGTCAGGGCAAGGATCAGACGATCGCTCAGGTTGGACTTTCTGTCCTCATGGCCCTTCCTTGAAGGGGGTTGGATCACGAGGACATGGGGGTTTTCCCACGATGGGAGTTGTGAGAAGCTCCAAACTGCAAAGATTCTTCTGCAGGACAATTGAGACCTGTTGGTTGGCTCCAGGCCAACGATTCCGAGCAGGGTTCTAAGGATGGATGGCTGGGTAGCCCACCTCGCATTCCAATGGTCTCCAAGCAACAAGACAGGTTAGATCTGCTGGATGTGGGGGGCAACCGAGGAGGCTGATTTGAAATGGACTCTCCTGGGGATGTGTCCTAATATGTTTTTGTGTCTATGGAGACCTTGGAATGAAGCGGTGGCACTGGGGCCCTGAAGGGTTCTCCTAAACAGAGGCTTTGACACAGCTCCAACGTGCATGTTTCCCATGTGTAGAGGAGATTTGTTCTGATGGGTGAGTCAAGAAACAGCCATATGCTGGTATTGAAATCCAGGCCTCTGAGGAGAGATGCCTGGAAACCAAAGCAATGGATCCGATTAGTGCCTAGGGGCCTGTTCGTTCCTTTTTACCTCTGGGGACATCAGTCTACGGGTCTGAGTGCAGGTAGGTGCTCAGATGGGCTCAGATTGCCCCTGTTTGTCCTGGGAAGCCACAACTATTGGGATGGCCTCAGGGACTTTGGAGGTTATCCTACTAGTAGGGTTGTGGCCATTGGAATGGGCACATACAATTCCCTTGGAGAAGGCAAGTACAGTCCTCAGGTTTGGCTCCAGGGCCCTGAGCCTGTAGGGTGTGTAGGCCAGAGCTGTTTGGACAGTTGTCTGAAAACACAAACTCGGCTTATGTTTTGGGTCATAGGTATGGCAGGACTGATCTACAGACCATGAGGAGAACACTTCGGGATATGAAAAAAGGGCGAGTGTGAGGCTCTTGCTCAAGTTTTTGTCTCTGGATATCGTGTCACTCATGGTCGTGAAATTGCCGGGTGACATCATGGGAAATGGACGAGTCTTACTCTCTGTGGGTTCGGTCCCGTCCAAAGAGTTTGGGGTCATTCTGGGGATGGAAGAAGTCCTTTTTTTGGTTGTTGTTGTCGATTTGTTACATTTTGTTTTTCAACCTCAGATGTCCCACCAAATGAGGGATTCCAGAGTAGAGCCCTGGGGTGGGGCGACTGGACAACCAGAAATCTGGTTAAAAATTGGGGACTAGGGACATGTCAAGCCCATTATGACATCTAATGGTCCAGCCACTGAGAGGACTTACTAGAGGACAGGACTCACGCTGAGGTCACAATGCGTGTTTATGCTCTCGTCGCACTCAAGAATGGGCGGGGCCTCAGGGTGAATGCTGGTTTCTCCTACACTGAACGTTGGACAACATGCCAACCACAAGGTTTCTTGCCATGGGTCAGGAAGAGTTCTGATTTCTGCATCACAGTCACCCGTGGGCAGTGATTGGAGATAAGGTCTAGGTTCTGAAGCCTGAAAACTGAGGTAGGGAAGAGATGATGACCTAAGGCCATGGCGGGTCTGATGTGCTCAGCGTGCGGTCAGCTGTCTGGGTGTTGGTCAGCAGGTCCGGGCTCAGGTTTTGTCAGACAGTGCATTAGTGCCCAGGTTAGACTATATAATTTGGGTACATTCGAGTGCCGTGTAGGTTTATCCTCATTTAAGCTGCCTGGGCTGCTCATTAGGCAATATATTTTTTCTAGAGGGCAGGCAGAGTGCTTCATTGTCGGTCCGGAATTGCCAAACTTGAGGGCTTCAGGGCCAGGAGAGTGAGGACGGAAGTCTGAGAACACAAGCTAGACTTCGGATTCAGGGTGAGGGCACGGCAGGTACCCCCTGCAGATCTGAACCAATATCTCATGCATCTGAAGTCAGGGCGAGGATCCGACGTTGGCTCAGGTTGGAGTTTCTGTGCATGACGGCCCCTTCATGAAGGGAGCGGAATCTCGAGGCCATGGAGGTTTTCCACGTTGGGAGATGTGGGATGCCCCCTTCAAGGATTCCTTCTGCGGGACAATTGAGACCTGTTGGACAGCTCCAGGACATCCCATATGGAATGACTCCAGAGCACCGTTCGAGGATGGATGCCTGGGAAGTCCGCGTCGCCTTCCAATTGTCTCCTAGCAACAAGACAGTTTAGATCTAATGGATCTGCGGGAGCAACCGGGGTGGCTGAGTTGAAATGCACTTTCCAGAGGATGGGTCCTAACGTGTGTTTGTGTCCATGAGGGCCTTGGAATGGGGAGGTGGCACCGGGACCCTGAAGTATTCTCCTTAGCTTTGGCTTAGCTCCCATGCACAAGTTTCCTTGTGGAGACGAGATTTGTTCTGATGGGTGCCTCAGGAAATCCCCTCTGCTGGTATTGGAATCCAGGATTTTGAGGAGACATGCCTGTAAATCAAAGCAATGGATCCGATAATGGCCTCGGGTCCTATCTGGTTCAATCTTCTTGATATGAGTGGAGGTAGATGAGTGGAGGTAGATGAGTGGAGGTAAATGCTCAGCCGGTATCAACCGCCCTTTTTTGTCCCGGGCGACCTACACTATTGGGATGGCCTCAGGGACGTTGGAGGGTTCTCCTAATTTGTACGATTTTTGACAATGGAATGGGCAGAATTCCCATGGTTTCGGTTCGGGCAGTCCTAATGTGTGGCTCCAGGGGCCCCAGCCATGAGGGAGTGTGGCCCAGGACTTTGAGGACAGTAGACTGAAAACACAAACTCAGCTTAAGTTTGGGGACGTATGTATGGCACGCCCGATCTACAAACCATGAGATGAACTCTTCAGGATAAGAAGAATGAGCGAGTCTGAGGCGCTTGCTCAGGCTTTTGTCTCTGGATTTTGTATCAGCGATCGCCGTGGAATGTCGGGGAGGCCTCATGGGCCATGGACGAATCTTCCTCTCTGTGGATTTGGCCCAATCCCAATTGTTTTTCGTCAATCTGTGGGATGGGAGGACTCCTTTCAGGTTTGTTACCTCAGGTGTCCCACCAAAAGAGGAATTCCAAAGCAGAGCCCTGGGGAAGAGTGAAGGGACAACCCGAAATATGGTTAAAAATTGGGGCCTAGGGGCATGGCAAGCCCAATATGCTGTCTCTTCATATAGGCCCTGAGAGGCCTTACCTGAGGACTGGGCTCAGGTTGAGGGTCACAATGTGTGTTTGTGACCAATTAGGCCGGCAAGCAAGGGCTGGGTCTCATGGGCCTCGCTTGTTTCAACTACACTGAACGTTGGACAACATGCCAACCACAAGGTTTCTTGCCATGGGGAAAGAGTTCTGATTTCTGCATCATTTTCAACCCTGGGCAGTGGTTGGAGATAAGGTCTAGGTTCTGGAGCCTGAAAACCGCAGTTGGGAAGAGATGACGACCTAAGGCCATGGCGGGTCCGATGTGCTCAGTGTGCGGCCAGCTGTCTGGGTGGGACCAGGAGGTCCAGGCTCAGGCTGGGTCAGAAGGGGAAATAGTGCCCAGGTCAGCCTATATGTTTGGGGTACAGCCGAATGGCGTGCAGGTTGATCCTCATTTGCGGTTTCGGGGTAGCCCTGAGGGCAATGTTTTACTTCTGTAGGGCAGGCAGAGTGCGGCATTGTAGTTCTGGATTGCCCAACTGGAGGGCTTGTGGGCCAGTAGTCTGAGGACGGAGTCTGAGAACCCAAGCTAGGCCTAGGTTTCTGGGTGAGGATATGGCAGGCACAATCTACAGACATCAATGGAGATCTCGTGCATCTGAAGTCAGGGCAAGGATCAGACGATCGCTCAGGTTGGACTTTCTGCCCTGATGGCCCTTTCTTGAAGGGGGTTGGATCACGAGGACATGGGGGTTTTCCCACGATGGGAGTTGTGAGAAGCTCCAAACTGCAAAGATTCTTCTGCAGGACAATTGAGACCTGTTGGTTGGCTCCAGGCCAACGATTCCGAGCAGGGTTCTAAGGATGGATGGCTGGGTAGCCCACCTCGCATTCCAATGGTCTCCAAGCAACAAGACAGGTTAGATCTGCTGGATGTGGGGGGCAACCGAGGAGGCTGAGTTGAAATGGACTCTCCTGTGGATGTGTCCTAATATGTTTTTGTGTCTATGGAGACCTTGGAATGAAGCGGTGGCCCTGGGGCCCTGAAGGGTTCTCCTAAACAGAGGCTTTGACACAGCTCCAACGTGCATGTTTCCCATGTGTAGATGAGATTTGTTCTGATGGGTGAGTCAAGAAACAGCCATATGCTGGTATTGAAATCCAGGCCTCTAGGGGAGATGCCTGGAAACCAAAGCAATGGATCCGATTAGTGCCTAGGGGCCTGTTCGTTCCTTTTTACCTCTGGGGACATCAGTCTACGGGTCTGAGTGCAGGTAGGTGCTCAGATGGGCTCAGATTGCCCCTGTTTGTCCTGGGAAGCCACAACTATTGGGATGGCCTCAGGGACTTTGGAGGTTATCCTACTAGTAGGGTTGTGGCCATTGGAATGGGCACATACAATTCCCTTGGAGAGGGCAAGTACAGTCCTCAGGTTTGGCTCCAGGGCCCTGAGCCTGTAGGGTGTGTAGGCCAGAGCTGTTTGGACAGTTGTCTGAAAACACAAACTCGGCTTATGTTTTGGGTCATAGGTATGGCAGGACTGATCTACAGACCATGAGGAGAACACTTCGGGATATGAAAAAAGGGCGAGTGTGAGGCTCTTGCTCAAGTTTTTGTCTCTGGATATCGTGTCACTCATGGTCGTGAAATTGCCGGGTGACATCATGGGAAATGGACGAGTCTTACTCTCTGGGGGTTCGGTCCCGTCCAAAGAGTTTGGGGTCATTCTGGGGATGGAAGAAGTCCGTTTTTTGGTTGTTGTATCGATTTGTTTCATTTTGTTTTTCAACCTCAGATGTCCGACCAAATGAGGGATTCCAGAGTAGAGCCCTGGGGTGGCGCGACTGGACAACCAGAAATCTGGTTAAAAATTGGGGACTAGGGACATGTCAAGCCCATTATGACATCTAATGGTCCAGCCACTGAGAGGACTTACTAGAGGACAGGACTCACGCTGAGGTCACAATGCGTGTTTATGCTCGCGTCGCACTCAAGAATGGGCGGGGCCTCAGGGTGAATGCTGGTTTCTCCTACACTGAACGTTGGACAACATGCCAACCACAAGGTTTCTTGCCATGGGTCCGGAAGAGTTCTGATTTCTGCATCACAGTCACCCGTGGGCAGTGATTGGAGATAAGGTCTAGGTTCTGAAGCCTGAAAACTGAGGTAGGGAAGAGATGATGACCTAAGGCCATGGCGGGTCTGATGTGCTCAGCGTGCGGTCAGCTGTCTGGGTGTTGGTCAGCAGGTCCGGGCTCAGGTTGTGTCAGACAGTGCATTAGTGCCCAGGTTAGACTATATAATTTGGGTACATTCGAGTGCCGTGTAGGTTTATCCTCATTTAAGCTGCCTGGGCTGCTCATTAGGCAATATATTTTTTCTAGAGGGCAGGCAGAGTGCTTCATTGTCGGTCCGGAATTGCCAAACTTGAGGGCTTCGGGGCCAGGAGAGTGAGGACGGAAGTCTGAGAACACAAGCTAGACTTCGGATTCAGGGTGAGGGCACGGCAGGTACCCCCTGCAGATCTGAACCAATATCTCATGCATCTGAAGTCAGGGCGAGGATCCGACGTTGGCTCAGGTTGGAGTTTCTGTGCATGACGGCCCCTTCATGAAGGGAGCGGAATCTCGAGGCCATGGAGGTTTTCCACGTTGGGAGATGTGGGATGCCCCCTTCAAGGATTCCTTCTGCGGGACAATTGAGACCTGTGGGACAGCTCCAGGACATCCCATATGGAATGACTCCAGAGCACCGTTCCAGGATGGATGCCTGGGAAGTCCGCCTCGCCTTCCAATTGTCTCCTAGCAACAAGACAGTGTAGATCTAATGGATCTGCGGGAGCAACCGGGGTGGCTGAGTTGAAATGCACTTTCCAGAGGATGGGTCCTAACGTGTGTTTGTGTCCATGAGGGCCTTGGAATGGGGAGGTGGCACCGGGAACCTGAAGTATTCTCCTAAGCTTTCCTTAGCTCCCATGCACAAGTTTCCTTGTGGAGACGAGATTTGTTCTGATGGGTGCCTCAGGAAATCCCCTCTGCTGGTATTGGAATCCAGGCTTTTGAGGAGACATGCCTGTAAACCAAAGCAATGGATCTGATAATGGCCTTGGGTCCTGTCTGGTTCAATCTTCTTGGAATGAGAGGAGGTAGATGAGTGGAGGTAGATGCTCAGCCGGTATCAACCGCCCACTTTTTGTCCCGGGCGACCTACACTATTGGGATGGCCTCAGGGACTTTGAGGGTTCTCCTATTTTGTACGATTTTTGACAATGGAATGGGCAGAATTCCAATGGATTGGGGGGGGGCAGTCCTAATGTTTGGCTCCAGGGGCCCCAGCCTGGAGGGAGTGTGTCCCAGGACTTTGAGGACAGAAGACTGAAAACACAAACTCAGCTTAAGTTTGGGGACGTAGGTATGGCACGCCCGATCTACAAACCATGAGAAGAACTCTTCAGGATATGAAGAATGAGCGAGTCTGAGGCGCTTGCTCAGGGTTTTGTCTCTGGATTTTGTTTCAGCGATGGCCGTGGAATGTTGGGGAGGTCTCATGGGCCATGGACAAATCTTCCTCTCTGTGGATTTGGCCCGATCCCAATTGTTTTTCGTCAATCTCTGGGATGGGAGGACTCCTTTCAGGTTTGTTACCTCAGGTGTCCCACCAAAAGAGGAATTCCAAAGCAGAGCCCTGGGGAAGAGTGAAGGGACAACCCGAAATATGGTTAAAAATTGGGGCCTAGGGGCATGGCAAGCCCAATATGCTGTCTCTTCATATAGGCCCTGAGAGGCCTTACCTGAGGACTGGGCTCAGGCTGAGGGTCACAATGTGTGTTTGTGACCAATGTGGCCCGCAAGCATGGGCTGGGCCTCATGGGCCACGCTTGTTTCAACTACACTGAACATTGGACAACATGCCAACCACAAGGTTTCTTGCCATGGGGAAAGAGTTCTGATTTCAGCATCATTTTCAAACCTGGGCAGTGTTTGGAGATTAGGTCTAGGTTCTGGAGCCTGAAAACCGAAGTTGGGAAGAGATGACGACCTAAGGCCATGGCGGGTCCGATGTGCTCAGTGTGCGGCCAGCTGTCTGGGTGGGACCAGGAGGTCCAGGCTCAGGCTGGGTCAGAAGGGGAAATAGTGCCCAGGTCAGCCTATATGTTTGGGGTACAGCCGAATGTCGTGCAGGTTGATCCTCATTTGCGGTTTCGGGGTTGCCCTGAGGGAATGTTTTACTTCTGTAGGGCAGTCAGAGTGCGGCATTGTAGTTCTGGATTGCCCAACTGGAGGGCTTGTGGGCCAGTAGTCTGAGGACGGAGTCTGAGAACCCAAGCTAGGACTAGGTATCTGGGTGAGGATATGGCAGGCACAATCTACAGACCTCAATGGAGATCTCGTGCATCTGAAGTCAGGGCAAGGATCAGACGATCGCTCAGGTTGGACTTTCTGCCCTCATGGCCCTTTCTTGAAGGGGGTTGGATCACGAGGACATGGGGGTTTTCCCACGATGGGAGTTGTGAGAAGCTCCAAACTGCAAAGATTCTTCTGCAGGACAATTGAGACCTGTTGGTTGGCTCCAGGCCAACGATTCCGAGCAGGGTTCTAAGGATGGATGGCTGGGTAGCCCACCTCGCATTCCAATGGTCTCCAAGCAACAAGACAGGTTAGATCTGCTGGATGTGGGGGGCAACCGAGGAGGCTGAGTTGAAATGGACTCTCCTGTGGATGTGTCCTAATATGTTTTTGTGTCTATGGAGACCTTGGAATGAAGCGGTGGCCCTGGGGCCCTGAAGGGTTCTCCTAAACAGAGGCTTTGACACAGCTCCAACGTGCATGTTTCCCATGTGTAGATGAGATTTGTTCTGATGGGTGAGTCAAGAAACAGCCATATGCTGGTATTGAAATCCAGGCCTCTGAGGAGAGATGCCTGGAAACCAAAGCAATGGATCCGATTAGTGCCTAGGGGCCTGTTCGTTCCTTTTTACCTCTGGGGACATCAGTCTACGGGTCTGAGTGCAGGTAGGTGCTCAGATGGGCTCAGATTGCCCCTGTTTGTCCTGGGAAGCCACAACTATTGGGATGGCCTCAGGGACTTTGGAGGTTGTCCTACTAGTAGGGTTGTGGCCATTGGAATGGGCACATACAATTCCCTTGGAGAGGGCAAGTACAGTCCTCAGGTTTGGCTCCAGGGCCCTGAGCCTGTAGGGTGTGTAGGCCAGAGCTGTTTGGACAGTTGTCTGAAAACACAAACTCGGCTTATGTTTTGGGTCATAGGTATGGCAGGACTGATCTACAGACCATGAGGAGAACACTTCGGGATATGAAAAAAGGGCGAGTGTGAGGCTCTTGCTCAAGTTTTTGTCTCTGGATATCGTGTCACTCATGGTCGTGAAATTGCCGGGTGACTTCATGGGAAATGGACGAGTCTTACTCTCTGGGGGTTCGGTCCCGTCCAAAGAGTTTGGGGTCATTCTGGGGATGGAAGAAGTCCGTTTTTTTGTTGTTGTTGTCGATTTGTTTCATTTTGTTTTTCAACCTCAGATGTCCCACCAAATGAGGGATTCCAGAGTAGAGCCCTGGGGTGGGGCGACTGGACAACCAGAAATCTGGTTAAAAATTGGGGACTAGGGACATGTCAAGCCCATTATGACATCTAATGGTCCAGCCACTGAGAGGACTTACTAGAGGACAGGACTCACGCTGAGGTCACAATGCGTGTTTATGCTCTCGTCGCACTCAAGAATGGGCGGGGCCTCAGGGTGAATGCTGGTTTCTCCTACACTGAACGTTGGACAACATGCCAACCACAAGGTTTCTAGCCATGGGTCAGGAGGAGTTCTGATTTCTGCATCACAGTCACCCGTGGGCAGTGATTGGAGATAAGGTCTAGGTTCTGAAGCCTGAAAACTGAGGTAGGGAAGAGATGATGACCTAAGGCCATGGCGGGTCTGATGTGCTCAGCGTGCGGTCAGCTGTCTGGGTGTTGGTCAGCAGGTCCGGGCTCAGGTTGTGTCAGACAGTGAATTAGAGCCCAGGTTAGACTATATAATTTGGGTACATTCGAGTGCCGTGTAGGTATATCCTCATTTAAGCTGCCTGGGCTGCTCATTAGGCAATATATTTTTTCTAGAGGGCAGGCAGAGTGCTTCATTGTCGGTCCGGAATTGCCAAACTTGAGGGCTTCGGGGCCAGGAGAGTGAGGAAGGAAGTCTGAGAACACAAGCTAGACTTCGGATTCAGGGTGAGGGCACGGCAGGTACCCCCTGCAGATCTGAACCAATATCTCATGCATCTGAAGTCAGGGTGAGGATCCGACGTTGGCTCAGGTTGGAGTTTCTGTGCATGACGGCCCCTTCATGAAGGGAGCGGAATCTCGAGGCCATGGAGGTTTTCCACGTTGGGAGATGTGGGATGCCCCCTTCAAGGATTCCTTCTGCGGGACAATTGAGACCTGTTGGACAGCTCCGGTTCATCCCTTATGGAATGACTCCAGAGCACCGTTCTAGGATGGATGCCTGGGAAGTCCGCCTCGCCTTCCAATTGTCTCCTAGCAACAAGACAGTTTAGATCTAATGGATCTGCGGGAGCAACCGGGGTGGCTGAGTTGAAATGCACTTTCCAGAGGATGGGTCCTAACGTGTGTTTGTGTCCATGAGGGCCTTGGAATGGGGTGGTGGCACCGGGACCCTGAAGTATTCTCCTAAGCTTTGGCATAGCTCCCATGCACAAGTTTCCTTGTGGAGACGAGATTTGTTCTGATGGGTGCCTCAGGAAATCCCCTCTGCTGGTATTGGAATCCAGGCTTTTGAGGAGACATGCCTGTAAACCAAAGCAATGGATTCGATAATGGCCTCGGGTCCTGTCTGGATCAATCTTCTTGGTATGAGTGGAGGTAGATGAGTTGAGGTAGATGCTCAGCCGGTATCAACCGCCCTTTTTTGTCCCGGGCGACCTACACTATTGGGATGGCCTCAGGGACTTTGGAGGGTTCTCCTAATTTGTACGATTTTTGACAATGGAATGGGCAGAATTCCCATGGATTGGGTGGGGGCAGTCCTAATGTGTGGTTCCAGGGGCCCCAGCCTGGAGGGAGTGTGGCCCAGGACTTTGAGGACAGAAGACTGAAAACACAAACTCAGCTTAAGTGTGGGGACGTAGGTATGGCACGCCCGATCTACAAACCATGAGAAGAACTCTTCAGGATATGAAGAATGAGCGAGTCTGAGGAGCTTGCTCAGGCTTTTGTCTCTGGATTTTGTTTCAGCGATGGCCGTGGAATGTTGGGGAGGTCTCATGGGCCATGGACGAATCTTCCTCTCTTTGGATTTGGCCCGATCCCAATTGTTTTTCGTCAATCTGTGGGATGGGAGGACACCTTTCAGGTTTGTTACCTCAGGTGTCCCACCAAAAGAGGAATTCCAAAGCAGAGCCCTGGGGAAGAGTGAAGGGACAACCCGAACTACGGTTAAAAATTGGGGCCTAGGGGCATGGCAAGCCCAATATGCTGTCTCTTCATATAGGCCCTGAGAGGCCTTACCTGAGGACTGGGCTCAGGCTGAGGGTCACAATGTGTGTTTGTGACCAATGTGGCCCGCAAGCATGGGGTGGGCCTCATGGGCCATGCTTGTGTCAACTACACTGAACGTTGGACAACATGCCAACCACAAGGTTTCTTGCCATGGGGAAAGAGTTCTGATTTCTGCATCATTTTCAACCCTGGGCAGTGGTTGGAGATAAGGTCTAGGTTCTGGAGCCTGAAAACCGCAGTTGGGAAGAGATGACGCATTAAGGCCATGGCGGGTCCGATGTGCTCAGTGTGCGGCCAGCTGTCTGGGTGGGACCAGGAGGTCCAGGCTCAGGCTGGGTCAGAAAAAGGGAAATAGTGCCCAGGTCAGCCTATATGTTTGGGGTACAGCCGAATGGCGTGCAGGTTGATCCTCATTTGCGGTTTCGGGGTAGCCCTGAGGGCAATGTTTTACTTCTGTAGGGCAGGCAGAGTGCGGCATTGTAGTTCTGGATTGCCCAACTGGAGGGCTTGTGGGCCAGTAGTCTGAGGACGGAGTCTGAGAACCCAAGCTAGGCCTAGGTTTCTGGGTGAGGATATGGCAGGCACAATCTACAGACCTCAATCGAGATCTCGTGCATCTGAAGTCAGGGCAAGGATCAGACGATCGCTCAGGTTGGACTTTCTGCCCTGATGGCCCTTTCTTGAAGGGGGTTGGATCACGAGGACATGGGGGTTTTCCCACGATGGGAGTTGTGAGAAGCTCCAAACTGCAAAGATTCTTCTGCAGGACAATTGAGACCTGTTGGTTGGCTCCAGGCCAACGATTCCGAGCAGGGTTCTAAGGATGGATGGCTGGGTAGCCCACATCGCATTCCAATGGTCTCCAAGCAACAAGACAGGTTAGATCTGCTGGATGTGGGGGGCAACCGAGGAGGCTGAGTTGAAATGGACTCTCCTGTCCATGTGTCCTAATATGTTTTTGTGTCTATGGAGACCTTGGAATGAAGCGGTGGCCCTGGGGCCCTGAAGGGTTCTCCTAAACAGAGGCTTTGACACAGCTCCAACGTGCATGTTTCCCATGTGTAGATGAGATTTGTTCTGATGGGTGAGTCAAGAAAGAGCCATATGCTGGTATTGAAATCCAGGCCTCTGAGGAGAGATGCCTGGAAACCAAAGCAATGGATCCGATTAGTGCCTAGGGGCCTGTTCGTTCCTTTTTACCTCTGGGGACATCAGTCTACGGGTCTGAGTGCAGGTAGGTGCTCAGATGGGCTCAGATTGCCCCTGTTTGTCCTGGGAAGCCACAACTATTGGGATGGCCTCAGAGACTTTGGAGGTTATCCTACTAGTAGGGTTGTGGCCATTGGAATGGGCACATACAATTCCCTTGGAGAGGGCAAGTACAGTCCTCAGGTTTGGCTCCAGGGCCCTGAGTCTGTAGGGTGTGTAGGCCAGAGCTGTTTGGACAGTTGTCTGAAAACACAAACTCGGCTTATGTTTTGGGTCATAGGTATGGCAGGACTGATCTACAGACCATGAGGAGAACACTTCGGGATATGAAAAAAGGGCGAGTGTGAGGCTCTTGCTCAAGTTTTTGTCTCTGGATATCGTGTCACTCATGGTCGTGAAATTGCCGGGTGACTTCATGGGAAATGGACGAGTCTTACTCTCTGGGGGTTCGGTCCCCTCCAAAGAGTTTGGGGTCATTCTGGGGATGGAAGAAGTCCGATTTTTTGTTGTTGTTGTCGATTTGTTTCATTTTGTTTTTCAACCTCAGATGTCCCACCAAATGAGGGATTCCAGAGTAGAGCCCTGGGGTGGGGCGACTGGACAACCAGAAATCTGGTTAAAAATTGGGGACTAGGGACATGTCAAGCCCATTATGACATCTAATGGTCCAGCCGCTGAGAGGACTTACTAGAGGACAGGACTCACGCTGAGGTCACAATGCGTGTTTATGCTCTCCTCGCACGCAAGAATGGGCGGGGCCTAAGGGTGAATGCTGGTTTCTCCTACACTGAACGTTGGACAACATGCCAACCACAAGGTTTCTTGCCATGGGTCAGGAAGAGTTCTGATTTCTGCATCAGAGTCACCCGTGGGCAGTGATTGGGGATAAGGTCTAGGTTCTGAAGACTGAAAACTGAGGTAGGGAAGAGATGATGACCTAAGGCCATGGCGGGTCTGATGTGCTCAGCGTGTGGTCAGCTGTCTGGGTGTTGGTCAGCAGGTCCGGGCTCAGGTTGTGTCAGACACTGCATTAGTGCCCAGGTTAGACTATATAATTTGGGTACATTCGAGTGCCGTGTAGGTTTATCTTCATTTAAGCTCCTGGGCTGCTCATTAGGCAATATATTTTTTCTAGAGGGCAGGCAGAGTGCTTCATTGTCGGTCCGGAATTGCCAAACTTGAGGGCTTCGGGGCCAGGAGAGTGAGGACGGAAGTCTGAGAACACAAGCTAGACTTCGGATTCAGGGTGAGGACACGGCAGGTACCCCCTGCAGACCTGAACAAATATCTCATGCATCTGAATCCAGGGCGAGGATCCCACGTTGGCTCAGGTTGGAGTTTCTGTGCATGAAGGCCCCTTCATGAAGGGAGCGGAATCTCGAGGCCATGGAGGTTTTCCACGTTGGGAGATGTGGGATGCCCCCTTCAAGGATTCCTTCTGCGGGACAATTGAGACCTGTTGGACAGCTCCAGTTCATCCCTTATGGAATGACTCCAGAGCACCGTTCCAGGATGGATGCCTGGGAAGTCCGCCTCGCCTTCCAATTGTCTCCTAGCAACAAGACAGTTTAGATCTAATGGATCTGCGGGAGTAACCGGGGTGGCTGAGTTGAAATGCACTTTCCAGAGGATGGGTCCTAACGTGTGTTTGTGTCCATGAGGGCCTTGGAATGGGGAGGTGGCACCGGGACCCTGAAGTATTCTCCTAAGCTTTGGCATAGCTCCCATGCACAAGTTTCCTTGTGGAGACGAGATTTGTTCTGATGGGTGCCTCAGGAAATCCCCTCTGCTGGTATTGGAATCCAGGCTTTTGAGGAGACATGCCTGTAAACCAAAGCAATGGATCCGATAATGGCCTCGGGTCCTGTCTGGTTCAATCTTCTTGGTATGAGTGGAGGTAGATGAGTGGAGGTAGATGCTCAGCCGGTATCAACTGCCCTTTTTTGTCCCGGGCGACCTACACTATTGGGATGGCCTCAGGGACTTTGGAGGGTTCTCTAATTTGTACGATTTTTGACAATGGAATGGGCAGAATTCCCATGGATTGGGTGGGGGCAGTCCTAATGTGTGGCTCCAGGGGCCCCAGCCTGGAGGGAGTGTGGCCCAGGACTTTGAGGACAGAAGACTGAAAACACAAACTCAGCTTAAGTGTGGGCACGTAGGTATGACACGCACGATCTACAAACCATGAGAAGAACTCTTCAGGATATGAAGAATGAGCGAGTCTGAGGAGCTTGCTCAGGCTTTTGTCTCTGGATTTTGTTTCAGCGATGGCCGTGGAATGTTGGGGCGGTCTCATGGGCCATGGACGAATCTTCCTCTCTGTGGATTTGACCCGATCCCAATTGTTTTTCGTCAATCTGTGGGATGGGAGGACACATTTCAGGTTTGTTACCTCAGGTGTCCCACATAAAGAGGAATTCCAAAGCAGAGCCCTGGGGAAGAGTGAAGGGACACCCCGAACTATGGTTAAAAATTGGGGCCTAGGGGCATGGCAAGCCCAATATGCTGTCTCTTCATATAGGCCCTGAGAGGCCTTACCTGAGGACTGGGCTCAGGCTGAGGGTCACAATGTGTGTTTGTGACCAATGTGGCCTGCAAGCATGGGCTGGGCCTCATGGGCCACGCTTGTTTCAACTACACTGAACGTTGGACAACATGCCAACCACAAGGTTTCTTGCCATGGGGAAAGTGTTCTGATTTCTGCATCATTTTCTACCCTGGGCAGTGGTTGGAGATAAGGTCTAGGTTCTGGAGCCTGAAAACCGCATTTGGGAAGAGATGACGACCTAAGGCCATGGCGGGTCCGATGTGCTCAGTGTGCGGCCAGCTGCCTGGGTGGGACCAGGAGGTCCAGGCTCAGGCTGGGTCAGAAGGGGAAATAGTGCCCAGGTCAGCCTATATGTTTGGGGTACAGCCGAATGGCGTGCAGGTTGATCCTCATTTGCGGTTTCGGGGTAGCCCTGAGGGCAATGTTTTACTTCTGTAGGGCAGGCAGAGTGTGGATTTGTAGTTCTGGATTGCCCAACTGGAGGGCTTGTGGGCCAGTAGTCTGAGGACGGAGTCTGAGAACCCTAGCTAGGCCTAGGTTTCTGGGTGAGGTTATGGCAGGCACAATCTAGAGACCTCAATCGAGATCTCGTGCATCTGAAGTCAGGGCAAGGATCAGACGATCGCTCAGGTTGGACTTTCTGCTCTGATGGCCCTTTCTTGAAGGGGGTTGGATCACGAGGACATGGGGGTTTTCCCACGATGGGAGTTGTGAGAAGCTCCAAACTGCAAAGATTCTTCTGCAGGACAATTGAGACCTGTTGGTTGGCTCCAGGCCAACGATTCCGAGCAGGGTCCTAAGGATGGATGGCTGGGTAGCCCACCTCGCATTCCAATTGTCTCCAAGCAACAAGACAGGTTAGATCTGCTGGATGTGGGGGGCAACCGAGGAGGCTGAGTTGAAATGGACTCTCCTGTGGATGTGTCCTAATATGTTTTTGTGTCTATGGAGACCTTGGAATGAAGCGGTGTCCCTGGGTCCCTGAAGGGTTCTCCTAAACAGAGGCTTTGACACAGCTCCAACGTGCATGTTTCCCATGTGTAGATGAGATTTGTTCTGATGGGTGAGTCAAGAAACAGCCATATGCTGGTATTGAAATCCAGGCCTCTGAGGAGAGATGCCTGGAAACCAAAGCAATGGATCCGATTAGTGCCTAGAGGCCTGTTCGTTCCTTTTTACCTCTGGGGACATCAGTCTACGGGTCTGAGTGCAGGTAGGTGCTCAGATGGGCTCAGATTGCCCCTGTTTGTCCTGGGAAGCCACAACTATTGGGATGGCCTCAGGGACTTTGGAGGTTATCCTACTAGTAGGGTTGTGGCCCTTGGAATGGGCACATACAATTCCCTTGGAGAGGGCAAGTACAGTCCTCAGGTTTGGCTCCAGGGCCCTGAGCCTGTAGGGTGTGTAGGCCAGAGCTGTTTGGACAGTTGTCTGAAAACACAAACTCGGCTTATGTTTTGGGTCATAGGTATGGCAGGACTGATCTACAGACCATGAGGAGAACACTTCGGGATATGAAAAAAGGGCGAGTGTGAGGCTCTTGCTCAAGTTTTTGTCTCTGGATATTGTGTCACTCATGGTCGTGAAATTGCCGGGTGACTTCATGGGAAATGGACGAGTCTTACTCTCTGGGGGTTCGGTCCCGTCCAAAGAGTTTGGGGTCATTCTGGGGATGGAAGAAGTCCGTTTTTTTGTTGTTGTTGTCGATTTGTTTCATTTTGTTTTTCAACCTCAGATGTCCAACCAAATGAGGGATTCCAGAGTAGAGCCCTGGGGTGGGGCGACTGGACAACCAGAAATCTGGTTAAAAATTGGGGACTAGGGATATGTCAAGCCCATTATGACATCTAATGGTCCAGCCACTGAGAGGACTTACCTAAGGACAGGACTCACGCTGAGGACACAATGCGTGTTTATGCTCTCGTCGCACTCAAGAATGGGCGGGGCCTCAGGGTGAATGCTGGTTTCTCCTACACTGAACGTTGGACAACATGCCAACCACAAGGTTTCTTGCCATGGGTCAGGAAGAGTTCTGATTTCTGCATCACAGTCACCCGTGGGCAGTGATTGGAGATAAGGTCTAGGTTCTGAAGCCTGAAAACTGAGGTAGGGAAGAGATGATGACCTAAGGCCATGGCGGGTCTGATGTGCTCAGCGTGCGGTCAGCTGTCTGGGTGTTGGTCAGCAGGTCCGGGCTCAGGTTGTGTCAGACAGTGCATTAGTGCCCAGGTTAGACTATATAATTTGGGTACATTCGAGTGCCGTGTAGGTTTATCTTCATTTAAGCTGCCTGGGCTGCTCATTAGGCAATATATTTTTTCTAGAGGGCAGGCAGAGTGCTTCATTGTCGGTCCGGAATTGCCAAACTTGAGGGCTTCGGGGCCAGGAGAGTGAGGACGGAAGTCTGAGAACACAAGCTAGACTTCGGATTCAGGGTGAGGGCACGGCAGGTACCCCCTGCAGATCTGAACCAATATCTCATGCATCTGAAGTCAGGGCGAGGATCCCACGTTGGCTTAGGTTGGAGTTTCTGTGCATGACGGCCCCTTCATGAAGGGAGCGGAATCTCGAGGCCATGGAGGTTTTCCACGTTGGGAGATGTGGGATGTCCCCTTCAAGGATTCCTTCTGCGGCACAATTGAGACCTGTTGGACAGCTCCAGGACATCCCATATGGAATGACTCCAGAGCACCGTTCCAGGATGGATGCCTGGGACGTCCGCCTCGCCTTCCAATTGTCTCCTAGCAACAAGACAGTTTAGATCTAATGGATCTGCGGGAGCAACCGGGGTGGCTGAGTTGAAATGCACTTTCCAGAGGATGGGTCCTAACGTGTGTTTGTGTCCATGAGGGCCTTGGAATGGGGAGGTGGCACCGGGACCCTGAAGTATTCTCCTAAGCTTTGGCATAGCTCCCATGCACAAGTTTCCTTGTGGAGACGAGATTTGTTCTGATGGGTGCCTCAGGAAATCTCCTCTGCTGGAATTGGAATGCAGGCTTTTGAGGAGACATGCCTGTAAACCAAAGCAATGGATCCGATAATGGCCTCAGGTCCTGTCTGGTTCAATCTTCTTGGTATGAGTGGAGGTAGATGAGTGGAGGTAGATGCTCAGCCGGTATCAACTGCCCTTTTTTATCCCGGGCGACCTACAGTATTTTGATGGCCTCAGGGACTTTGGAGGGTTCTCCTAATTTGTACGATTTTTGACAATGGAATGGGCAGAATTGCCATGGATTGGGTGGGGGCAGTCCTAATGTGTGGCTCCAGGGGCCCCAGCCTGGAGGGAGTGTGGCCCAGGACTTTGAGGACAGAAGACTGAAAACACAAACTCAGCTTAAGTGTGGGGACGTAGGTATGGCACGCCCGATCTACAAACCATGAGAAGAACTCTTCAGGATATGAAGAATGAGCGAGTCTGAGGAGCTTGCTCAGGCTTTTGTCTCTGGATTTTGTTTCAGCGATGGCTGTGGAATGTTGGGGAGGTCTCATGGGCCATGGACGAATCTTCCTCTCTGTGGATTTGGCCCGATCCCAATTGTTTTTCGTCAATCTGTGGGATGGGAGGACTCCTTTCAGGTTTGTTACCTCAGGTGTCCCACCAAAAGAGGAATTCCAAAGCAGAGCCCTGGGGAAGAGTGAAGGGACAACCCGAACTATGGTTAAAAATTGGGGCCTAGGGGCATGGCAAGCCCAATATGCTGTCTCTTCATATAGGCCCTGAGAGGCCTTACCTGAGGACTGGGCTCAGGCTGAGGGTCACAATGTGTGTTTGTGACCAATGTGGCCCTCAAGCATGGGCTGGGCCTCATGGGCCACGCTTGTTTCAACTACACTGAACGTTGGACAACATGCCAACCACAAGGTTTCTTGCCATGGGGAAAGAGTTCTGATTTCTGCATCATTTTCAACCCTGGGCAGTGGTTGGAGATAAGGTCTAGGTTCTGGGGCCTGAAAACCGCAGTTGGGAAGATATAACGACCTAAGGCCATGGCGGGTCCGATGTGCTCAGTGTGCGGCCAGCTGTCTGGGTGGGACCAGGAGGTCCAAGCTCAGGCTGGGTCAGAAGGGGAAATAGTGTTTGGGGTACAGCCGAATGGCGTGCAGGTTGATCCTCATTTGCGGTTTCGGGGTAGCCCTGAGGGCAATGTTTTACTTCTGTAGGGCAGGCAGAGTGCGGCATTGTAGTTCTGGATTGCCCAACTGGAGGGCTTGTGGGCCAGTAGTCTGAGGACGGAGTCTGAGAACCCAAGCTAGGCCTAGGTTTCTGGGTGAGGATATGGCAGGCACAATCTACAGACCTCAATCGAGATCTCGTGCATCTGAAGTCAGGGCAAGGATCAGACGATCGCTCAGGTTGGACTTTCTGCCCTGATGGCCCTTTCTTGAAGGGGGTTGGATCACGAGGACATGGGGGTTTTCGCACGATGGGAGTTGTGAGAAGCTCCAAACTACAAAGATTCTTCTGCAGGACAATTGAGACCTGTTGGTTGGCTCCAGGCCAACGATTCCGAGCAGGGTTCTAAGGATAGATGGCTGGGTAGCCCACCTCGCATTCCAATGGTCTCCAAGCAACAAGACAGGTTAGATCTGCTGGATGTGGGGGGCAACCGAGGAGGCTGAGTTGAAATGGACTCTCCTGTGGATGTGTCCTAATATGTTTTTGAGTCTATGGAGACCTTGGAATGAAGCGGTGGCCCTGGGGCCCTGAAGGGTTCTCCTAAACAGAGGCTTTGACACAGCTCCAACGTGCATGTTTCCCATGTGTAGATGAGATTTGTTCTGATGGGTGAGTCAAGAAAAAGCCATATGCTGGTATTGAAATCCAGGCCTCTGAGGAGAGATGCCTGGAAACCAAAGCAATGGATCCGATTAGTGCCTAAGGGCCTGTCGTTTTTTTTTACCTCTCCGGACATCAGTCTACGGATCTGAGTCCAGGTAGGTGCTCAGATGGGCTCAGATTGCCCCTTTTTGTCCTGGGAAGCCACAACTATTGGGATGGCCTCAGGGACTTTGGAGGTTATCCTACTAGTAGGGTTGTGGCCCTTGGAATGGGCACATACAATTCCCTTGGAGAGGGCAAGTACAGTCCTCAGGTTTGGCTCCAGGGCCCTGATCCTGTAGGGTGTGTAGGCCAGAGCTGTTTGGACAGTTGTCTGAAAACACAAACTCGGCTTATGTTTTGGGTCATAGGTATGGCAGGACTGATCTACAGACCATGAGGAGAACATTTCGGGATATGAAAAAAGGGCGAGTGTGAGGCTCTTGCTCAAGTTTTTGTCTCTGGATATCGTGTCACTCATGGTCGTGAAATTGCCGGGTGACTTCATGGGAAATGGACGAGTCTTACTCTCTGGGGGTTCGGTCCCGTCCAAAGAGTTTGGGGTCATTCTGGGGATGGAAGAAGTCCGTTTTTTTGTTGTTGTTGTCGATTTGTTTCATTTTGTTTTTCAACCTCAGATGTCCCAACAAATGAGGGATTCCAGAGTAGAGCCCTGGGGTGGGGCGACTGGACAACCAGAAATCTGGTTAAAAATTGGGGACTAGGGACATGTCAAGCCCATTATGACATCTAATGGTCCAGCCGCTGAGAGGACTTACTAGAGGACAGGACTCACGCTGAGGTCACAATGCGTGTTTATGCTCTCGTCGCACGCAAGAATGGGCGGGGCCTCAGGGTGAATGCTGGTTTCTCCTACACTGAACGTTGGACAACATGCCAACCACAAGGTTTCTTGCCATGGGTCAGGAAGAGTTCTGATTTCTGCATCACAGTCACCCGTGGGCAGTGATTGGAGATAAGGTCTAGGTTCTGAAGACTGAAAACTGAGGTAGGGAAGAGATGATGACCTAAGGCCATGGCGGGTCTGATGTGCTCAGCATGCGGTCAGCTGTCTGGGTGTTGGTCAGCAGGTCCGGGCTCAGGTTGTGTCAGACAGTGCATTAGTGCCCAGGTTAGACTATATAATTTGGGTACATTCGAGTGCCGTGTAGGTTTATCCTCATTTAAGCAGCCTGGGCTGCTCATTAGGCAATATATTTTTTCTAGAGGACATGGCAGAGCGCCTCATTGTCGGTCCGGAATTGCCAAACTTGAGGGCTTCGGGGCCAGGAGAGTGAGGACGGAAGTCTGAGAACACAAGCTAGACTTCGGATTCAGGGTGAGGGCACGGCAGGTACCCCCTGCAGATCTGAACCAATATCTCATGCATCTGAAGTCAGGGCGAGGATCCGACGTTGGCTCAGGTTGGAGTTTCTGTGCATGACGGCCCCTTCATGAAGGGAGCGGAATCTCGAGGCCATGGAGGTTTTCCACGTTGGGAGATGTGGGATGCCCCCTTCAAGGATTCCTTCTGCGGGACAATTGAGACCTGTTGGACAGCTCCAGGATATCCCATATGGAATGACTCCAGAGCACCGTTCCAGGATAGATGCCTGGGAAGTCTGCCTCGCCTTCCAATTGTCTCCTAGCAACAAGACAGTTTAGATCTAATGGATCTGCGGGAGCAACCCGGGTGGCTGAGTTGAAATGCACTTTACAGAGGATGGGTCCTAACGTGTATTTGTGTCCATGAGGACCTTGGAATGGGGAGGTGGCACCGGGACCCTGAAGTATTCTCCTAAGCTTTGGCTTAGCTACCATGCACAAGTTTCTTGTGGAGACGAGATTTGTTCTGATGAGTGCCTCAGGAAATCCCCTCTGCTGGTATTGGAATCCAGGCTTTTGAGGAGACATGCCTGTAAACCAAAGCAATGGATTTGATAATTGCCTCGGGTCCTGTCTGGTTCAATCTCCTTGGTATGAGTTGAGGTATATGAGTGGAGGTAGATGCTCAGCCGGTATCAACCGCCCTTTTTTGTCCCGGGCGACCTACACTATTGGGATGGCCTCAGGGACGTTGGAGGGTTCTCCTAATTTGTACGATTTTTGACAATGGAATGGGCAGAATTCCCATGGATTCGGTTGGGGCAGTCCTAATGTGTGGCTCCAGGGGCCCCAGCCATGAGGGAGTGTGGCCCAGGACTTTGAGGACAGAAGACTGAAAACACAAACTCAGCTTAAGTTTGGGGACATAGGTATGGCACGCCCGATCTACAAACCATGAGAAGAACTCTTCAGGATATGAAGAATGAGCGAGTCTGAGGCGCTTGCTCAGGCTTTTGTCTCTGGATTTTGTTTCAGCGATGGCCGTGGAATGTTGGGGAGGTCTCATGGGCCATGGACAAATCTTCCTCTCTGTGGATTTGCCCCGATCCCAATTGTTTTTCGTCAATCTCTGGGATGGGAGGACTCCTTTCAGGTTTGTTACCTCAGGTGTCCCACCAAAAGAGGAATTCCAAAGCAGAGCCCTGGGGAAGAGTGAAGGGACAACCCGAACTATGGTTAAAAATTGGGGCCTAGGGGCATGGCAAGCCCAATATGCTGTCTCTTCATATAGGCCCTGAGAGGCCTTACCTGAGGACTGGGCTCAGGCTGAGGGTTACAATGTGTGTTTGTGACCAATGTGGCCCGCAAGCATGAGCTGGGCCTCATGGGCCACGCTTGTTTCAACTACACTGAACGTTGGACAACATGCCAACCACAAGGTTTCTTGCCATGGGGAAAGAGTTCTGATTTCTGCATCATTTTCTACCCTGGGCAGTGGTTGGAGATAAGGTCTAGGTTCTGGAGCCTGAAAACCGCAGTTGGGAAGAGATGACGACCTAAGGCCATGGCGGGTCCGATGTGCTCAATGTGCGGCCAGCTGCCTGGGTGGGACCAGGAGGTCCAGGCTCAGGCTGGGTCAGAAGGGGAAATCGTGCCCAGGTCAGCCTATATGTTTGGGGTACAGCCGAATGGCGTGCAGGTTGATCCTCATTTGCGGTTTCGGGGTAGCCCTGAGGGCAATGTTTTACTTCTGTAGGGCAGGCAGAGTGTGGATTTGTAGTTCTGGATTGCCCAACTGGAGGGCTTGTGGGCCAGTAGTCTGAGGACGGAGTCTGAGAACCCTAGCTAGGCCTAGGTTTCTGGGTGAGGATATGGCAGGCACAATCTAGAGACCTCAATCGAGATCTCGTGCATCTGAAGTCAGGGCAAGGATCAGACGATCGCTCAGGTTGGACTTTCTGCCCTGATGGCCCTTTCTTGAAGGGGGTTGGATCACGAGGACATGGGGGTTTTCCCACGATGGGAGTTGTGAGAAGCTCCAAACTGCAAAGATTCTTCTGCAGGAAAATTGAGACCTGTTGGTTGGCTCCAGGCCAACGATTCCGAGCAGGGTCCTAAGGATGGATGGCTGGGTAGCCCACCTCGCATTCCAATTGTCTCCAAGCAACAAGACAGGTTAGATCTGCTGGATGTGGGGGGCAACCGAGGAGGCTGAGTTGAAATGGACTCTCCTGTGGATGTGTCCTAATATGTTTTTGTGTCTATGGAGACCTTGGGTGAAGCGGTGGCCCTGGGGCCCTGAAGGGTTCTCCTAAACAGAGGCTTTGACACAGCTCCAACGTGCATGTTTCCCATGTGTAGATGAGATTTGTTCTGATGGGTGAGTCAAGAAACAGCCATATGCTGGTATTGAAATCCAGGCCTCTGAGGAGAGATGCCTGGAAACCAAAGCAATGGATCCGATTAGTACCTAGGGGCCTGTTCGTTCCTTTATACCTCTGGGGACATCAGTCTACGGGTCTGAGTGCAGGTAGGTGCTCAGATGGGCTCAGATTGCCCCTGTTTGTCCTGGGAAGCCACAACTATTGGGATGGCCTCAGGGACTTTGGAGGTTATCCTACTAGTAGGGTTGTGGCCCTTGGAATGGGCACATACAATTCCCTTGGAGAGGGCAAGTACAGTCCTCAGGTTTGGCTCCAGGGCCCTGAGCCTGTAGGGTGTGTAGGCCAGAGCTGTTTGGACAGTTGTCTGAAAACACAAACTCGGCTTATGTTTTGGGTCATAGGTATGGCAGGACTGATCTACAGACCATGAGGAGAACACTTCGGGATATGAAAAAAGGGCGAGTGTGAGGCTCTTGCTCAAGTTTTTGTCTCTGGATATCGTGTCACTCATGGTCGTGAAATTGCCGGGTGACATCATGGGAAATGGACGAGTCTTACTCTCTGGGGGTTCGGTCCCGTCCAAAGAGTTTGGGGTCATTCTGGGGATGGAAGAAGTCCGTTTTTTTCTTGTTGTCGATTTGTTTCATTTTGTTTTTCAACCTCAGATGTCCAACCAAATGAGGGATTCCAGAGTAGAGCCCTGGGGTGGGGCGACTGGACAACCAGAAATCTGGTTAAAAATTGGGGACTAGGGACATGTCAAGCCCATTATGACATCTAATGGTCCAGCCACTGAGAGGACTTACCTAAGGACAGGCCTCACGCTGAGGTCACAATGCGTGTTTATGCTCTCGTCGCACGCAAGAATGGGCGGGGCCTCAGGGTGAATGCTGGTTTCTCCTACACTGAACGTTGGACAACATGCCAACCACAAGGTTTCTTGCCATGGGTCAGGAAGAGTTCTGATTTCTGCATCACAGTCACCCGTGGGCAGTGATTGGAGATAAGGTCTAGGTTCTGAAGCCTGAAAACTGAGGTAGGGAAGAGATGATGACCTAAGGCCATGGCGGGTCTGATGTGCTCAGCGTGCGGTCAGCTGTCTGGGTGTTGGTCAGCAGGTCCGGGCTCAGGTTGTGTCAGACAGTGCATTAGTGCCCAGGTTAGACTATATAATTTGGGTACATTCGAGTGCCGTGTAGGTTTATCCTCATTTAAGCTGCCTGGGCTGCTCATTAGGCAATATATTTTTTCTAGAGGGCAGGCAGAGTGCTTCATTGTCGGTCCGGAATTGCCAAACTTGAGGGCTTTGGGGCCAGGAGAGTGAGGACGGAAGTCTGAGAACACAAGCTAGACTTCGGATTCAGGGTGAGGGCACGGCTGGTACCCCCTGCAGATCTGAACCAATATCTCATGCATCTGAAGTCAGGGCGAGGATCCGACGTTGGCTCAGGTTGGAGTTTCTGTGCATGACGGCCCCTTCATGAAGGGAGCGGAATCTCGAGGCCATGGAGGTTTTCCACGTTGGGAGATGTGGGATGTCCCCTTCAAGGATTCCTTCTGCGGCAATATTGAGACCTGTTGGACAGCTCCAGGACATCCCATATGGAATGACTCCAGAGCACCGTTCCAGGATGGATGCCTGGGACGTCCGCCTCGCCTTCCAATTGTCTCCTAGCAACAAGACAGTTTAGATCTAATGGATCTGCGGGAGCAACCGGGGTGGCTGAGTTGAAATGCACTTTCCAGAGGATGGGTCCTAACGTGTGTTTGTGTCCATGAGGGCCTTGGAATGGGGAGGTGGCACCGGGACCCTGAAGTATTCTCCTAAGCTTTGGCATAGCTCCCATGCACAAGTTTCCTTGTGGAGACGAGATTTGTTCTGATGGGTGCTTCAGGAAATCTCCTCTGCTGGTATTGGAATGCAGGCTTTTGAGGAGACATGCCTGTAAACCAAAGCAATGGATCCGATAATGGCCTCAGGTCCTGTCTGGTTCAATCTTCTTGGTATGAGTGGAGGTAGATGAGTGGAGGTAGATGCTCACCCGGTATCAACTGCCCTTTTTTGTCCCGGGCGACCTACACTATTGGGATGGCCTCAGGGACTTTGGAGGGTTCTCCTAATTTGTACGATTTTTGACAATGGAATGGGCAGAATTCCCATGGATTGGGTGGGGGCAGTCCTAATGTGTGGCTGCAGGGTCACCAGCCTGGAGTGAGTGTACCCAGGACTTTGAGGACAGAAGACTGAAAACACAAACTCAGCTTAAGTGTGGGCACGTAGGTATGGCACGCCCGATCTACAAACCATGTGAAGAACTCTTCAGGATATGAAGAATGAGCGAGTCTGAGGAGCTTGCTCAGGCTTTTGTCTCTGGATTTTGTTTCAGCGATGGCCGTGGAATGTTGGGGAGGTCTCATGGGCCATGGACGAATCTTCCTCTCTTTGGATTTGGCCCGATCCCAATTGTTTTTCGTCAATCTGTGGGATGGGAGGACTCCTTTCAGGTTTGTTACCTCAGGTGTCCCACCAAAAGAGGAATTCCAAAGCAGAGCCCTGGGGAAGAGTGAAGGGACAACCCGAACTATGGTTAAAAATTGGGGCCTAGGGGCATGGCAAGCCCAATATGCTGTCTCTTCATATAGGCCCTGAGAGGCCTTACCTGAGGACTGGGCTCAGGCTGAGGGTCACAATGTGTGTTTGTGACCAATGTGGCCCTCAAGCATGGGCTGGGCCTCATGGGCCACGCTTGTTTCAACTACACTGAACGTTGGACAACATGCCAACCACAAGGTTTCTTGCCATGGGGAAAGAGTTCTGATTTCTGCATCATTTTCAACCCTGGGCAGTGGTTGGAGATAAGGTCTAGGTTCTGGAGCCTGAAAACCGCAGTTGGGAAGATATAACGACCTAAGGCCATGGCGGGTCCGATGTGCTCAGTGTGCGGCCAGCTGTCTGGGTGGGACCAGGAGGTCCAAGCTCAGGCTGGGTCAGAAGGGGAAATAGTGCCCAGGTCAGCCTATATGTTTGGGGTACAGCCGAATGGCGTGCAGGTTGATCCTCATTTGCGGTTTCGGGGTAGCCCTGAGGGCAATGTTTTACTTCTGTAGGGCAGGCAGAGTGCGGCATTGTAGTTCTGGATTGCCCAACTGGAGGGCTTGTGGGCCAGTAGTCTGAGGACGGAGTCTGAGAACCCAAGCTAGGCCTAGGTTTCTGGGTGAGGATATGGCAGGCACAATCTACAGACCTCAATCGAGATCTCGTGCATCTGAAGTCAGGGCAAGGATCAGACGATCGCTCAGGTTGGACTTTCTGCCCTGATGGCCCTTTCTTGAAGGGGGTTGGATCACGAGGACATGGGGGTTTTCGCACGATGGGAGTTGTGAGAAGCTCCAAACTACAAAGATATTTCTGCAGGACAATTGAGACCTGTTGGTTGGCTCCAGGCCAACGATTCCGAGCAGGGTTCTAAGGATAGATGGCTGGGTAGCCCACCTCGCATTCCAATGGTCTCCAAGCAACAAGACAGGTTAGATCTGCTGGATGTGGGGGGAAACCGAGGAGGCTGAGTTGAAATGGACTCTCCTGTGGATGTGTCCTAATATGTTTTTGAGTCTATGGAGACCTTGGAATGAAGCGGTGGCCCTGGGGCCCTGAAGGGTTCTCCAAAACAGAGGCTTTGACACAGCTCCAACGTGCATGTTTCCCATGTGTAGATGAGATTTGTTCTGATGGGTGAGTCAAGAAACAGCCATATGCTGGTATTGAAATCCAGGCCTCTGAGGAGAGATGCCTGGAAACCAAAGCAATGGATCCGATTAGTGCCTAAGGGCCTGTTCGTTTTTTTTTTACCTCTGCGGACATCAGTCTACGGATCTGAGTGCAGGTAGGTGCTCAGATGGGCTCAGATTGCCCCTTTTTGTCCTGGGAAGTCACAACTATTGGGATGGCCTCAGGGACTTTGGAGGTTGTCCTACTAGTAGGGTTGTGGCCCTTGGAATGGGCACATACAATTCCCTTGGAGAGGGCAAGTACAGTCCTCAGGTTTGGCTCCAGGGCCCTGAGCCTGTAGGGTGTGTACGCCAGAGCTGTTTGGACAGTTGTCTGAAAACACAAACTCGGCTTATGTTTTGGGTCATAGGTATGGCAGGACTGATCTACAGACCATGAGGAGAACACTTCGGGATATGAAAAAAGGGCGAGTGTGAGGCTCTTGCTCAAGTTTTTGTCTCTGGATATCGTGTCACTCATGGTCGTGAAATTGCCGGGTGACTTCATGGGAAATGGACGAGTCTTACTCTCTGGGGGTTCGGTCCCGTCCAAAGAGTTTGGGGTCATTCTGGGGATGGAAGAAGTCCGTTTTTTTGTGTTGTTGTCGATTTGTTTCATTTTGTTTTTCAACCTCAGATGTCCCACCAAATGAGGGATTCCAGAGTAGAGCCCTGGGGTGGGGCGACTGGACAACCAGAAATCTGGTTAAAAATTGGGGACTAGGGACATGTCAAGCCCATTATGACATCTAATGGTCCAGCCGCTGAGAGGACTTACTAGAGGACAGGACTCACGCTGAGGTCACAATGCGTGTTTATGCTCTCGTCGCACGCAAGAATGGGCGGGGCCTCAGGGTGAATGCTGGTTTCTCCTACACTGAACGTTGGACAAGATGCCAACCACAAGGTTTCTTGCCATGGGTCAGGAAGAGTTCTGATTTCTGCATCACAGTCACCCGTGGGCAGTGATTGGAGATAAGGTCTAGGTTCTGAAGCCTGAAAACTGAGGTAGGGAAGAGATGATGACCTAAGGCCATGGCGGGTCTGATGTGCTCAGCGTGCGGTCAGCTGTCTGGGTGTTGGTCAGCAGGTCCGGGCTCAGGTTGTGTCAGACAGTGCATTAGTGCCCAGGTTAGACTATATAATTTGGGTACATTCGAGTGCCGTGTAGGTTTATCCTCATTTAAGCAGCCTGGGCTGCTCATTAGGCAATATATTTTTTCTAGAGGACATGGCAGAGCGCTTCATTGTCGGTCCGGAATTGCCAAACTTGAGGGCTTCGGGGCCAGGAGAGTGAGGACGGAAGTCTGAGAACACAAGCTAGTCTTCGGATTCAGGGTGAGGGCACGGCAGGTACCCCCTGCAGATCTGAACCAACATCTCATGCATCTGAAGTCAGGGCGAGGATCCGACGTTGGCTCAGGTTGGAGATTCTGTGCATGACGGCCCCTTCATGAGGGGAGCGGAATCTCGAGGCCATGGAGGTTATCCACGTTGGGAGATCTGCGATGCCCCCTTCAAGGATTCCTTCTGCGGGACAATTGAGACCTGTTGGACAGCTCCAGGACATCCCATATGGAATGACTCCAGAGCACCGTTCGAGGATGGATGCCTGGGAAGTCCGCCTCGCCTTCCAATTGTCTCCTAGCAACAAGACAGTTTAGATCTAATGGATCTGCGGGAGTAACCGGGGTGGCTGAGTTGAAATGCACTTTCCAGAGGATGGGTCCTAACGTGTGTTTGTGTCCATGAGGGCCTTGGAATGGGGAGGTGGCACCGGGACCCTGAAGTATTCTCCTTAGCTTTGGCTTAGCTCCCATGCACAAGTTTCCTTGTGGAGACGAGATTTGTTCTGATGGGTGCCTCACGAAATCCTCTCTGCTGGTATTGGAATCCAGGATTTTGAGGAGACGTGCCTGTAAACCAAAGCAATGGATCCGATAATGGCCTCGGGTCCTGTCTGGTTCAATCTTCTTGGTATGAGTGGAGCTAGATGAGTGGAGGTAGATGCTCAGCCGGTATCAACCGCCCTTTTTTGTCCCGGGCGACCTACACTATTGGGATGGCATCAGGGATTTTGGAGGGTTCTCCTAATTTGTACGATTTTTGACAATGGAATGGGCAGAATTCCAATGGATTGGGTGGGGGCAGTCCTAATGTGTGGCTCCAGGGGCCCCAGCCTGGAGGGAGTGTGGCCCAGGACTTTGAGGACAGAAGACTGAAAACACAAACTCAGCTTAAGTGTGGGCACGTAGGTATGGCACGCCCGATCTACAAACCATGAGAAGAACTCTTCAGGATATGAAGAATGAGCGAGTCTGAGGCGCTTGCTCAGGCTTTTTTCTCTGACTTTTGTTTCAGCGATGGCCGTGGAATGTTGGGGAGGTCTCATGGGCCATGGACGAATCTTCCTCTCTGTGGATTTGGCCCGATCCCAATTGATTTTCGTCAATCTGTGGGATGGGAGGACTCCTTTCAGGTTTGTTACCTCAGGTGTCCCACCAAAAGAGGAATTCCTAAGCAGAGCCCTGGGGAAGAGTGAAGGGACAACCCGAACTACGGTTAAAAATTGGGGCCTAGGGGCATGGCAAGCCCAATATGCTGTCTCTTCATATAGGCCCTGAGAGGCCTTACCTGAGGACTGGGCTCAGGCTGAGGGTCACAATGTGTGTTTGTGACCAATGTGGCCCGCAAGCATGGGCTGGGCCTCATGGGCCACGCTTGTTTCAACTACACTGAACGTTGGACAACATGCCAACCACAAGGTTTCTTGCCATGGGGAAAGAGTTCTGATTTCTGCATCATTTTCAACCCTGGGCAGTGGTTGGAGATAAGGTCTAGGTTCTGGAGCCTGAAAACCGCAGTTGGGAAGAGATGACGACCTAAGGCCATGGCGGGTCCGATGTGCTCAGTGTGCGGCCACCTGTCTGGATGGGACTTGGAGGTCCAGGCTCAGGCTGGGTCAGAAGGGGAAATAGTGCCCAGGTCAGCCTATATGTTTGGGGTACAGCCGAATGGCGTGCAGGTTGATCCTCATTTGCGGTTTCGGGGTAGCCCTGAGGGCAATGTTTTACTTCTGTAGGGCAGGCAGAGTGGGGCATTGTAGTTCTGGATTGCCCAACTGGAGGGCTTGTGGGCCAGTAGTCTGAGGATTGAGTCTGAGAAACCAAGCTAGGCCTAGGTTTCTGGGTGAGGATATGGCAGGCACAATCTACAGACCTCAATAGAGATCTCGTGCATCTGAAGTCAGGGCAAGGATCAGACGATCGCTCAGGTTGGACTTTCTGCCCTGATGGCCCTTTCTTGAAGGGGGTTGGATCACGAGGACATGGGGGTTTTCGCACGATGGGAGTTGTGAGAAGCTCCAAACTGCAAAGATTCTTCTGCAGGACAATTGAGACCTGTTGGTTGGCTCCAGGCCAACGATTCCGAGCAGGGTCCTAACATGGATGGCTGGGTAGCGCACCTCGCATTCCAATGGTCTCCAAGCAACAAGACAGGTTAGATCTGCTGGATGTTGGGGGCAACCGAGGAGGCTGTGTTGAAATGGACGCTCCTGTGGATGTGTCCTAATATGTTTTTGTCTATGGAGACTTTGGAATGAAGCGGTGGCCCTGGGGCCCTGAAGGGTTCTCCTAAACAGAGGCTTTGACACAGCTCCAACGTGCATGTTTCCCATGTGTAGATGAGATTTGTTCTGATGGGTGAGTCAAGAAACAGCCATATGCTGGTATTGAAATCCAGGCCTCTGAGGAGAGATGCCTGGAAACCAAACAATGGATCCGATTAGTGCCTAGGGGCCTGTTCGTTCCTTTTTACCTCTGGGGACATCAGTCTACGGGTCTGAGTGCAGGTAGGTGCTCAGATGGGCTCAGATTGCCCCTGTTTGTCCTGGGAAGCCACAACTATTGGGATGGCCTCAGGGACTTTGGAGGTTATCCTACGAGTAGGGTTGTGGCCTTTGGAATGGGCACATACAATTCCCTTGGAGAGGGCAAGTACAGTCCTCAGGTTTGGCTCCAGGGCCCTGAGCCTGTAGGGTGTGTAGGCCAGAGCTTTTGGACAGTTGTCTGAAAACACAAACTCGGCTTATGTTTTGGGTCATAGGTATGGCAGGACTGATCTACAGACCATGAGGAGAACACTTCGGGATATGAAAAAAGGGCGAGTGTGAGGCTCTTGCTCAAGTTTTTGTCTCTGGATATCGTGTCACTCATGGTCGTGAAATTGCCGGGTGACTTCATGGGAAATGGATGAGTCTTACTCTCTGGGGGTTCGGTCCCGTCCAAAGAGTTTGGGGTCATTCTGGGGATGGAAGAAGTCCGTTTTTTTGTTGTTGTCGATTTGTTTCATTTTGTTTTTCAACCTCAGATGTCCCAACAAATGAGGGATTCCAGAGTAGAGCCCTGGGGTGGGGCGACTGGACAACCAGAAATCTGGTGAAATTTGGGGACTAGGGACATGTCAAGGCCATTATGACATCTAATGGTCCAGCCACTGAGAGGACTTACTAGAGGACAGGACTCACGCTGAGGTCACAATGCGTGTTTATGCTCTCGTCGCACGCAAGAATGGGCGGGGCCTCAGGGTGAATGCTGGTTTCTCCTACACTGAACGTTGGACAACATTCCAACCACAAGGTTTCTTGCCATGGGTCAGGAAGAGTTCTGATTTCTGCATCACAGTCACCCGTGGGCAGTGATTGGAGATAAGGTCTAGGTTCTGAAGCCTGAAAACTGAGGTAGGGAAGAGATGATGACCTAAGGCCATGGCGGGTCTGATGTGCTCAGCGTGAGGTCAGCTGTCTGGTTGTTGGTCAGCAGGTCCGGGCTCAGGTTGTGTCAGATAGTGCATTAGTGCCCAGGTTAGACTATACAATTTGGGTACATTCGAGTGCCGTTTAGGTTTATCCTCATTTAAGCTGCATGGGCTGCTCATTAGGCAATATATTTTTTCTAGAGGGCAGGCAGAGTGTTTCATTGTCGGTCCGGAATTGCCAAACTTGAGGGCTTCTGGGCCAGGAGAGTGAGGACGGAAGTCTGAGAACACAAGCTAGTCTTCGGATTCAGGGTGAGGGCACGGCAGGTACCCCCTGCAGATCTGAACCAATATCTCATGCATCTGAAGTCAGGGCGAGTATCCCACGTTGGTTCAGGTTGGAGTTTCTGTGCATGACGGCGCCTTCATGAATGGAGCGGAATCTCGAGGCCATGGAGGTTTTCCACGTTGGGAGATGTGGGATGCCCCCTTCAAGGATTCCTTCTGCGGGACAATTGAGACCTGTTGGACAACTCCAGGACATCCCATATGGAATGACTCCAGAGCACCGTTCGAGGATGGATGCCTGGGAAGTCCGCCTCGCCTTCCAATTGTCTCCTAGCAACAAGACAGTTTAGATCTAATGGATCTGCGGGAGCAACCGGGTGGCTGAGTTGAAACGCACTTTCCAGAGGATGGGTCCTAATGTGTGTTTGTGTCCATGAGTGCCTTGGAATGGGGAGGTGTCACCGAGACCCTGAAGTATTCTCCTAAGCTTTGGCATAGCTCCCATGCACAAGTTTCCTTGTGGAGACGAGATTGGTTCTGATGAGTGCCTCACGAAATCCCCTCTGCTGGTATTGGAATCCAGGCTTTTGAGGAGACATGCCTGTAAACCAAAGCAATGGATCCGATAATGGCCTCGGGTCCTGTCTGGTTCAATCTTCTTGGTATGAGTGGAGGTAGATGAGTGTAGGTAGATGCTCAGCCGGTATCAACCGCCCTTTTTTGTCCCGGGCGACCTACACTATTGGGATGGCCTCAGGGACTTTGGAGGCTTCTCCTAATTTGTACGATTTTTGAAAATTGAATGGGCAGAATTCCCATGGATTGGGTGGGGGCAGTCCTAATGTGTGGCTCCAGGGGCCCCAACCTGGAGGGAGTGTGGCCCAGGACTTTGAGGACAGAAGACTGAAAACACAAACTCAGCTTAAGTTTGGGGACATAGGTATGGCACGCCCGATCTACAAACCATGAGAAGAACTCTTCAGGATATGAAGAATGAGCGAGTCTGAGGCGCTTGCTCAGGCTTTTGTCTCTGGATTTTGTTTCAGCGATGGCCGTGAAATGTTGGGGAGGTCTCATGGGCCACGGACGAATCTTCCTCTCTGTGGATTTGGCCCGATCCCAATTGTTTTTCGTCAATCTGTGGGATGGGAGGACTCCTTTCAGGTTTGTTACCTCAGGTGTCCCACCAAAAGAGGAATTCCAAAGCAGAGCCCTGGGGAAGAGTGAAGGGACAACCCGAACTATGGTTAAAAATTGGGGCCTAGGGGCATGGCAAGCCCAATATGCTGTCTCTTCATATAGGCCCTGAGAGGCCTTACCTGAGGACTGGGCTCAGGCTGAGGGTCACAATGTCTGTTTGTGACCAATGTGGCCCGCAAGCATGGGCTGGGACTCATGGGCCACACTTGTTTCAACTACACTGAACGTTGGACAACATGCCAACCACAAGGTTTCTTGCCTTGGGGAAAGAGTTCTGATTTCTGCATCATTTACAACCCTGGGCAGTGGTTGGAGATAAGGTCTAGGTTCTGGAGCCTGAAAACCGCAGTTGGGAAGAGATGAGGACCTAAGGCCATGGCGGGTCCGATGTGCTCAGTGTGCGGCCAGCTGTCTGGGTGGGACCAGGAGTTCCAGGCTCAGGCTGGGTCAGAAGGGGAAATAGTGCCCAGGTCAGCCTATATGTTTGGGGTACAGCCGAATGGCGTGCAGGTTGATCCTCATTTGGGGATTCGGGGTAGCCCTGAGGGCAATATTTTACTTCTGTAGGGCAGGCAGAGTGCGGCATTGTAGTTCTGGATTGCCAAAATGGAGGGCCTGTGGGCCAGTAGTCTGAGGACGGAGTCTGAGAACCCAAGCTAAGCCTAGGTTTCTGGGTGAGGATATGGCAGGCACAATCTACAGACCTCAATCGAGATCTCGTGCATCTGAAGTCAGGGCAAGGATCAGACGATCGCTCAGGTTGGACTTTCTGCCCTGATGGCCCTTTCTTGAAGGGGGTTGGATCACGAGGACATGGGGGTTTTCCCACGATGGGAGTTGTGCGATGCTCCAAAATGCAAAGATTCTTCTGCAGGACAATTGAGACCTGTTGGTTGGCTCCAGGCCAACGATTCCGAGCAGGGTTCTATGGATGGATGGCTGGGTAGCCCACCTCGCATTCCAATTGTCTCCAAGCAACAAGACAAGTTAGATCTGCTGGATGTGGGGGGCAACCGAGGAGGCTGAGTTGAAATGGACTCTCCTGGGGATGTGTCCTAATATGTTTTTGTGTCTATGGAGACCTTGGAATGAAGCGGTGGTCCTGGGGCCCTGAAGGGTTCTCCTAAACAGAGGCTTTGACACAGCTCCAACGTGCATGTTTCCCATGTGTAGATGAGATTTGTTCTGATGGGTGAGTCAAGAAACAGCCATATGCTGGTATTGAAATCTAGGCCTCTGAGGAGAGATGCCTGGAAACCAAAGCAATGGATCCGATTAGTGCCTAGGGGCCTGTTCGTTCCTTTTTACCTCTGGGGACATCAGTCTACGGGTCTGAGTGCAGGTAGGTGCTCAGATGGGCTCAGATTGCCCCTGTTTGTCCTGGGAAGCCACAACTATTGGGATGGCCTCAAGGACTTTGGAGGTTATACTACTAGTAGGGTTGTGGCCATTGGAATGGGCACATACAATTCCCTTGGAGAGGGCAAGTACAGTCCTCCGGTTTGGCTCCAGGGCCCTGAGCCTGTAGGGTGTGTAGGCCAGAGCTGTTTGGACAGTTGTCTGAAAACACAAACTCGGCTTATGTTTGGGTCATAGGTATGGCAGGACTGATCTACAGACCATGAGGAGAACACTTCGGGATATGAAAAAAGGGCGAGTGTGAGGCTCTTGCTCAAGTTTTTGTCTCTGGATATCGTGTCACTCATGGTCGTGAAATTGCCGGGTGACATCATGGGAAATGGACGAGTCTTACTCTCTGGGGGTTCGGTCCCGTCCAAAGAGTTTGGGGTCATTCTGGGGATGGAAGAAGTACGTTTTTTTGTTGTTGTCGATTTGTTTCATTTTGTTTTTCAACCTCAGATGTCCCACCAAATGAGGGATTCCAGAGTAGAGCCCTGGGGTGGGGCGACTGGACAACCAGAAATCTGGTTAAAAATTGGGGACTAGGGACATGTCAAGCCCATTATGACATCTAATGGTCCAGCCACTGAGAGGACTTACTAGAGGACAGGACTCACGCTGAGGTCACAATGCGTGTTTATGCTCTCGTCGCACTCAAGAATGGGCGGGGCCTCAGTGTGAATGCTGGTTTCTCCTACACTGAACGTTGGACAACATGCCAACCACAAGGTTTCTTGCCATGGGTCAGGAAGAGTTCTGATTTCTGCATCACAGTCATCCGTGGGCAGTGATTGGAGATAAGGTCTAGGTTCTGAAGCCTGAAAACTGAGGTAGGGAAGAGATGATGACCTAAGGCCATGGCGGGTCTGATGTGCTCAGCGTGCGGTCAGCTGTCTGGGTGTTGGTCAGCAGGTCCGGGCTCAGGTTGTGTCAGACAGTGCATTAGTGCCCAGGTTAGACTATATAATTTGGGTACATTCGAGTGCCGTGTAGGTTTATCCTCATTTAAGCTGCCTGGGCTGCTCATTAGGCAATATATTTTTTCTAGAGGGCAGGCAGAGTGCTTCATTGTCGGTCCGGAATTGCCAAACTTGAGGGCTTCGGGGCCAGGAGAGTGAGGACGGAAGTCTGAGAACACAAGCTAGACTTCGGATTCAGGGTGAGGGCACGGCAGGTACCCCCTGCAGATCTGAACCAATATCTCATGCATCTGAAGTCAGGGCGAGGATCCGACGTTGGCTCAGGTTGGAGTTTCTGTGCATGACGGCCCCTTCATGAAGGGAGCGGAATCTCGAGGCCATGGAGGTTTTCCACGTTGGGAGATGTGGGATGCCCCCTTCAAGGATTCCTTCTGCGGGACAATTGAGACCTGTTGGACAGCTCCAGGATATCCCATATGGAATGACTCCAGAGCACCGTTCCAGGATAGATGCCTGGGAAGTCCGCCTTGCCTTCCAATTGTCTCCTAGCAACAAGACAGTTTAGATCTAATGGATCTGCGGGAGCAACCGGGGTGGCTGAGTTGAAATGCACTTTCCAGAGGATGGGTCCTAACGTGTATTTGTGTCCATGAGGACCTTGGAATGGGGAGGTGGCACCGGGACCCTGAAGTATTCTCCTAAGCTTTGGCTTAGCTACCATGCACAAGTTTCCTTGTGGAGACGAGATTTGTTCTGATGAGTGCCTCAGGAAATCCCCTCTGCTGGTATTGGAATGCAGGCTTTTGAGGAGACATGCCTGTAAACCAAAGCAATGGATTCGATAATGGCCTCGGGTCCTGTCTGGTTCAATGTCCTTGGTATGAGTGGAGGTAGATGAGTGGAGGTAGATGAGTGGAGGTAAATGTTCAGCCGGTATCAACCGCCCATTTTTTGTCCCGGGCGACCTAAACTATTGGGATGGCCTCAGGGACAATGGAGGGTTCTCCTAATTTGTACGATTTTTGACAATAGAATGAGCAGAATTCCCATGGATTGGTTGGTGGCAGTCCTAATGTGTGGCTCCAGGGGCCCCAGCCTGGAGGGAGTGTGGCCCAGGACTTTGAGGACAGAAGACTGAAAACACAAACTCAGCTTAAGTTTGGGGACGTAGGTATGGCACGCCCGATCTACAAACCATGAGAAGAACTCTTCATAATATGAAGAATGAGCGAGTCTGAGGCGCTTGCTCAGGATTTTGTCTCTGGATTTTGTTTCTGCGATGGCCGTGGAATGTTGGGGAGGTCTCATGGGCCATGGACAAATCTTCCTCTCTGTGGATTTGCCCTGATCCCAATTGGTTTTCGTCAATCTGTGGGATGGGAAGACTCCTTTCAGGTTTCTTACCTCAGGTGTCCCACCAAAAGAGGAATTCCAAAGCAGAGCCCTGGGGAAGAGTGAAGGGACAACCCGAACTATGGTTAAAAATTGGGGCCTAGGGGCATGGCAAGCCCAAAATGCTGTCTCTTCATATAGGCCCTGAGAGGCCTTACCTGAGGACTGGGCTCAGGCTGAGGGTCACAATGTGTGTTTGTGACCAATGTGGCCCGCAAGCATGGGCTGGGCCTCATGGGCCACGCTTGTTTCAACTACACTGAACGTTGGACAACATGCCAACCACAAGGTTTCTTGCATTGGGGAAAGAGTTCTGATTTCAGCATCATTTTCAAACCTGGGCAGTGGTTGGAGATAAGGTCTAGGTTCTGGAGCCTGAAAACCGCAGTTGGGAAGAGATGAGGACCTAATGCCATGGCGGGTCCGATGTGCTCAGTGTGCGGCCAGCTGTCTGGGTGGGACCAGGAGTTCCAGGCTCAGGCTGGGTCAGAAGGGGAAATAGTGCCCAGGTCAGCCTATATGTTTGGGGTACAGCCGAATGGCGTGCAGGTTGATCCTCATTTGGGGATTCGGGGTAGCCCTGAGGGCAATATTTTACTTCTGTAGGGCAGGCAGAGTGCGGCATTGTAGTTCTGGATTGCCAAAATGGAGGGCCTGTGGGCCAGTAGGCTGAGGACGGAGTCTGAGAACCCAAGCTAAGCCTAGGTTTCTGGGTGAGGATATGGCAGGCACAATCTACAGACCTCAATAGAGATCTCGTGCATCTGAAGTCAGGGCAAGGATCCGACGATCGCTCAGTTAGGACTTTCTGCCCTGATGGCCCTTTCTTGAAGGGGGTTGGATCACGAGGACATGGGGGTTTACCCACGATGGGAGTTGTGAGATGCTCCAAACTGCAAAGATTCTTCTGCAGGACAATTGAGACCTGTTGGTTGGCTCCAGGCCAACGATTCCGAGCAGGGTTCTAAGGACGGATGGCTGGGTTGCCCACCTCGCATTCCAATTGTCTCCAAGCAACAAGACAAGTTAGATCTGCTGGATGTGGGGGGCAACCGAGGAGGCTGAGTTGAAATGGACTCTCCTGGGGATGTGTCCTAATATGTTTTTGTGTCTATGGAGACCTTGGAATGAAGCGGTGGCCCTGGGGCCCTGAAGGGTTCTCCTAAACAGAGGCTTTGACACAGCTCCAACGTGCATGTTTCCCATGTGTAGATGAGATTTGTTCTGATGGGTGAGTCAAGAAACAGCCATATGCTGGTATTGAAATCCAGGCCTCTGAGGAGAGATGCCTGGAAACCAAAGCAATGGATCCGATTAGTGCCTAGGGGCCTGTTCGTTCCTTTTTACCTCTGGGGACATCAGTCTACGGGTCTGAGTGCAGGTAGGTGCTCAGATGGGCTCAGATTGCCCCTGTTTGTCCTGTGATGCCACAACTATTGGGATGGCCTCAGGGACTTTGGAGGTTATCCTACTAGTAGGGTTGTGGCCATTGGAATGGGCACATACAATTCCCTTGGAGAGGGCAAGTACAGTCCTCCGGTTTGGCTCCAGGGCCCTGCGCCTGTAGGGTGTGTAGGCCAGAGCTGTTTGGACAGTTGTCTGAAAACACAAACTCGGCTTATGTTTTGGGTCATAGGTATGGCAGGACTGATCTACAGACCATGTGGAGAACACTTCGGGATATGAAAAAAGGGCGAGTGTGAGGCTCTTGCTCAAGTTTTTGTCTCTGGATATCGTGTCACTCATGGTCGTGAAATTGCCGGGTGACATCATGGGAAATGGACGAGTCTTACTCTCTGGGGGTTCGGTCCCGTCCAAAGAGTTTGGGGTCATTCTGGGGATGGAAGAAGTCCGTTTTTTTGTTGTTGTCGATTTGTTTCATTTTGTTTTTCAACCTCAGATGTCCCACCAAATGAGGGATTCCAGAATAGAGCCCTGGGGTGGGGCGACTGGACAACCAGAAATCTGGTTAAAAATTGGGGACTAGGGACATGTCAAGCCCATTATGACATCTAATGGTCCAGCCACTGAGAGGACTTACTAGAGGACAGGACTCACGCTGAGGTCACAATGCGTGTTTATGCTCTAGTCGCACTCAAGAATGGGCGGGGCCTCAGGGTGAATGCTGGTTTCTCCTACACTGAACGTTGGACAACATGCCAACCACAAGGTTTCTTGCCATGGGTCAGGAAGAGTTCTGATTTCTGCATCACAGTCACCCGTGGGCAGTGATTGGAGATAAGGTCTAGGTTCTGAAGCCTGAAAACTGAGGTAGGGAAGAGATGATGACCTAAGGCCATGGCGGGTCTGATGTGCTCAGCGTGCGGTCAGCTGTCTGGGTGTTGGTCAGCAGGTCCGGGCTCAGGTTGTGTCAGACAGTGCATTAGTGCCCAGGTTAGACTATATAATTTGGGTACATTCGAGTGCCGTGTAGGTTTATCCTCATTTAAGATGCCTGGGCTGCTCATTAGGCAATATATTTTTTCTAGAGGGCAGGCAGAGTGCTTCATTGTCGGTCCGGAATTGCCAAACTTGAGGGCTTCGGGGCCAGGAGAGTGAGGACGGAAGTCTGAGAACACAAGCTAGACTTCGGATTCAGGGTGAGGGCACGGTAGGTAACCCCTGCAGATCTGAACCAATATCTCATGCATCTGAAGTCAGGGCGAGGATCCCACGTTGGCTCAGGTTGGAGTTTCTGTGCATGACGGCCCCTTCATGAAGGGAGCGGAATCTCGAGGCCATGGAGGTTTTCCACGTTGGGAGATGTGGGATGCCCCCTTCAAGGATTCCTTCTGCGGGACAATTGAGACCTGTTGGACAGCTCCAGGATATCCCATATGGAATGACTCCAGAGCACCGTTCCAGGATAGATGCCTGGGAAGTCCGCCTTGCCTTCCAATTGTCTCTTAGCAACAAGACAGTTTAGATCTAATGGATCTGCGGGAGCAACCGGGGTGGCTGAGTTGAAATGCACTTTCCAGAGGATGGGTCCTAACGTGTATTTGTGTCCATGAGGACCTTGGAATGGCTAGGTGGCACCGGGACCCTGAAGTATTCTCCTAAGCTTTGGCTTAGCTACCATGCACAAGTTTCCTTGTGGAGACGAGATTTGTTCTGATGAGTGCCTCAGGAAATCCCCTCTGCTGGTATTGGAATGCAGGCTTTTGAGGAGACATGCCTGTAAACCAAAGCAATGGATTCGATAATGGCCTCGGGTCCTGTCTGGTTCAATCTCCTTGGTATGAGTGGAGGTAGATGAGTGGAGGTAGATGAGTGGAGGTAAATGCTCAGCCGGTATCATCCGCCCATTTTTTGTCCCGGGCGACCTAAACTATTGGGATGGCCTCAGGGACAATGGAGGGTTCTCCTAATTTGTACGATTTTTGACAATAGAATGAGCAGAATTCCCATGGATTGGTTGGTGGCAGTCCTAATGTGTGGCTCCAGGGGCCCCAGCCTGGAGGGAGTGTGGCCCAGGACTTTGAGGACAGAAGACTGAAAACACAAACTCAGCTTAAGTTTGGGGACGTAGGTATGGCACGCCCGATCTACAAACCATGAGAAGAACTCTTCATAATATGAAGAATGAGCGAGTCTGAGGCGCTTGCTCAGGATTTTGTCTCTGGATTTTGTTTCTGCGATGGCCGTGGAATGTTGGGGAGGTCTCATGGGCCATGGACAAATCTTCCTCTCTGTGGATTTGCCCTGATCCCAATTGGTTTTCGTCAATCTGTGGGATGGGAAGACTCCTTTCAGGTTTCTTACCTCAGGTGTCCCACCAAAAGAGGAATTCCAAAGCAGAGCCCTGGGGAAGAGTGAAGGGACAACCCGAACTATGGTTAAAAATTGGGGCCTAGGGGCATGGCAAGCCCAATATGCTGTCTCTTCATATAGGCCCTGAGAGGCCTTACCTGAGGACTGGGCTCAGGCTGAGGGTCACAATGTGTGTTTGTGACCAATGTGGCCCGCAAGCATGGGCTGGGCCTCATGGGCCACGCTTGTTTCAACTACACTGAACATTGGACAACATGCCAACCACAAGGTTTCTTGCATTGGGGAAAGAGTTCTGATTTCAGCATCATTTTCAAACCTGGGCAGTGGTTGGAGATAAGGTCTAGGTTCTGGAGCCTGAAAACCGCAGTTGGGAAGAGATGACGACCTAAGGCCATGGCGGGTCCGATGTGCTCAGTGTGCGGCCAGCTGTCTGGGTGGGACCAGGAGTTCCAGGCTCAGGCTGGGTCAGAAGGGGAAATAGTGCCCAGGTCAGCCTATATGTTTGGGGTACAGCCGAATGGCGTGCAGGTTGATCCTCATTTGGGGATTCGGGGTAGCCCTGAGGGCAATATTTTACTTCTGTAGGGCAGGCAGAGTGCGGCATTGTAGTTCTGGATTGCCCAACTGGAGGGCTTGTGGGCCAGTAGTCTGAGGACGGAGTCTGAGAACCCAAGCTAGGCCTAGGTTTCTGGGTGAGGATATGGCAGGCACAATCTATAGACCTCAATAGAGATCTCGTGCATCTGAAGTCAGGGAAAGGATCAGACGATCGCTCAGTTTGGACTTTCTGCCCTGATGGCCCTTTCTTGAAGGGGGTTGGATCACGAGGACATGGGGGTTTTCCCACGATGGGAGTTGTGAGATGCTCCAAACTGCAAAGATTCTTCTGCAGGACAATTGAGACCTGTTGGTTGGCTCCAGGCCAACGATTCCGAGCAGGGTTCTAAGGACGGATGGCTGGGTTGCCCACCTCGCATTCCAATTGTCTCCAAGCAACAAGACAAGTTAGATCTGCTGGATGTGGGGGGCAACCGAGGAGGCTGAGTTGAAATGGACTCTCCTGGGGATGTGTCCTAATATGTTTTTGTGTCTATGGAGACCTTGGAATGAAGCGGTGGCCCTGGGGCCCTGAAGGGTTCTCCTAAACAGAGGCTTTGACACAGCTCCAACGTGCATGTTTCCCATGTGTAGATGAGATTTGTTCTGATGGGTGAGTCAAGAAACAGCCATATGCTGGTATTGAAATCCAGGCCTCTGAGGAGAGATGCCTGGAAACCAAAGCAATGGATCCGATTAGTGCCTAGGGGCCTGTTCGTTCCTTTTTACCTCTGGGGACATCAGTCTACGGGTCTGAGTGCAGGTAGGTGCTCAGATGGGCTCAGATTGCCCCTGTTTGTCCTGGGAAGCCACAACTATTGGGATGGCCTCAGGGACTTTGGAGGTTATCCTACTAGTAGGGTTGTGGCCATTGGAATGGGCACATACAATTCCCTTGGAGAGGGCAAGTACAGTCCTCAGGTTTGGCTCCAGGGCCCTGCGCCTGTAGGGTGTGTAGGCCAGAGCTGTTTGGACAGTTGTCTGAAAACACAAACTCGGCTTATGTTTTGGGTCATAGGTATGGCAGGACTGATCTACAGACCATGAGGAGAACACTTCGGGATATGAAAAAAGGGCGAGTGTGAGGCTCTTGCTCAAGTTTTTGTCTCTGGATATCGTGTCACTCATGGTCGTGAAATTGCCGGGTGACATCATGGGAAATGGACGAGTCTTACTCTCTGGGGTTCGGTCCCGTCCAAAGAGTTTGGGGTCATTCTGGGGATGGAAGAAGTCCGTTTTTTTGTTGTTGTCGATTTGTTTCATTTTGTTTTTCAACCTCAGATGTCCCACCAAATGAGGGATTCCAGAATAGAGCCCTGGGGTGGGGCGACTGGACAACCAGAAATCTGGTTAAAAATTGGGGACTAGGGACATGTCAAGCCCATTATGACATCTAATGGTCCAGCCACTGAGAGGACTTACTAGAGGACAGGACTCATGCTGAGGTCACAATGCGTGTTTATGCTCTCGTCGCACTCAAGAATGGGCGGGGCCTCAGGGTGAATGCTGGTTTCTACTACACTGAACGTTGGACAACATGCCAACCACAAGGTTTCTTGCCATGGGTCAGGAAGAGTTCTGATTTCTGCATCACAGTCACCCGTGGGCAGTGATTGGAGATAAGGTCTAGGTTCTGAAGCCTGAAAACTGAGGTAGGGAAGAGATGATGACCTAAGGCCATGGCGGGTCTGATGTGCTCAGCGTGCGGTCAGCTGTCTGGGTGTTGGTCAGCAGGTCCGGGCTCAGGTTGTGTCAGACAGTGCATTAGTGCCCAGGTTAGACTATATAATTTGGGTACATTCGAGTGCCGTGTAGGTTTATCCTCATTTAAGCTGCCTGGGCTGCTCATTAGGCAATATATTTTTTCTAGAGGGCAGGCAGAGTGCTTCATTATCGGTCCGTAATTGCCAAACTTGAGAGCTTCGGGGCCAGGAGAGTGAGGACGGAAGTCTGAGAACACAAGCTAGACTTCGGATTCAGGGTGAGGGCACGGCAGGTACCCCCTGCAGATCTGAACCAATATCTCATGCATCTGAAGTCAGGGCGAGGTTCCGACGTTGGCTCAGGTTGGAGTTTCTGTGCATGACGGCCCCTTCATGAAGGGAGCGGAATCTCGAGGCCATGGAGGTTTTCCACGTTGGGAGATGTGGGATGCCCCCTTCAAGGATTCCTTCTGCGGGACAATTGAGACCTGTTGGACAGCTCCAGGATATCCCATATGGAATGACTCCAGAGCACCGTTCCAGGATAGATGCCTGGGAAGTCCGCCTCGCCTTCCAATTGTCTCCTAGCAACAAGACAGTTTAGATCTAATGGATCTGCGGGAGCAACCCGGGTGGCTGAGTTGAAATGCACTTTCCAGAGGATGGGTCCTAACGTGTATTTGTGTCCATGAGGACCTTGGAATGGGGAGGTGGCACCGGGACCCTGAAGTATTCTCCTAAGCTTTGGCTTAGCTACCATGCACAAGTTTCTTGTGGAGACGAGATTTGTTCTGATGAGTGCCTCAGGAAATCCCCTCTGCTGGTATTGGAAACCAGGTTTTGAGGAGACATGCCTGTAAACCAAAGCAATGGATTTGATAATGGCCTCGGGTCCTGTCTGGTTCAATCTCCTTGGTATGAGTGGAGGTAGATGAGTGGAGGTAGATGAGTGGAGGTAAATGCTCAGCCGGTATCAACCGCCCATTTTTTGTCCCGGGCGACCTACACTATTGGGATGGCCTCAGGGACTTTGGAGGGTTCTCCTAATTTGTACGATTTTTGACAATACAATGGGCAGAATTCCCATGGATTGGGTGGGGGCAGTCCAAATGTGTGGCTCCAGGGGACCCAGCCTGGAGGGAGTGTGGCCCAGGACTTTGAGGACAGAATACTGAAAACACAAACTCAGCTTAAGTTTGGGGACGTAGGTATGGCACGCCCGATCTACAAACCATGAGAAGAACTCTTCATAATATGAAGAATGAGCGAGTCTGAGGCGCTTGCTCAGGATTTTGTCTCTGGATTTTGTTTCTGCGATGGCCGTGGAATGTTGGGGAGGTCTCATGGGCCATGGACAAATCTTCCTCTCTGTGGATTTGGCCCGATCCCAATTGGTTTTCGTCAATCTGTGGGATGGGAGGACTCCTTTCAGGTTTGTTACCTCAGGTGTCCCACCAAAAGAGGAATTCCAAAGCAGAGCCCTGGGGAAGAGTGAAGGGACACCCCGAACTATGGTTAAAAATTGGGGCCTAGGGGCATGGCAAGCCCAAAATGCTGTCTCTTCATATAGGCCCTGAGAGGCCTTACCTGAGGACTGGGCTCAGGCTGAGGGTCACAATGTGTGTTTGTGACCAATGTGGCCCGCAAGCATGGGCTGGGCCTCATGGGCCACGCTTGTTTCAACTACACTGAACATTGGACAACATGCCAACCACAAGGTTTCTTGCCATGGGGAAAGAGTTCTAATTTCAGCATCATTTTCAAACCTGGGCAGTGGTTGGAGATAAGGTCTAGGTTCTGGAGCCTGAAAACCGCAGTTGGGAAGAGATGAGGACCTAAGGCCATGGCGGGTCCGATGTGCTCAGTGTGCGGCCAGCTGTCTGGGTGGGACCAGGAGTTCCAGGCTCAGGCTGGGTCAGAAGGGGAAATAGTGCCCAGGTCAGCCTATATGTTTGGGGTACAGCCGAATGGCGTGCAGGTTGATCCTCATTTGGGGATTCGGTGTAGCCCTGAGGGCAATATTTTACTTCTGTAGGGCAGGCAGAGTGCGGCATTGTAGTTCTGGATTGCCAAACTGGAGGGCCTGTGGGCCAGTAGTCTGAGGACGGAGTCTGAGAACCCAAGCTAAGCCTAGGTTTCTGGGTGAGGATATGGCAGGCACAATCTACAGACCTCAATAGAGATCTCGTGCATCTGAAGTCAGGGCAAGGATCAGACGATCGCTCAGGTTGGACTTTCTGCCCTGATGGCCCTTTCTTGAAGGGGGTTGGATCACGAGGACATGGGGGTTTTCCCACGATGGGAGTTGTGAGATGCTCCAAACTGCAAAGATACTTCTGCAGGACAATTGAGACCTGTTGGTTGGCTCCAGGCCAACGATTCCGAGCAGGGTTCTAAGGATGGATGGCTGGGTAGCCCACCTCGCATTCCAATTGTCTCCAAGCAACAAGACAATTTAGATCTGCTGGATGTGGGGGGCAACCAAGGAGGCTGAGTTGAAATGGACTCTCCTTGGGATGTGTCCTAATATGTTTTTGTGTCTATGGAGACCTTGGAATGAAGCGGTGGCCCTGGGGCCCTGAAGGGTTCTCCTAAACAGAGGCTTTGACACAGCTCCAACGTGCATGTTTCCCATGTGTAGATGAGATTTGTTCTGATGGGTGAGTCAAGAAACAGCCATATGCTGGTATTGAAATCCAGGCCTCTGAGGAGAGATGCCTGGAAACCAAAGCAATGGATCCGATTAGTGCCTAGGGGCCTGTTCGTTCCTTTTTACCTCTGGGGACATCAGTCTACGGGTCTGAGTGCAGGTAGGTGCTCAGATGGGCTCAGATTGCCCCTGTTTGTCCTGGGAAGCCACAACTATTGGGATGGCCTCAGGGACTTTGGAGGTTATCCTACTAGTAGGGTTGTGGCCATTGGAATGGGCACATACAATTCCCTTGGAGAGGGCAAGTACAGTCCTCAGGTTTGGCTCCAGGGCCCTGAGCCTGTAGGGTGTGTACGCCAGAGCTGTTTGGACAGTTGTCTGAAAACACAAACTCGGCTTATGTTTGGGTCATAGGTATGGCAGGACTGATCTACAGACCATGAGGAGAACACTTCGGGATATGAAAAAAGGGCGAGTGTGAGGCTCTTGCTCAAGTTTTTGTCTCTGGATATCGTGTCACTCATGGTCGTGAAATTGCCGGGTGACATCATGGGAAATGGACGAGTCTTACTCTCTGGGGGTTCGGTCCCGTCCAAAGAGTTTGGGGTCATTCTGGGGATGGAAGAAGTCCGTTTTTTGGTTGTTGTCGATTTGTTTCATTTTGTTTTTCAACCTCAGATGTCCCACCAAATGAGGGATTCCAGAGTAGAGCCCTGGGGTGGGGCGACTGGACAACCAGAAATCTGGTTAAAAACTGGGGACTAGGGACATGTCAAGCCCATTATGACATCTAATGGTCCAGCCACTGAGAGTACTTACTAGAGGACAGGACTCACGCTGAGGTCACAATGCGTGTTTATGCTCTCGTCGCACTCAAGAATGGGCGGGGCCTCAGGGTGAATGCTGGTTTCTCCTACACTGAACGTTGGACAACATGCCAACCACAAGGTTTCTTGCCATGGGTCAGGAAGAGTTCTGATTTCTGCATCACAGTCACCCGTGGGCAGTGATTGGAGATAAGGTCTAGTTTCTGAAGCCTGTAAACTGAGGTAGGGAAGAGATGATGACCTAAGGCCATGGCGGTTCTGATGTGCTCAGCGTGCGGTCAGCTGTCTGGGTGTTGGTCAGCAGGTCCGGGCTCAGGTTGTGTCAGACAGTGCATTAGTGCCCAGGTTAGACTATATAATTTGGGTACATTCGAGTGCCGTGTAGGTTTATCCTCATTTAAGCTGCCTGGGCTGCTCATTAGGCAATATATTTTTTCTAGAGGGCAGGCAGAGTGCTTCATTGTCGGTCCGGAATTGCCAAACTTGAGGGCTTCGGGGCCAGGAGAGTGAGGACGGAAGTCTGAGAACACAAGCTAGACTTCGGATTCAGGGTGAGGGCACGGCAGGTAACCCCTGCAGATCTGAACCAATATCTCATGTGTGGCCCGCCAACGCTCGCCCGCGAGGAAGGAAGACCACCGACATAGGATTCTTCTCTATCACGCTTTATTGAAGTGCACTTGGTTGAGGTTTGTAGGGTGATGGAAGCAGGAAGCGCCTGGGTAGAGCCAGGGCTGCACATATATACAGGCTAGCTGGGGCGTGTCTCATTCTGGGGTACGTGGCTCACTATGGTAGGTCAGCCTTGTTGCTGGGCAGAATAAGCTTAAGGCCACGCGTCCAACCACTTGTTTACGAGGCTCTCCGGCGCCATCTTGTAATGGCGGCAACGGGTTGCCACATCTCCCCCTTTTTCTTTTATTTTGCAGTCATGGCTAAAATCAGAGGAGTGTCCCCTAGTAAACATGTCCTCCTTTGCCTAGGGACGGGAGAGAAACGGAGGTACCCGTATGCAGACACTCATGACTTTCAGGGTGGCACACCCTGTGCACTCCTAGGTGCAAACCACCCGCGGAAAATGCAAGGTTGTCTCTATTCGGGTGCAATGGGCTACTCAAAGCCCTCCGAGTGCAAGAGCACAACCTATGTTTCATTTAACATGCTGAGCCAAGCTTGGGGAGATGTTCCAGCCTCTATAGCGGCAAAGGCACGCGCTATGGCCACCTTCTCTCTTCTGCGAGCCCTCATTACCCTCAGAATTAAGAACAAAGCCACCAGTAGTCCTGCAAACATTAGCATGCCCATGACTCCTACTCCGAGAGTGGTAAAGCACAAGGTGCCTTGAAGGTTGAAATTTGTAGCGTTTATAACGCTGTACCTTATTATTGATTTGTTTACAGGGTAAATCAAAAACACATTCTGGAACATACAGATGGGGTGATATTTTTGTCGCGTTTGTGACTGGCATGGGGATGGGCCATGTTCTTGAAACGGCCCAAAAGGTAGCTCCCTCAACTCTGGTCAGGCAGATCATCAGCACTATCAGCATCTCCAGGGTTGGAGTCCATGTCTGCTTCTTTGGTGTTGTCATCGGTTCTTTCATCCAACTTTCGCGTCAGTCGTGATGGCACCCACACCGGATCCGAGCGGTCCTGTGGAAAAACACAAACAGCTCCCCTGGATCTCCTAATCACGGGATCCGGTCCATACCATTTGTTATCCAGGATATCTTTCCACATTACACGTTCCTTTATGGCCTCAGCCTCTTCTGCGTGTCTATCTGCCGCACTTTTGCCATTGGCATCCAGAATTAAAAAATTGATAGTAAAGATTGCTAGGGATAGGCGATCTCGAGGGGTCATAACCGCCTCTATTCCCCCTTTTTGTTTTTGTATTAGTTCTTTAAGCGTGCGGTTAGCGCGCTCAAACCCAATCCCTTTCTATCATTTTTCAAGCTAGGACTGACTAGCTCTGATTCTCCCTGCAAGTATTTACCTAGGCCTTTGCCTGGCATATAGCCTTGTTTCATCATCAAATCTTTGCTCTGTTTGGAATACGTTCCCTCATTAGTCAGAATTAGATTTAATTGACTCTGGACATCTCTTCCCCAGAGATTGATGGGAAGGTCCAGTACGAACGGCTGAAAAGTCCCTTTGTTCCCTTCCATCCTCCAATGTAGAGTTTTTGCACTAATCTCAGGTGTGTTTTGATAGCCTAGCCCCTGTAATGTTTGAGAGGCCTTTTGCAGCGGCCAATTCCTTGGCCAGAATCGTTGGCTCATGACGCTTCGGTCGGCCCCCTATCTATTAGACCGGTGAAGGCCTTTCCTTCTATCTCCAAACTACACATGGGGCGACCTGTTAGCTCCAAAGATAAGTAGGCCATATCGACTCCAGAGGATCCAAAGCCCTTATCTCCTCTGACCTTATTTTGGGCGGGGAAACGGTCATGCAAGGATGAGAGAACTACCAGCTGGGCTATTCTGTCCCCAGGGGCAATGGAGACAATGCCAAAAGGTGAGTGACACATAACCCTAATTGTACCCTGATAGTCTGGGTCAATGATCCCGGGGAGGACCAATAAGCCCCTCATGGTGCTGGATGATCGGCCTAAAACCAGCCCAGCCGAGCCTACAGGAAGAGGTCCTGACATGTCAGTAGGAACCGCTTGTATACCCATACGAGGGGTTAAAACCAGTCCGGCGGTGGCGCAGAGGTCCAGCCCCGCGGAGCCTGTCGTGGCTCGTCGGGTGCTCTCGGCGGCTGAAGGATCCCCTCCTGAAACACCCCATATATTTTCGGGCCCTGAGGGCGTGGGCCCCTCTGCATGTTTTTTGACTCCGGGACATATGGGTTATTTATAGGTTGTCCATTAATGTCTTTTGTGGATCTACACTCATTGGCCCAATGTTTCCCCTTCTTGCATCTTGGGCATGTCCCTGGCTGCTTGGTATTTGGTCCCTTTGCCCTGAAGCCTTCCTTGTTAGGACAGTTTCTCTTTACGTGTCCCGGCTGTCCGCAAATGAAGCAGCCATCACGTCTCCCGTGCTTAGTAGCCGCTATCATAGCTCTGGCCAGTCCTTCATTGGTGAGTGGTCCTCCTATCTCTCTGCAGGCCTTTAGCCACGCATCTAAACCTTTTCCTTTCCATGGTGTGATTGCTCGCTGGCAATCCTTAGTGCATTGCTCATAAACAAGCTGTTGCACTAGAGGCATGGCCTCCTGAGCGTCTCCAAAAATTTTTCCAGCTGCCTCTATCATTCTAGCCACAAAATCTGAAAAAGGCTCATTCGGTCCTTGGATTATCTTAGTCAGGTTTCCTGATACCTCTCCCCGTTTAGGTATCATCCTCCATGCTCTTTTAAATATTTCTACGATCTGCTGATAAACAGGCACCGGGAAGGCCGTCTGGTTATCAGCCCACTGTCCCTGCCCCAGTAGCATGTCAGCAGTCCAGGGTGCTGTGTTTGGTGTACGAGCATTCACTCGCGCCTGATTATGCGCGGCTTCTGTAACCACTGCTCTATAGTCTAGATACTGTCCTGTGTTTAGGCACGCTCGAGCTATCTCCCACCAATCATTTGGTGTCAGGGCTGCGGTGGTGATCCTATCCAGTAAAATTAACGTATACTGTGCATTGGGCCCCCAAGTACGGGCGGCCTCTACTAAGTCCTTCAACTGTTTGTAGGGTATGGGCTCATGATATCTTTGCTGGTTTTGGTTTTCAAAGACAGGGAACGCAACAGCGTCCAGCGGGGTGAACTCGGCAAGGCATCTGAGCGTTTTTCGAGAGAGCCTATGGGCCCCTCCGTTCTGCTTGCCTGGATAAGGCGGAGGCGGAGCTCTTGCCGGAGGCGGCAGTCCGTATCGCTCCTCCTCATATCTAGCCGCCTCTTCCTCTAACTCCTCCTCCTCGTCCTCCGTTAGTGAGTCATCTCCCGAGTCCCTCTCTTGCTTTACACTGAGAGCGGCGAATTCCTCATAGAACTCATCTGAACTCGGGTAGATGGGTGCACTGGGAGCGGTTGCCTGATGTTTTTTGTGCTTACTTTTATCATCTGTTTCCTTTTGTTTTTCACTTCCTCTTTTATATCCCTTTTCTGACTTCTTCATTTGTTTTTTGTTTCCCCCTTCCTTTATACTACTTGATTCCGAAAGGATGTCCTGATGTTCCGCTAAAGCACGCCTGCCCTTTTTCAGATGCTCTACGTGTTTTCCGTCCCGTAAGCACGCATGTGCCTGTATGGGGCTCACGAAGTCTGGATATTTGCACTCACGTATCCAAAAGCAAAAAAGCAAGGCTACAACTGCAAGGACAATTATAGCTATAGCAGCTACCCAAGGCTCAAGTGTCCAAAATAACATACCGGGGAATACTTACCGGCGCCGACCACTTCGCATGTAGAGTTCTGAATCCTTTCTAGGCTCCCCGCGGTGTCCGCCGAACTATCCCGGGTTTCGGCTCCAGCTGTGGCCCGCCAACGCTCGCCCGCGAGGAAGGAAGACCACCGACACAGGATTCTTCTCTATCACGCTTTATTGAAGTGCACTTGGTTGAGGTTTGTAGGGTGATGGAAGCAGGAAGCGCCTGGGTAGAGCCAGGGCTGCACATATATACAGGCTAGCTGGGGCGTGTCTCATTCTGGGGTACGTGGCTCACTATGGTAGGTCAGCCTTGTTGCTGGGCAGAATAAGCTTAAGGCCACGCGTCCAACCACTTGTTTACGAGGCTCTCCGGCGCCATCTTGTAATGGCGGCAACGGGTTGCCACACTCATACATCTGAAGTCAGGGCGAGGATCCGACGTTGGCTCAGGTTGGGGTTTCTGTGCATGACGGCCCCTTCATGAAGGGAGCGGAATCTCGAGGCCATGGAGGTTTTCCACGTTGGGAGATGTGGGATGCCCCCTTCAAGGATTCCTTCTGCGGGACAATTGAGACCTGTTGGACAGCTCCAGGATATCCCATATGGAATGACTCCAGAGCACCATTCCAGGATAGATGCCTGGGAAGTCCGCCTCGCCTTCCAATTGTCTCCTAGCAACAAGACAGTTTAGATCTAATGGATCTGCGGGAGCAACCCGGGTGGCTGAGTTGAAATGCACTTTACAGAGGATGGGTCCTAACGTGTATTTGTGTCCATGAGGACCTTGGAATGGGGAGGTGGCACCGGGACCCTGAAGTATTCTCCTAAGCTTTGGCTTAGCTACCATGCACAAGTTTCTTGTGGAGACGAGATTTGTTCTGATGAGTGCCTCAGGAAATCCCCTCTGCTGGTATTGGAATCCAGGCTTTTGAGGAGACATGCCTGTAAACCAAAGCAATGGATTTGATAATGGCCTCGGGTCCTGTCTGGTTCAATCTCCTTGGTATGAGTGGAGGTAGATGAGTGGAGGTAGATGAGTGGAGGTAAATGCTCAGCCGGTATCAACCGCCCATTTTTTGTCCCGGGCGACCTACACTATTGGGATGGCCTCAGGGACTTTGGAGGGTTCTCCTAATTTGTACGATTTTTGACAATACAATGGGCAGAATTCCCATGGATTGGGTGGGGGCAGTCCTAATGTGTGGCTCCAGGGGCCCCAGCCTGGAGGGAGTGTGGCCCAGGACTTTGAGGACAGAAGACTGAAAACACAAACTCAGCTTAAGTTTGGGGACGTAGGTATGGCACGCCGGATCTACAAACCATGAGAAGAACTCTTCATAATATGAAGAATGAGCGAGTCTGAGGCGCTTGCTCAGGATTTTGTCTCTGGATTTTGTTTCTGCGATGGCCGTGGAATGTTGGGGAGGTATCATGGGCCATGGACAAATCTTCCTCTCTGTGGATTTGGCCCGATCCCAATTGTTTTTCGTCAATCTGTGGGATGGGAGGACTCCTTTCAGGTTTGTTACCTCAGGTGTCCCACCAAAAGAGGAATTCCAAAGCAGAGCCCTGGGGAAGAGTGAAGGGACACCCCGAACTATGGTTAAAAATTGGGGCCTAGGGGCATGGCAAGCCCAATATGCTGTCTCTTCATATAGGCCCTGAGAGGCCTTACCTGAGGACTGGGCTCAGGCTGAGGGTCACAATGTGTGTTTGTGACCAATGTGGCCCGCAAGCATGGGCTGGGCCTCATGGGCCACGCTTGTTTCAACTACACTGAACATTGGACAACATGCCAACCACAAGGTTTCTTGCCATGGGGAAAGAGTTTTGATTTAAGCATCATTTTCAACCCTGGGCAGTGGTTGGAGATAAGGTCTAGGTTCTGGAGCCTGAAAACCGCAGTTGGGAAGAGATGACGACCTAAGGCCATGGCGGGTCCGATGTGCTCAGTGTGCGGCCAGCTGTCTGGGTGGGACCAGGAGGTCCAGGCTCAGGCTGGGTCAGAAGGGGAAATAGTGCCCAGGTCAGCCTATATGTTTGGGGTACAGCCGAATGGCGTGCAGGTTGATCCTCATTTGGGGATTCGGTGTAGCCCTGAGGGCAATATTTTACTTCTGTAGGGCAGGCAGAGTGCGGCATTGTAGTTCTGGATTGCCAAACTGGAGGGCCTGTGGGCCAGTAGTCTGAGGACGGAGTCTGAGAACCCAAGCTAAGCCTAGGTTTCTGGGTGAGGATATGGCAGGCACAATCTACAGACCTCAATAGAGATCTCGTGCATCTGAAGTCAGGGCAAATATCAGACGATCGCTCAGGTTGGACTTTCTGCCCTGATGGCCCTTTCTTGAAGGGGGTTGGATCACGAGGACATGGGGGTTTTCCCACGATGGGAGTTGTGAGATGCTCCAAACTGCAAAGATACTTCTGCAGGACAATTGAGACCTGTTGGTTGGCTCCAGGCCAACGATTCCGAGCAGGGTTCTAAGGATGGATGGCTGGGTAGCCAACCTCGCATTCCAATTGTCTCCAAGCAACAAGACAATTTAGATCTGCTGGATGTGGGGGGCAACCAGGAGGCTGAGTTGAAATGGACTCTCCTTGGGATGTGTCCTAATATGTTTTTGTGTCTATGGAGACCTTGGAATGAAGCGGTGGCCCTGGGGCCCTGAAGGGTTCTCCTAAACAGAGGCTTTGACACAGCTCCAACGTGCATGTTTCCCATGTGTAGATGAGATTTGTTCTGATGGGTGAGTCAAGAAACAGCCATATGCTGGTATTGAAATCCAGGCCTCTGAGGAGAGATGCCTGGAAACCAAAGCAATGGATCCGATTAGTGCCTAGGGGCCTGTTCGTTCCTTTTTACCTCTGGGGACATCAGTCTACGGGTCTGAGTGCAGGTAGGTACTCAGATGGGCTCAGATTGCCCCTGTTTGTCCTGGGAAGCCACAACTATTGGGATGGCCTCAGGGACTTTGGAGGTTATCCTAGTAGTAGGGTTGTGGCCATTGGAATGGGCACATACAATTCCCTTGGAGAGGGCAAGTACAGTCCTCAGGTTTGGCTCCAGGGCCCTGAGCCTGTAGGGTGTGTACGCCAGAGCTGTTTGGACAGTTGTCTGAAAACACAAACTCGGCTTATGTTTGGGTCATAGGTATGGCAGGACTGATCTACAGACCATGAGGAGAACACTTCGGGATATGAAAAAAGGGCGAGTGTGAGGCTCTTGCTCAAGTTTTTGTCTCTGGATATCGTGTCACTCATGGTCGTGAAATTGCCGGGTGACTTCATGGGAAATGGACGAGTCTTACTCTCTGGGGGTTCGGTCCCGTCCAAAGAGTTTGGGGTCATTCTGGGGATGGAAGAAGTCCGTTTTTTTGTTGTTGTCGATTTGTTTCATTTTGTTTTTCAACCTCAGATGTCCCACCAAATGAGGGATTCCAGAGTAGAGCCCTGGGGTGGGGCGACTGGACAACCAGAAATCTGGTTAAAAATTGGGGACTAGGGACATGTCAAGCCCATTATGACATCTAATGGTCCAGCCACTGAGAGGACTTACTAGAGGACAGGACTCACGCTGAGGTCACAATGCGTGTTTATGCTCTCGTCGCACTCAAGAATGGGCGGGGCCTCAGGGTGAATGCTGGTTTCTCCTACACTGAACGTTGGACAACATGCCAACCACAAGGTTTCTTGCCATGGGTCAGGAAGAGTTCTGATTTCTGCATCACAGTCACCCGTGGGCAGTGATTGGAGATAAGGTCTAGGTTCTGAAGCCTGTAAACTGAGGTAGGGAAGAGATGATGACCTAAGGCCATGGCGGTTCTGATGTGCTCAGCGTGCGGTCAGCTGTCTGGGTGTTGGTCAGCAGGACCGGGCCTAGGTTGTGTCAGACAGTGCATTAGTGCCCAGGTTAGACTATATAATTTGGGTACATTCGAGTGCCGTGTAGGTTTATCCTCATTTAAGCTGCCTGGGCAGCTCATTAGGCAATATATTTTTTCTAGAGGGCAGGCAGAGTGCTTCATTGTCGGTCCGGAATTGCCAAACTTGAGGGCTTCGGGGCCTGGAGAGTGAGGACGGAAGTCTGAGAACACAAGCTAGACTTCGGATTCAGGGTGAGGGCACGGCAGGTACCCCCTGCAGATCTGAACCAATATCTCATGCATCTGAAGTCAGGGCGAGGATCCGACGTTGGCTCAGGTTGGAGTTTCTGTGCATGACGGCCCCTTCATGAAGGGAGCGGAATCTCGAGGCCATGGAGGTTTTCCACGTTGGGAGATGTGGGATGCCCCCTTCAAGGATTCCTTCTGCGGGACAGTTGAGACCTGTTGGACAGCTCCAGGACATCCCATATGGAATGACTCCAGAGCACCGTTCCAGGATGGATGCCTAGGAAGTCCGCCTCGCCTTCCAATTGTCTCCTAGCAAAAAGACAGTTTAGATCTAATGGATCTGCGGGAGCAATCGGGGTGGCTGAGTTGAAATGCATTTTCCAGAGGATGGGTCCTAACGTGTATTTGTGTCCATGAGGGCCTTGGAATGGGGAGGTGGCACCGGGACCCTGAAGTATTCTCCTAAGCTTTGGCTTAGCTACCATGCACAAGTTTCCTTGTGGAGACGAGATTTGTTCTGATGAGTACCTCAGGAAATCCCCTCTGCTGGTATTGGATCCAGGCTTTTGAGGAGACATGCCTGTAAACCAAAGCAATGGATTCGATAATGGCCTCGTGTCCTGTCTGGTTCAATCTCCTTGGTATGAGTGGAGATAGATGAGTGGAGGTAGATGAGTGGAGGTAAATGCTCAGCCGGTATCAACCGCCCATTTTTTGTCCCGGGCGACCTACACTATTGGGATGGCCTCAGGGACTTTGGAGGGTTCTCCTAATTTGTACGATTTTTGACAATGGAATGGGCAGAATTCCCATGGATTGGGTGGGGGCAGTCCTAATGTGTGGCTCCAGGGGCCCCAGCCTGGAGGGAGTGTGGCCCAGGACTTTGAGGATAGAAGACTGAAAACACAAACTCAGCTTAAGTTTGGGGACGTAGGTATGGCACGCCCGATCTACAAACCATGAGAAGAACTCTTCATAATATGAAGAATGAGCGAGTCTGAGGCGCTTGCTCAGGCTTTTGTCTCTGGATTTTGTTTCTGCGATGGCCGTGGAATGTTGGGGAGGTATCATGGGCCATGGACGAATCTTCCTCTCTGTGGATTTGGCCCGATCCCAATTGTTTTTCGTCAATCTGTGGGATGGGAGGACTCCTTTCAGGTTTGTTACCTCAGGTGTCCCACCAAAAGAGGAATTCCAAAGCAGAGCCCTGGGGAAGAGTGAAGGGACACCCCGAACTATGGTTAAAAATTGGGGCCTAGGGGCATGGCAAGCCCAATATGCTGTCTCTTCATATAGGCCCTGAGAGGCCTTACCTGAGGACTGGGCTCAGGCTGAGGGTCACAATGTGTGTTTGTGACCAATTTGGCCCGCAAGCATGGGCTGGGCCTCATGGGCCACGCTTGTTTCAACTACACTGAACATTGGACAACATGCCAACCACAAGGTTTCTTGCCATGGGGAAAGAGTTCTGTTTTCTGCATCATTTTCAACCCTGGGCAGTGGTTGGAGATAAGGTCTAGGTTCTGGAGCCTGAAAACCGCAGTTGGGAAGAGATGACGACCCAAGGCCATGGCGGGTCCGATGTGCTCAGTGTGCAGCCAGCTGTCTGGTGGGACCAGGAGGTCCAGGCTCAGGCTGGGTCAGAAGGGGAAAGAGTGCCCAGGTCAGCCTATATGTTTGGGGTACAGCCGAATGGCGTGCAGGTTGATCCTCATTTGGGGATTCGGGGTAGCCCTGAGGGCAATATTTTACTTCTGTATGGCAGGCAGAGTGCGGCATTGTAGTTCTGGATTGCCAAAATGGAGGGCATGTGGGCCAGTTGTCTGAGGACGGAGTCTGAGAACCCAAGCTAAGCCTAGGTTTCTGGGTGAGGATATGGCAGGCACAATCTACAGACCTCAATCGAGAGCTCGTGCATCTGAAGTCAGGGCAAGGATCAGACGATCGCTCAGGTTGGACTTTCTGCCCTGATGGCCCTTTCTTGAATGGGGTTGGATCACGAGGACATGGGCGTTTTCCCACGATGGGAGTTGTGAGAAGCTCCAAACTGCAAAGATTCTTCTGCAGGACAATTGAGACCTGTTGGTTGGCTCCAGGCCAACGATTCCGAGCAGGGTTCTAAGGATGGATGGCTGGGTAGCCCACCTCGCATTCCAATTGTCTCCAAACACCAGACAATTTAGATCTGCTGGATGTGGGGGGTCACCGAGGAGGCTGAGTTGAAATGGACTCTCCTGGGGATGTGTCCTAATATGTTTTTGTGTCTATGGAGACCTTGGAATGAAGCGGTGGCCCTGGGGCCCTGAAGGGTTCTCCTAAACAGAGGCTTTGACACAGCTCCAACGTGCATGTTTCCCATGTGTAGATGAGATTTGTTCTGATGGGTGAGTCAAGAAACAGCCATATGCTGGTATTGAAATCCAGGCCTCTGAGGAGAGATGCCTGGAAACCAAAGCAATGGATCCGATTAGTGCCTAGGGGCCTGTTCGTTCCTTTTTACCTCTGGGGACATCAGTCTACGGGTCTGAGTGCAGGTAGGTGCTCAGATGGGCTCAGATTGCCCCTGTTTGTCCTGGGAAGCCACAACTATTGGGATGGCCTCAGGGACTTTGGAGGTTATCCTACTAGTAGGGTTGTCGCCATTGGAATGGGCACATACAATTCCCTTGGAGAGGGCAAGTACAGTCCTCAGGTTTGGCTCCAGGGCCCTGAGCCTGTAGGGTGTGTAGGCCAGAGGTGTTTGGACAGTTGTCTGAAAACACAAACTCCGCTTATGTTTTGGGTCATAGGTTTGGCAGGACTGATCTACAGACCATGAGGAGAACACTTCGGGATATGAAAAAAGGGCGAGTGTGAGGCTCTTGCTCAAGTTTTTGTCTCTGGATATCGTGTCACTCATGGTCGTGAAATTGCCGGGTGACTTCAAGGGAAATGGACGAGTCTTACTCTCTGGGGGTTCGGTCCCGTCCAAAGAGTTTGGGGTCATTCTGGGGATGGAAGAAGTCCGTTTTTTGGTTGTTGTTGTCGATTTGTTTCATTTTGTTTTTCAACCTCAGATGTCCCACCAAATGAGGGATTCCAGAGTAGAGCCCTGGGGTGGGGCGACTGGACAACCAGAAATCTGGTTAAAAATTGGGGACTAGGGACATGTCAAGCCCATTATGACATCTAATGGTCCAGGCACTGAGAGTACTTACTAGAGGACAGGACTCACGCTGAGGTCACAATGCGTGTTTATGCTCTCGTCGCACTCAAGAATGGGCGGGGCCTCAGGGTGAATGCTGTTTTCTCCTACACTGAACGTTGGACAACATGCCAACCACAAGGTTTCTTGCCATGGGTCAGGAAGAGTTCTGATTTCTGCATCACAGTCACCCGTGGGCAGTGATTGGAGATAAGGTCTAGGTTCTGAAGCCTGAAAACTGAGGTAGGGAAGAGATGATGACCTAAGGCCATGGCGGGTCTGATGTGCTCAGCGTGCGGTCAGCTGTCTGGGTGTTGGTCAGCAGGTCCGGACACAGGTTGTGTCAGACAGTGCATTAGTGCCCAGGTTAGACTATATAATTTGGGTACATTCGAGTGCCGTGTAGGTTTATCCTCATTTAAGCTGCCTGGGCTGCTCATTAGGCAATATATTTTTTCTAGAGGGCAGGCAGAGTGCTTCATTGTCGGTCCGGAATTGCCAAACTTGAGGGCTTCGGGGCCAGGAGAGTGAGGACGGAAGTCTGAGAACACAAGCTAGACTTCGGATTCAGGGTGAGGGCACGGCAGGTACCCCCTGCAGATCTGAACCAATATCTCATGCATCTGAAGTCAGGGCGAGGATCCGACGTTGGCTCAGGTTGGAGTTTCTGTGCATGACGGCCCCTTCATGAAGGGAGCGGAATCTCGAGGCCATGGATGTTTTCCACGTTGGGAGATGTGGGATGCTCCCTTCAAGAATTCCTTCTGCGGGACAATTGAGACCTGTTGGACAGCTCCAGGACATCCCATATGGAATGACTCCAGAGCACCGTTCCAGGATGAATGCCTGGGAAGTCCGCCTCGCCTTCCAATTGTCTCCTAGCAACAAGACAGTTTAGATCTAATGGATCTACGGGAGCAACCGTGGTGGCTGAGCTGAAATGCACTTTCCAGAGGATGGGTCCTGACGTGTATTTGTGTCCATGAGGACCTTGGAATGGGGAGGTGGCACCGGGACCCTGAAGTATTCTCCTAAGCTTTGGCTTAGCTACCATGCACAAGTTTCCTTGTGGAGACGAGATTTGTTCTGATGAGTGCCTCAGGAAATCCCCTCTGCTGGTATTGGAATCCAGGCTTTTGAGGAGACATGCCTGTAAACCAAAGCAATGGATTCGATAATGGCCTCGGGTCCTGTCTGGTTCAATCTCCTTGGTATGAATGGAGGTAGATGAGTGGAGGTAGATGCTCAGCCGGTATCAACCACCCATTTTTTGTCCCGGGCGACCTACACTATTGGGATGGCCTCGGGGACTTTGGAGGGTTCTCCTAATTTGTACGATTTTTGACAATGGAATGGGCAGAATTCCCATGGATTGGGTGGGGGCAGTCCTAATGTGTGGCTCCAGGGGCCCCAGCCTGGAGGGAGTGTGGCCCAGGACTTTGAGGACAGAAGACTGAAAACACAAACTCAGCTTAAGTTTGGGGACGTAGGTATGGCACGCCCGATCTACAAACCATGAGAAGAACTCTTCAGGATATGAAAAATGAGCGAGTCTGAGGCGCTTGCTCAGGCTTTTTTCTCTGGATTTTGTTTCTGCGATGGCCGTGGAATGTTGGTGAGGTATCATGGGCCATGGACGAATCTTCCTCTCTGTGGATTTGGCCCGATCCCAATTGTTTTTCGTCAATCTGTGGGATGGGAGGACTCCTGTCAGGTTTGTTACCTCAGGTGTCCCACCAAAAGAGGAATTCCAAAGCAGAGCCCTGGGGAAGAGTGAAGGGACAACCCGAACTATGGTTAAAAATTGGGGCCTAGGGGCATGGCAAGCCCAATATGCTGTCTCTTCATATAGGCCCTGAGAGGCCTTACCTGAGGACTGGGCTCAGGCTGAGGGTCACAATGTGTGTTTGTGACCAATGTGGCCTGCAAGCATGGGCTGGGCCTCATGGGCCACGCTTGATTCAACTACACTGAACGTTGGACAACATGCCAACCACAAGGTTTCTTGCCATGGGGAAAGAGTTCTGATTTCAGCATCATTTTCAAACCTGGGCAGTGGTTGGAGATAAGGTCTAGGTTCTGGAGCCTGAAAACCACAGTTGGGAAGAGATGACGACCTAAGGCCATGGCGGGTCCGATGTGCTCAGTGTGCGGCCAGCTGTCTGGGTGGGACCAGGAGGTCCAGGCTCAGGCTGGGTCAGAAGGGGAAATAGTGCCCAGGTCAGCCTATATGTTTGGGGTACAGCCGAATGGCGTGCAGGTTGATCCTCATTTGGGGATTCGGGGTAGCCATGAGGGCAATATTTTACTTCTGTAGGGCAGGCAGAGTGCGGCATTGTAGTTCTGGATTGCCAAACTGGAGGGCCTGTGGGCCAGTAGTCTGAGGACGGAGTCTGAGAACCCAAGCTAAGCCTAGGTTTCTGGGTGAGGATATGGCAGGCACAATCTAGAGACCTCAATCGAGATCTCATGCATCTGAAGTCAGGGCAAGGATCAGACGATCGCTCAGGTTGGACTTTCTGCCCTGATGGCCCTTTCTTGAAGGTGGTTGGATCACGAGGACATGGGGGTTTTCCCACGATGGGAGTTGTGAGAAGCTCCAAACTGCAAAGATTCTTCTGCAGGACAATTGAGACCTGTTGGTTGGCTCCAGGCCAACGACTCCAAGCAGGGTTCTAAGGATGGATGGCTGGGTAGCCCACCTCGCATTCCAATTGTCTCCAAGCAACAAGACAAGTTAGAACTGCTGGATGTGGGGGACAACCGAGGAGGCTGAGTTGAAATGGACTCTCCTGTGGATGTGTCCTAATATGTTTTTGTGTCTATGGAGACCTTGGAATGAAGCGGTGGCACTGGGGCCCTGAAGGGTTCTCCTAAACAGAGGCTTTGACACAGCTCCAACGTGCATGTTTCCCATGTGTAGATGAGATTTGTTCTGATGGGTGAGTCAAGAAACAGCCATATGCTGGTATTGAAATCCAGGCCTCTGAGGAGAGATGCCTGGAAACCAAAGCAATGGATCCGATTAGTGCCTAGGGGCCTGTTCGTTCCTTTTACCTCTGGGGACATCAGTCTACGGGTCTGAGTGCAGGTAGGTGCTCAGATGGGCTCAGATTGCCCCTGTTTGTCCTGGGAAGCCACAACTATTGGGATGGCCTCAGGGACTTTGGAGGTTATCCTACTAGTAGGGTTGTGGCCATTGGAATGGGCACATACAATTCCCTTGGAGAGGGCAAGTACAGTCCTCAGGTTTGGCTCCAGGGCCCTGAGCCTGTAGGGTGTGTAGGCCAGAGGTGTTTGGACAGTTGTCTGAAAACACAAACTCGGCTTATGTTTGGGTCATAGGAATGGCAGGACTGATCTTCAGACCATGAGGAGAACACTACGGGATATGAAAAAAGGGCGAGTGTGAGGCTCTTGCTCAAGTTTTTGTCTCTGGATATCGTGTCACTCATGGTCGTGAAATTGCCGGGTGACATCATGGGAAATGGACGAGTCTTACACTCTCGGGGTTCGGTACCGTCTAAAGATTTTGGGGTCATTCTGGGGATGGAAGAAGACCGTTTTTTTGTTGTTGTCGATTTGTTTCATTTTGTTTTTCAACCTCAGATGTCCCACCAAATGAGGGATTCCAGAGTAGAGCCCTGGGGTGGGGCGACTGGACAACCAGTAATCTGGTTAAAAATTGGGGACTAGGGACATGTCAAGCCCATTATGACATCTAATGGTCAAGCCACTGAGAGGACTTACTAGAGGACAGGACTCACGTTGAGGTCACAATGCGTGTTTATGCTCTCGTCGCAGCAACAATGGGCGGGGCCTCAGGGTGAATGCTGGATTCTCCTACACTGAACGTTGGACAACATGCCAACCACAAGGTTTCTTGCCATGGGTCAGGAAGAGTTCTGATTTCTGCATCACAGTCACCCGTGGGCAGTGATTGGAGATAAGGTCTAGGTTCTGAAGCCTGAAAACTGAGGTAGGGAAGAGATGATGACCTAAGGCCATGGCGGGTCTGATGTGCTCAGCGTGCGGTCAGCTGTCTGGGTGTTGGTCAGCAGGTCCGGACACAGGTTGTGTCAGACAGTGCATTAGTGCCCAGGTTAGACTATATAATTTGGGTACATTCGAGTGCCGTGTAGGTTTATCCTCATTTAAGCTGCCTGGGCTGCTCATTAGGCAATATATTTTTTCTAGAGGGCAGGCAGAGTGCTTCATTGTCGGTCCGGAATTGCCAAACTTGAGGGCTTCGGGGCCAGGAGAGTGAGGACGGAAGTCTGAGAACACAAGCTAGACTTCGGATTCAGGGTGAGGGCACGGCAGGTACCCCCTGCAGATCTGAACCAATATCTCATGCATCTGAAGTCAGGGCGAGGATCCGACGTTGGCTCAGGTTGGAGTTTCTGTGCATGACGGCCCCTTCATGAAGGGAGCGGAATCTCGAGGCCATGGATGTTTTCCACGTTGGGAGATGTGGGATGCTCCCTTCAAGAATTCCTTCTGCGGGACAATTGAGACCTGTTGGACAGCTCCAGGACATCCCATATGGAATGACTCCAGAGCACCGTTCCAGGATGAATGCCTGGGAAGTCCGCCTCGCCTTCCAATTGTCTCCTAGCAACAAGACAGTTTAGATCTAATGGATCTACGGGAGCAACCGGGGTGGCTGAGCTGAAATGCACTTTCCAGAGGATGGGTCCTGACGTGTATTTGTGTCCATGAGGACCTTGGAATGGGGAGGTGGCACCGGGACCCTGAAGTATTCTCCTAAGCTTTGGCTTAGCTACCATGCACAAGTTTCCTTGTGGAGACGAGATTTGTTCTGATGAGTGCCTCAGGAAATCCCCTCTGCTGGTATTGGAATCCAGGCTTTTGAGGAGACATGCCTGTAAACCAAAGCAATGGATTCGATAATGGCCTCGGGTCCTGTCTGGTTCAATCTCCTTGGTATGAATGGAGGTAGATGAGTGGAGGTAGATGCTCAGCCGGTATCAACCACCCATTTTTTGTCCCGGGCGACCTACACTATTGGGATGGCCTCGGGGACTTTGGAGGGTTCTCCTAATTTGTACGATTTTTGACAATGGAATGGGCAGAATTCCCATGGATTGGGTGGGGGCAGTCCTAATGTGTGGCTCCAGGGGCCCCAGCCTGGAGGGAGTGTGGCCCAGGACTTTGAGGACAGAAGACTGAAAACACAAACTCAGCTTAAGTTTGGGGACGTAGGTATGGCACGTCCGATCTACAAGCCATGAGAAGAACTCTTCAGGATATGAAAAATGAGCGAGTCTGAGGCGCTTGCTCAGGCTTTTTTCTCTGGATTTTGTTTCTGCGATGGCCGTGGAATGTTGGGGAGGTATCATGGGCCATGGACGAATCTTCCTCTCTGTGGATTTGGCCCGATCCCAATTGTTTTTCGTCAATCTGTGGGATGGGAGGACTCCTGTCAGGTTTGTTACCTCAGGTATCCCACCAAAAGAGGAATTCCAAAGCAGAGCCCTGGGGAAGAGTGAAGGGACAACCCGAACTATGGTTAAAAATTGGGGCCTAGGGGCATGGCAAGCCCAATATGCTGTCTCTTCATATAGGCCCTGAGAGGCCTTACCTGAGGACTGGGCTCAGGCTGAGGGTCACAATGTGTGTTTGTGACCAATGTGGCCTGCAAGCATGGGCTGGGCCTCATGGGCCACGCTTGATTCAACTACACTGAACGTTGGACAACATGCCAACCACAAGGTTTCTTGCCATGGGGAAAGAGTTCTGATTTCAGCATCATTTTCAAACCTGGGCAGTGGTTGGAGATAAGGTCTAGGTTCTGGAGCCTGAAAACCGCAGTTGGGAAGAGATGACGACCTAAGGCCATGGCGGGTCCGATGTGCTCAGTGTGCGGCCAGCTGTCTGGGTGGGACCAGGAGGTCCAGGCTCAGGCTGGGTCAGAAGGGGAAATAGTGCCCAGGTCAGCCTATATGTTTGGGGTACAGCCGAATGGCGTGCAGGTTGATCCTCATTTGGGGATTCGGGGTAGCCATGAGGGCAATATTTTACTTCTGTAGGGCAGGCAGAGTGCGGCATTGTAGTTCTGGATTGCCAAACTGGAGGGCCTGTGGGCCAGTAGTCTGAGGACGGAGTCTGAGAACCCAAGCTAAGCCTAGGTTTCTGGGTGAGGATATGGCAGGCACAATCTAGAGACCTCAATCGAGATCTCATGCATCTGAAGTCAGGGCAAGGATCAGACGATCGCTCAGGTTGGACTTTCTGCCCTGATGGCCCTTTCTTGAAGGGGGTTGGATCACGAGGACATGGGGGTTTTCCCACGATGGGAGTTGTGAGAAGCTCCAAACTGCAAAGATTCTTCTGCAGGACAATTGAGACCTGTTGGTTGGCTCCAGGCCAACGACTCCAAGCAGGGTTCTAAGGATGGATGGCTGGGTAGCCCACCTCGCATTCCAATTGTCTCCAAGCAACAAGACAAGTTAGAACTGCTGGATGTGGGGGACAACCGAGGAGGCTGAGTTGAAATGGACTCTCCTGTGGATGTGTCCTAATATGTTTTTGTGTCTATGGAGACCTTGGAATGAAGCGGTGGCACTGGGGCCCTGAAGGGTTCTCCTAAACAGAGGCTTTGACACAGCTCCAACGTGCATGTTTCCCATGTGTAGATGAGATTTGTTCTGATGGGTGAGTCAAGAAACAGCCATATGCTGGTATTGAAATCCAGGCCTCTGAGGAGAGATGCCTGGAAACCAAAGCAATGGATCCGATTAGTGCCTAGGGGCCTGTTCGTTCCTTTTACCTCTGGGGACATCAGTCTACGGGTCTGAGTGCAGGTAGGTGCTCAGATGGGCTCAGATTGCCCCTGTTTGTCCTGGGAAGCCACAACTATTGGGATGGCCTCAGGGACTTTGGAGGTTATCCTACTAGTAGGGTTGTGGCCATTGGAATGGGCACATACAATTCCCTTGGAGAGGGCAAGTACAGTCCTCAGGTTTGGCTCCAGGGCCCTGAGCCTGTAGGGTGTGTAGGCCAGAGGTGTTTGGACAGTTGTCTGAAAACACAAACTCGGCTTATGTTTGGGTCATAGGAATGGCAGGACTGATCTTCAGACCATGAGGAGAACACTACGGGATATGAAAAAAGGGCGAGTGTGAGGCTCTTGCTCAAGTTTTTGTCTCTGGATATCGTGTCACTCATGGTCGTGAAATTGCCGGGTGACATCATGGGAAATGGACGAGTCTTACACTCTCGGGGTTCGGTACCGTCTAAAGATTTTGGGGTCATTCTGGGGATGGAAGAAGACCGTTTTTTTGTTGTTGTCGATTTGTTTCCTTTTGTTTTTCAACCTCAGATGTCCCACCAAATGAGGGATTCCAGAGTAGAGCCCTGGGGTGGGGCGACTGGACAACCAGTAATCTGGTTAAAAATTGGGGACTAGGGACATGTCAAGCCCATTATGACATCTAATGGTCAAGCCACTGAGAGGACTTACTAGAGGACAGGACTCACGTTGAGGTCACAATGCGTGTTTATGCTCTCGTCGCAGCAACAATGGGCGGATTCTCCTACACTGAACGTTGGACAACATGCCAACCACAAGGTTTCTTGCCATGGGTCAGGAAGAGTTCTGATTTCTGCATCACAGTCACCCGTGGGCAGTGATTGGAGATAAGGTCTAGGTTCTGAAGCCTGAAAACTGAGGTAGGGAAGAGATGATGACCTAAGGCCATGGCGGGTCTGATGTGCTCAGCGTGCGGTCAGCTGTCTGGGTGTTGGTCAGCAGGTCCGGACACAGGTTGTGTCAGACAGTGCATTAGTGCCCAGGTTAGACTATATAATTTGGGTACATTCGAGTGCCGTGTAGGTTTATCCTCATTTAAGCTGCCTGGGCTGCTCATTAGGCAATATATTTTTTCTAGAGGGCAGGCAGAGTGCTTCATTGTCGGTCCGGAATTGCCAAACTTGAGGGCTTCGGGGCCAGGAGAGTGAGGACGGAAGTCTGAGAACACAAGCTAGACTTCGGATTCAGGGTGAGGGCACGGCAGGTACCCCCTGCAGATCTGAACCAATATCTCATGCATCTGAAGTCAGGGCGAGGATCCGACGTTGGCTCAGGTTGGAGTTTCTGTGCATGACGGCCCCTTCATGAAGGGAGCGGAATCTCGAGGCCATGGATGTTTTCCACGTTGGGAGATGTGGGATGCTCCCTTCAAGAATTCCTTCTGCGGGACAATTGAGACCTGTTGGACAGCTCCAGGACATCCCATATGGAATGACTCCAGAGCACCGTTCCAGGATGAATGCCTGGGAAGTCCGCCTCGCCTTCCAATTGTCTCCTAGCAACAAGACAGTTTAGATCTAATGGATCTACGGGAGCAACCGGGGTGGCTGAGCTGAAATGCACTTTCCAGAGGATGGGTCCTGACGTGTATTTGTGTCCATGAGGACCTTGGAATGGGGAGGTGGCACCGGGACCCTGAAGTATTCTCCTAAGCTTTGGCTTAGCTACCATGCACAAGTTTCCTTGTGGAGACGAGATTTGTTCTGATGAGTGCCTCAGGAAATCCCCTCTGCTGGTATTGGAATCCAGGCTTTTGAGGAGACATGCCTGTAAACCAAAGCAATGGATTCGATAATGGCCTCGGGTCCTGTCTGGTTCAATCTCCTTGGTATGAATGGAGGTAGATGAGTGGAGGTAGATGCTCAGCCGGTATCAACCACCCATTTTTTGTCCCGGGCGACCTACACTATTGGGATGGCCTCGGGGACTTTGGAGGGTTCTCCTAATTTGTACGATTTTTGACAATGGAATGGGCAGAATTCCCATGGATTGGGTGGGGGCAGTCCTAATGTGTGGCTCCAGGGGCCCCAGCCTGGAGGGAGTGTGGCCCAGGACTTTGAGGACAGAAGACTGAAAACACAAACTCAGCTTAAGTTTGGGGACGTAGGTATGGCACGTCCGATCTACAAGCCATGAGAAGAACTCTTCAGGATATGAAAAATGAGCGAGTCTGAGGCGCTTGCTCAGGCTTTTTTCTCTGGATTTTGTTTCTGCGATGGCCGTGGAATGTTGGGGAGGTATCATGGGCCATGGACGAATCTTCCTCTCTGTGGATTTGGCCCGATCCCAATTGTTTTTCGTCAATCTGTGGGATGGGAGGACTCCTGTCAGGTTTGTTACCTCAGGTATCCCACCAAAAGAGGAATTCCAAAGCAGAGCCCTGGGGAAGAGTGAAGGGACAACCCGAACTATGGTTAAAAATTGGGGCCTAGGGGCATGGCAAGCCCAATATGCTGTCTCTTCATATAGGCCCTGAGAGGCCTTACCTGAGGACTGGGCTCAGGCTGAGGGTCACAATGTGTGTTTGTGACCAATGTGGCCTGCAAGCATGGGCTGGGCCTCATGGGCCACGCTTGATTCAACTACACTGAACGTTGGACAACATGCCAACCACAAGGTTTCTTGCCATGGGGAAAGAGTTCTGATTTCAGCATCATTTTCAAACCTGGGCAGTGGTTGGAGATAAGGTCTAGGTTCTGGAGCCTGAAAACCGCAGTTGGGAAGAGATGACGACCTAAGGCCATGGCGGGTCCGATGTGCTCAGTGTGCGGCCAGCTGTCTGGGTGGGACCAGGAGGTCCAGGCTCAGGCTGGGTCAGAAGGGGAAATAGTGCCCAGGTCAGCCTATATGTTTGGGGTACAGCCGAATGGCGTGCAGGTTGATCCTCATTTGGGGATTCGGGGTAGCCATGAGGGCAATATTTTACTTCTGTAGGGCAGGCAGAGTGCGGCATTGTAGTTCTGGATTGCCAAACTGGAGGGCCTGTGGGCCAGTAGTCTGAGGACGGAGTCTGAGAACCCAAGCTAAGCCTAGGTTTCTGGGTGAGGATATGGCAGGCACAATCTAGAGACCTCAATCGAGATCTCATGCATCTGAAGTCAGGGCAAGGATCAGACGATCGCTCAGGTTGGACTTTCTGCCCTGATGGCCCTTTCTTGAAGGGGGTTGGATCACGAGGACATGGGGGTTTTCCCACGATGGGAGTTGTGAGAAGCTCCAAACTGCAAAGATTCTTCTGCAGGACAATTGAGACCTGTTGGTTGGCTCCAGGCCAACGACTCCAAGCAGGGTTCTAAGGATGGATGGCTGGGTAGCCCACCTCGCATTCCAATTGTCTCCAAGCAACAAGACAAGTTAGAACTGCTGGATGTGGGGGACAACCGAGGAGGCTGAGTTGAAATGGACTCTCCTGTGGATGTGTCCTAATATGTTTTTGTGTCTATGGAGACCTTGGAATGAAGCGGTGGCACTGGGGCCCTGAAGGGTTCTCCTAAACAGAGGCTTTGACACAGCTCCAACGTGCATGTTTCCCATGTGTAGATGAGATTTGTTCTGATGGGTGAGTCAAGAAACAGCCATATGCTGGTATTGAAATCCAGGCCTCTGAGGAGAGATGCCTGGAAACCAAAGCAATGGATCCAATTAGTGCCTAGGGGCCTGTTCGTTCCTTTTACCTCTGGGGACATCAGTCTACGGGTCTGAGTGCAGGTAGGTGCTCAATGGGCTCAGATTGCCCCTGTTTGTCCTGGGAAGCCACAACTATTGGGATGGCCTCAGGGACTTTGGAGGTTATCCTACTAGTAGGGTTGTGGCCATTGGAATGGGCACATACAATTCCCTTGGAGAGGGCAAGTACAGTCCTCAGGTTTGGCTCCAGGGCCCTGAGCCTGTAGGGTGTGTAGGCCAGAGGTGTTTGGACAGTTGTCTGAAAACACAAACTCGGCTTATGTTTGGGTCATAGGAATGGCAGGACTGATCTTCAGACCATGAGGAGAACACTACGGGATATGAAAAAAGGGCGAGTGTGAGGCTCTTGCTCAAGTTTTTGTCTCTGGATATCGTGTCACTCATGGTCGTGAAATTGCCGGGTGACATCATGGGAAATGGACGAGTCTTACACTCTCGGGGTTCGGTACCGTCTAAAGATTTTGGGGTCATTCTGGGGATGGAAGAAGACCGTTTTTTTGTTGTTGTCGATTTGTTTCATTTTGTTTTTCAACCTCAGATGTCCCACCAAATGAGGGATTCCAGAGTAGAGCCCTGGGGTGGGGCGACTGGACAACCAGTAATCTGGTTAAAAATTGGGGACTAGGGACATGTCAAGCCCATTATGACATCTAATGGTCCAGCCACTGAGAGGACTTACTAGAGGACAGGACTCACGTTGAGGTCACAATGCGTGTTTATGCTCTCGTCGCAGCAACAATGGGCGGGGCCTCAGGGTGAATGCTGGATTCTCCTACACTGAACGTTGGACAACATGCCAACCACAAGGTTTCTTGCCATGGGTCAGGAAGAGTTCTGATTTCTGCATCACATTCACCCGTGGGCAGTGATTGGAGATAAGGTCTAGGTTCTGAAGCCTGAAAACTGAGGTAGGGAAGAGATGATGACCTAAGGCCATGGCGGTTCTGATGTGCTCAGCGTGCGGTCAGCTGTCTGGGTGTTGGTCAGCAGGTCCGGGCTCAGGTTGTGTCAGACAGTGCATTAGTGCCCAGGTTAGACTATATAAGTTGGGTACATTCGAGTGCCGTGTAGGTTTATCCTCATTTAAGCTGCCTGGGCTGCTCATTAGACAATATATATTTTATAGAGGGCAGGCAGAGTGCTTCATTGTCGGTCCGGAATTGCCAAACTTGAGGGCTTCGGGGCCAGGAGAGTGAGGACGGAAGTCTGAGAACACAAGCTAGACTTCAGATTCAGGGTGAGGGCACGGCAGGTACCCCCTGCATATCTGAACCAATATCTCATGCATCTGAAGTCAGGGCGAGGATCCCACGTTGGCTCAGGTTGGAGTTTCTGTGCATGACGGCCCCTTCATGAAGGGAGCGGAATCTCGAGGCCATGGAGGTTTTCCACGTTGGGAGATGTGGGATGCCCCCTTCAAGGATTCCTTCTGCGTGACAATTGAGACCTGTTGGACAGCTCCAGGACATCCCATATGGAATGACTCCAGAGCACAGTTCCAGGATGGATGCCTGGAAAGTCCGCCTCGCCTTCCAATTGTCGCCTAGCAACAAGTCAGTTTAGATCTAATGGATCTACGGGAGCAACCGGGGTGGCTGAGATGAAATGCACTTTCCAGAAGATGGGTCCTAACGTGTGTTTGTGTCCATGAGGGCCTTGGAATGGGGAGGTGGTACCGGGACCCTGAATTATTCTCCTAAGCTTTGGCATAGCTCCCTTGCACAAGTTTCCTTGTGGAGAAGTGATTTGTTCTGATGGGTGCCTCAGGAAATCCCCTCTGCTGGTATAGGAATCCAGGCTTTTGAGGAGACATGCCTGTAAACCAAAGCAATGGATCCGATAATGGCCTCGGGTCCTGTCTGGTTCAATCTTCTTGGTATGAGTGGAGGTAGATGAGTGGAGGTAGATGCTCAGCTGGTATCACCCGCCCTTTTTTTTCCCGGTCGACCTACACTATTGGGATGGCCTCAGGGACTTTGGAGGGTTCTCCTAATTTGTACCATTTTTGACAATGGAATGGGCAGAATTCCCATGGATTGGGTGGGGGCAGTCCTAATGTGTGGCTCCAGGGGCCCCAGCCTGGAGGGAGTGTGGCCCAGTACTTTGAGGACAGAAGACTGAAAACACAAACTCAGCTTAAATTGGGGACGTAGGTATGGCACGCCCGATCTACAAACCATGAGAAGAACTCTTCAGGATATGAAGAATGAGCGAGTCTGAGGCGCTTGCTCAGGCTTTTGTCTCTGGATTTTGTTTCAGCGATGGCCGTGGAATGTTGGGGAGGTCTCATGGGCCATGGACGATCTTCCTCTCTGTGGATTTGGCCCGATCTCAATTGTTTTTCGTCAATCTGTGGGATGGGAGGACTCCTTTCAGGTTTGTTACCTCAGGTGTCCCACCAAAAGAGGAATTCCAAAGCAGAGCCCAGGGGAAGAGTGAAGGGACACCCCGAACTATGGATAAAAATTGGGGCCTAGGGGCATGGCAAGCCCAATATGCTGTCTCTTCATATAGGCCCTGAGAGGCCTTACTGAGGCCTGGGCTCAGGCTGAGGGTCACAATGTGTCTTTGTGACCAATGTGGCCCGCAAGCATGGGCTGGGCCTCATGGGCCATGCTTGTTTCAACTACACTGAACGTTGGACAACATGCCAACCACAAGGTTTCTTGCCATGGGGAAAGAGTTCTGATTTCTGCATCATTTTCAACCCTGGGCAGTGGTTGGAGATAAGGCCTAGGTTCTGGAGCCAGAAAACCGCAGTTGGGAAGAGATGACGACCTAAGGCCATGCGGGACCGATGTGCTCAGTGTGCGGCCAGCTGTCTGGGTGGGACCAGGAGGTCCAGGCTCAGGCTAGGTCAGAAGGGGAAATAGTGCCCAGGTCAGCCTATATGTTTGGGGTACAGCCGAATGGCGTGCAGGTTGATCCTCATTTGGGGTTTCGGTGTAGCCCTGAGGGCAATGTTTTACTTCTGTAGGGCAGGCAGAGTGCGGCATTGTAGTTCTGGATTGCCAAACTGGAGGGCTTGTGGGCCAGTAGTCTGAGGACGGAGTCTGAGAACCCAAGCTACGCCTAGGTTTCTGGGTGAGGATATGGCAGGCACAATCTACAGACCTCAATCGAGATCTCGTGCATCTGAAGTCAGGGCAAGGATCAGACGATCGCTCAGGTTGGACTTTCTGCCCTGATGGCCCGTTCTTGAAGGGGGTTGGATCACGAGGACATGGGGGTTTTCGCACGATGGGAGTTGTGAGAAGCTCCAAACTGCAAAGATTCTTCTGCAGGACAATTGAGACCAGTTGGTTGGCTCCAGGCCAACGATTCCGAGCAGGGTTCTAAGGATGGATGGCTGGGTAGCCCACCTCGCATTCCAATTGTCTCCAAGCAACTAGACAGGTTAGATCTGCTGGATGTGGGGGGCAACCGAGGAGGCTGAGTTGAAATGGACTCTCCTGTGGATGTGTCCTAATATGTTTTTGTGTCTATGGAGACCTTTGAATGAAGCGGTGGCCCTGGGGCCCTGAAGGGTTCTCCTAAACAGAGGCTTTGACACAGCTCCAACGTGCATGTTTCCCATGTGTAGATGAGATTTGTTCTGATGGGTGAGTCAAGAAACAGCCATATGCTGGTATTGAAATCAAGGCCTCTGATGAGAGATGCCTGCAAACCAAAGCAAGGGATCCGATTAGTACCTAGGGGCCTGTTCGTTCCTTTTTACCTCTGGGGACATCAGTCTACAGGTCTGAGTGCAGATAGGTGCTCAGATGGGCTCAGATTGCCCCTGTTTTTCCTGGGAAGCCACAACTATTTGCATGGCCTCAGGGACTTTGGAGGTTATCCTATTAGTAGGGTTGTGGCCTTTGGAATGGGCACATACAATTCCCTTGGAGAGGGCAAGTACAGTTCTCAGGTTTGGCTCCAGGAGCCTGAGCCTGTAGGGCGTGTAGGCCAGAGCTGTTTGGACAGTTGTCTGAAAACACAAACTCGGCTTATGTTTTGGGTCATAGGTATGGCAGGACTGATCTACAGACCATGAGGAGAACACTTCGGGATATGAAAAAAGGGCGAGTGTGAGGCTCTTGCTCAAGTTTTTGTCTCTGGATATCGTGTCACTCATGGTCGTGAAATTGCCGGGTGACTTCATGGGAAATGGACCAGTCTTACTCTCTGGGGGTTCGGACCCATCCAAAGAGTTTGGGGTCATTCTGGGGATGGAAGAAGTCCGTTTTTTTGTTGTTGTTGTCGATTTGTTTCATTTTGTTTTTCAACCTCAGATGTCCCACCAAATGAGGGATTCCAGAGTAGAGCCCTGGGGTGGGGCGACAGGACAACCAGAAATCTGGTTAAAAATTGGGGACTAGGGACATGTCAAGCCCATTATGACATCTAATGGTCCAGCCACTGAGAGGACTTACTAGAGGACAGGACACACGCTGAGGTCACAATGCGTGTTTATGCTCTCGTCGCACTCAAGAATGGGCGGGGCTTCAGGGTGAATGCTGGTTTCTCCTACACTGAACGTTGGACAACATGCCAACCACAAGGTATCTTGCCATGGGTCAGGAAGAGTTCTGATTTCTGCATCACAGTCACCCGTGGGCAGTGATTGGAGATAAGGTCTAGGTTCTGAAGCCTGAAAACTGAGGTAGGGAAGAGATGATGACCTAAGGCCATGGCGGGTCTGATGTGCTCAGCGTGGGGTCAGCTGTCTGGGTGTTGGTCAGCAGGTCCGGGCTCAGGTTGTGTCAGACAGTGCATTAGTGCCCTGGTTAGACTATATAATTTGGGTACCTTCGAGTGCCGTTTAGGTTTATCCTCATTTAAGCTGCCTGGGCTGCTCATTAGGGAATATATTTTTTCTAGAGGGCAGGCAGAGTGCTTCATTGTCGGTCCGGAATTGCCAAACTTGAGGGCTTCGGGGCCAGGAGAGTGAGGACGGAAGTCTGAGAACACAAGCTAGACTTCAGATTCAGGGTGAGGGCACGGCAGGTACCCCCTGCAGATCTGAACCAATATCTCATGCATCTGAAGTCAGGGCGAGGATCCGACGTTGGCTCAGTTTGGAGTTTCTGTGCATGACGGCCCCTTCATGAAGGGAGCGGAATCTCGAGGCCATGGAGGTTTTCCACGTTGGGAGATGTGGGATGCCCCCTTCAAGGATTCCTTCTGCGGGACAATTGAGACCTGTTGGACAGCTCCAGGACATCCCATATGGAATGACTCCAGAGCACAGTTCGAGGATGGATGCCTGGGAAGTCCGCCTCGCCTTCCAATTGTCTCCTAGCAACAAGACAGTTTAGACCTAATGGATCTGCGGGAGCACCCGGGGTGGCTGAGTTGAAATGCACTTTCCAGAGGATGGGTCCTAACGTGTGTTTGTGTCCATGAGGGCCTTGGAATGGGGAGGTGGTACCGGGACCCTGAAGTTTTCTCCTAAGCTTTGGCATAGCTCCCATGCACAAGTTTCCTTGTGGAGACGAGATTTGTTCTGAAGGGTGCCTCAGGAAATCCCCTCTGCTGGTATTGGAATCCAGGCTTTTGAGGAGACATGCCTGTAAACCAAAGCAATGGATCCGATAATGGCCTCGGGTCCTGTCTGGTTCAATCTTCTTGGTATGAGTGGTGGTAGATGAGTGGAGGTAGATGCTCAGCCGGTATCAACCGCCCTTTTTTGTCCCGGGCGACCTACACTATTGGGATGGCCTCAGGGACTTTGGAGGGTTCTCCTAATTTGTACGATTTTTGACAATTGAATGGGCAGAATTCCCATGTATTGCGTGGGGGCAGTCCTTATGTGTGGCTCCAGGTGCCCCAGACTGGAGGGAGTTGGGCCCAGGACTTTGAGGACAGAAGACTGAAAACACAAACTCAGCTTAAGTTTGGGGACGTAGGTATGGCACGCCCGATCTACAAACCATGAGAAGAACTCTTCAGGATATGAAGAAAGTGCGAGTCTGAGGCGCTTGCTTTGGCTTTTGTGTCTGGATTTTGTTTCAGCGATGGCCGTGGAATGTTGGGGAGGTCTCATGGGCCATGGACGAATCTTCCTCTCTGTGGATTTGGCCCGATTCCAATTGTTTTTTTTCAATCTGTGGGATGGGAGGACTCCTTTCAGGTTTGTTACCTCAGGTGTCCCACCAAAAGAGGAATTCCAAAGCAGAGCCCTGGGGAAGAGTGAAGGGACACCACGAACTATGGTTAAAAATTGGGGCCTAGGGGCATGGCAAGCCCAATATGCTGTCTCTTCATATAGGCCCTGAGAGGCCTTACCTGAGGACTGGGCTCAGGCTGAGGGTCACAATGTGTGTTTGTGACCAATGTGGCCCGCAAGCATGGGCTGGGCCTCATGGGCCACGCTTGTTTCAACTACACTGAACGTTGGACAAATGCCAAGCACAAGGTTTCTTGCCATGGGGAAAGAGTTCTGATTCTGCATCATTTTCAACCCTGGGCAGTGGTTGGAGATAAGGTCTAGGTTCTGGTGCCTGAAAACCGCAGTTGGGACGAGATGACGACCTAAGGCCATGGCGGGTCCGATGTGCTCAGTGTGCGGCCAGCTGTCTGGGTGGGACCAGAGGTCCAGGCTCAGGCTGGGTCAGTAGGGGAAATAGTGCCCATGTCAGCCTATATGTTTGGGGTACAGCCGAATGGCGTGCAGGTTGATCCTCATTTGGGGTTTCGGGGTAGCCCTGAGGGCAATGTTTTACTTCTGTAGGGCAGGCAGAGTGCGGCATTGTAGTTCTGGATTGCCCAACTGGAGGGCTTGTGGGCCAGTAGTCTGAGGACGGAGTCTGAGAAACCAAGCTAGGCCTAGGTTTCTGGGTGAGGATATGGCAGGCACAATCTACAGACCTCAATCGAGATCTCGTGCATCTGAAGTCAGGGCAAGGATCAGACGATCGCTCAGGTTGGACTTTCTGCCCTGATGGCCCTTTCTTGAAGGGGGTTGGATCACGAGGACATGGGGGTTTTCCCACGATGGGAGTTGTGAGAAGCTCCAAACTGCAAAGATTCTTCTGCAGGACAATTGAGACCAGTTGGTTGGCTCCAGTCCAACGATTCCGAGCAGGGTTCTAAGGATGGATGGCTGGGTAGCCCACCTCGCATTCCAATTGTCTCCAAGCAACTAGACAGGTTAGATCTGCTGGATGTGGGGGGCAACCGAGGAGGCTGAGTTGAAATGGACTCTCCTGTGGATGTGTCCTAATATGTTTTTGTGTCTATGGAGACCTTTGAATGAAGCGGTGGCCCTGGGGCCCTGAAGGGTTCTCCTAAACAGAGGCTTTGACACAGCTCCAACGTGCATGTTTCCCATGTGTAGATGAGATTTGTTCTGATGGGTGAGTCAAGAAACAGCCATATGCTGGTATTGAAATCAAGGCCTCTGATGAGAGATGCCTGCAAACCAAAGCAAGGGATCCGATTAGTACCTAGGGGCCTGTTCGTTCCTTTTTACCTCTGGGGACATCAGTCTACAGGTCTGAGTGCAGATAGGTGCTCAGATGGGCTCAGATTGCCCCTGTTTTTCCTGGGAAGCCACAACTATTGGGATGGCCTCAGGGACTTTGGAGGTTATCCTATTAGTAGGGTTGTGGCCTTTGGAATGGGCACATACAATTCCCTTGGAGAGGGCAAGTACAGTTCTCAGGTTTGGCTCCAGGAGCCTGAGCCTGTAGGGCGTGTAGGCCAGAGCTGTTTGGACAGTTGTCTGAAAACACAAACTCGGCTTATGTTTTGGGTCATAGGTATGGCAGGACTGATCTACAGACCATGAGGAGAACACTTCGGGATATGAAAAAAGGGCGAGTGTGAGGCTCTTGCTCAAGTTTTTGTCTCTGGATATCGTGTCACTCATGGTCGTGAAATTGCCGGGTGACTTCATGGGAAATGGACCAGTCTTACTCTCTGGGGGTTCGGACCCATCCAAAGAGTTTGGGGTCATTCTGGGGATGGAAGAAGTCCGTTTTTTTGTTGTTGTTGTCGATTTGTTTCATTTTGTTTTTCAACCTCAGATGTCCCACCAAATGAGGGATTCCAGAGTAGAGCCCTGGGGTGGGGCGACAGGACAACCAGAAATCTGGTTAAAAATTGGGGACTAGGGACATGTCAAGCCCATTATGACATCTAATGGTCCAGCCACTGAGAGGACTTACTAGAGGACAGGACACACGCTGAGGTCACAATGCGTGTTTATGCTCTCGTCGCACTCAAGAATGGGCGGGGCTTCAGGGTGAATGCTGGTTTCTCCTACACTGAACGTTGGACAACATGCCAACCACAAGGTATCTTGCCATGGGTCAGGAAGAGTTCTGATTTCTGCATCACAGTCACCCGTGGGCAGTGATTGGAGATAAGGTCTAGGTTCTGAAGCCTGAAAACTGAGGTAGGGAAGAGATGATGACCTAAGGCCATGGCGGGTCTGATGTGCTCAGCGTGGGGTCAGCTGTCTGGGTGTTGGTCAGCAGGTCCGGGCTCAGGTTGTGTCAGACAGTGCATTAGTGCCCTGGTTAGACTATATAATTTGGGTACCTTCGAGTGCCGTTTAGGTTTATCCTCATTTAAGCTGCCTGGGCTGCTCATTAGGGAATATATTTTTTCTAGAGGGCAGGCAGAGTGCTTCATTGTCGGTCCGGAATTGCCAAACTTGAGGGCTTCGGGGCCAGGAGAGTGAGGACGGAAGTCTGAGAACACAAGCTAGACTTCAGATTCAGGGTGAGGGCACGGCAGGTACCCCCTGCAGATCTGAACCAATATCTCATGCATCTGAAGTCAGGGCGAGGATCCGACGTTGGCTCAGTTTGGAGTTTCTGTGCATGACGGCCCCTTCATGAAGGGAGCGGAATCTCGAGGCCATGGAGGTTTTCCACGTTGGGAGATGTGGGATGCCCCCTTCAAGGATTCCTTCTGCGGGACAATTGAGACCTGTTGGACAGCTCCAGGACATCCCATATGGAATGACTCCAGAGCACAGTTCGAGGATGGATGCCTGGGAAGTCCGCCTCGCCTTCCAATTGTCTCCTAGCAACAAGACAGTTTAGACCTAATGGATCTGCGGGAGCACCCGGGGTGGCTGAGTTGAAATGCACTTTCCAGAGGATGGGTCCTAACGTGTGTTTGTGTCCATGAGGGCCTTGGAATGGGGAATGGTACCGGGACCCTGAAGTTTTCTCCTAAGCTTTGGCATAGCTCCCATGCACAAGTTTCCTTGTGGAGACGAGATTTGTTCTGAAGGGTGCCTCAGGAAATCCCCTCTGCTGGTATTGGAATCCAGGCTTTTGAGGAGACATGCCTGTAAACCAAAGCAATGGATCCGATAATGGCCTCGGGTCCTGTCTGGTTCAATCTTCTTGGTATGAGTGGAGGTAGATGAGTGGAGGTAGATGCTCAGCCGGTATCAACCGCCCTTTTTTGTCCCGGGCGACCTACACTATTGGGATGGCCTCAGGGACTTTGGAGGGTTCTCCTAATTTGTACGATTTTTGACAATTGAATGGGCAGAATTCCCATGTATTGCGTGGGGGCAGTCCTTATGTGTGGCTCCAGGTGCCCCAGACTGGAGGGAGTTGGGCCCAGGACTTTGAGGACAGAAGACTGAAAACACAAACTCAGCTTAAGTTTGGGGACGTAGGTATGGCACGCCCGATCTACAAACCATGAGAAGAACTCTTCAGGATATGAAGAAAGTGCGAGTCTGAGGCGCTTGCTCAGGATTTTGTCTCTGGATTTTGTTTCTGCGATGGCCGTGGAATGTTGGGGAGGTCTCATGGGCCATGGACGAATCTTCCTCTCTGTGGATTTGGCCCGATTCCAATTGTTTTTTTTCAATCTGTGGGATGGGAGGACTCCTTTCAGGTTTGTTACCTCAGGTGTCCCACCAAAAGAGGAATTCCAAAGCAGAGCCCTGGGGAAGAGTGAAGGGACACCACGAACTATGGTTAAAAATTGGGGCCTAGGGGCATGGCAAGCCCAATATGCTGTCTCTTCATATAGGCCCTGAGAGGCCTTACCTGAGGACTGGGCTCAGGCTGAGGGTCACAATGTGTGTTTGTGACCAATGTGGCCCGCAAGCATGGGCTGGGCCTCATGGGCCACGCTTGTTTCAACTACACTGAACGTTGGACAAATGCCAAGCACAAGGTTTCTTGCCATGGGGAAAGAGTTCTGATTCTGCATCATTTTCAACCCTGGGCAGTGGTTGGAGATAAGGTCTAGGTTCTGGTGCCTGAAAACCGCAGTTGGGACGAGATGACGACCTAAGGCCATGGCGGGTCCGATGTGCTCAGTGTGCGGCCAGCTGTCTGGGTGGGACCAGAGGTCCAGGCTCAGGCTGGGTCAGTAGGGGAAATAGTGCCCATGTCAGCCAATATGTTTGGGGTACAGCCGAATGGCGTGCAGGTTGATCCTCATTTGGGGTTTCGGGGTAGCCCTGAGGGCAATGTTTTACTTCTGTAGGGCAGGCAGAGTGCGGCATTGTAGTTCTGGATTGCCAAACTGGAGGGCTTGTGGGCCAGTAGTCTGAGGACGGAGTCTGAGAACCCAAGCTAGGCCTAGGTTTCTGGGTGAGGATATGGCAGGCACAATCTACAGACCTCAATCGAGATCTCGTGCATCTGAAGTCAGGGCAAGGATCAGACGATCGCTCAGGTTGGACTTTCTGCCCTGATGGCCCTTTCTTGAAGGGGGTTGGATCACGAGGACATGGGGGTTTTCCCACGATGGGAGTTGTGAGAAGCTCCAAACTGCAAAGATTCTTCTGCAGGACAATTGAGACCTGTTGGTTGGCTCCAGGCCAACGATTCCGAGCAGGGTTCTAAGGATGGATGGCTGGGTAGCCCACCTCGCATTCCAATTGTCTCCAAGCAACAAGACAGGTTAGATCTGCTGGATGTGGGGGGCAACCGAGGAGGCTGAGTTGAAATGGACTCTCCTCTGAATGTGTCCTAATATGTTTTTGTGTCTATGGAAACCTTGGAATGAAGCGGTGGCCCTGGGGCCCTGAAGGGTTCTCCTAAACAGAGGCTTTGATACAGCTCCAACGTGCATGTTTCCCATGTGTAGATGAGTTTTGTTCTGATGGGTGAGTCAAGAAACAGCCATATGCTGGTATTGAGATCCAGGCCTCTGAGGAGAGATGCCTGCAAACCAAAGCAATGGATCCGATTAGTGCCTAGGGGCCTGTTCGTTCCTTTTTACCTCTGGGGACATCATTCTACGGGTCTGAGTGCAGGTAGGTGCTCAGATGGGCTCAGATTGCCCCTGTTTGTCCTGGGAAGCCACAACTATTGGGATGGCCTTAGGGACTTTAGAGGTTATCCTATTAGTAGGGTTGTGGCCATTGGAATGGGCACATACAATTCCCTTGGAGAGGGCAAGTACAGTCCTCAGGTTTGGCTCCAGGGCCCTGAGCCTGTAGGGTGTGTAGGCCAGAGCTGTTTGGACAGTTGTCTGAAAACACAAACTCGGCTTATGTTTTTGGTCCAGGTATGGCAGGACTGATCTACAGACCATGAGGAGAACACTTCGGGATATGAAAAAAGAGCGAGTGTGAGGCTCTTGCTCAAATTTATGTCTCTGGATATCGTGTCACTCATGGTCGTGAAATTGCCGGGTGACTTCATGGGAAATGGACGAGTCTTACTCTCTGGGGGTTCGGTCCCGTCCAAAGAGTTTGGGGTCATTCTGGGGATGGAAGAAGTCCGTTTTTTTGTTGTTGTTGTCGATTTGTTTCATTTTGTTTTTCAACCTCAGATGTCCCATGAAATGAGGGATTCCAGAGTAGAGCCCTGTGGTGGGGCGACTGGACAACCAGTAATCTGGTTAAAAATTGGGGACTAGGGACATGTCAAGCCCATTATGACATCTAATGGTCCAGCCACTGAGAGGACTTACTAGAGGACAGGACTCACGCTGAGGTCACAATGCGTGTTTATGCTCTCGTCGCACTCAAGAATGGGCGGGGCCTCAGGGTGAATGCTTGTTTCTCCTACACTGAACGTTGGACAACATGCCAACCACAAGGTTTCTTGCCATGGGTCAGGAAGAGTTCTGATTTCTGCATCACAGTCACCCGTGGGCAGTGATTGGAGATAAGGTCTAGGATCTGAAGCCTGAAAACTGAGGTAGGGAAGAGATGATGACCTAAGGCCATGGCGGGTCTGATGTGCTCAGGGTGCAGTCAAGTGTCTGGGTGTTGATCAGCAGGTCCGGGCTCAGGTTGTGTCAGACAGTGCATTAGTGCCCAGGTTAGACTATATAATTTGGTTACATTCGAGTGCCGTGTAGGTTTATCTTCATTTAAGCTGCCTGGGCAGCTCATTAGGCAATATATTTTTTCTAGAGGGCAGGCAGAGTGCTTCATTGTCGGTCCGGAATTGCCAAACTTGAGGGCTTCGGGGCCAGGAGAGTGAGGAAGGAAGTCTGAGAACACAAGGAGACTACGGATTCAGGGTGAGGGCACGGCAGGTTCCCCCTGCAGATCTGAACCAATATCTCATGCATCTGAAGTCAGGGCGAGGATCCGACGTTGGCTCAGGTTGAGTTTCTGTGCATGACGGGCCCTTCATGAAGGGAGCGGAATCTCGAGGCCAAGGAGGTTTTCCACGTTGGGAGATGTGGGATGCCCCCTTCAAGGATTCCTTCTACAGGTCAATTGAGACCTATTGGTCAGCTCCAGGTCATCCCATATGGAACGACTCCTGAGCACCGTTCGAGGATGGATGCCTGGGAAGTCCGCCTCACATTCCATTTGTCTCCTAGCAACAAGACAGTTTAGATCTAATGGATCTGCGGGAGCAACCGGGTTGGCTGAGTTGAAATGGACTTTTTTGAGGATGGGTCCTAATGTGTGTTTGTGTCCATGAGGGCCTTGGAATGGGGCGGTGGCACCGGGGCCCTGAAGTATTCTCCTAAGCTTTGGACATAGCTCCCATGCACAAATTTCATTGTGGAGACGAGATTTATTCTGATGGGTGCCTCAGGAAATCCCCTCTGCTGGTATTGGAATCCAGGCTTTTGAGGAGACATGCCTGTAAACCAAAGCAATGGATCCGATAATGCCTCAGGTCCTGTCTGGTTATATCTTCTTCTCTGGGGATATCCATCTCTGGTATGAGTGGAGGTAGATGCTCAGCTGGTATCAACCGTTTTTTTTGTTTTTTGTTTTTTGTTTTTTGTTTTTTTTTGTCCCGGGCGACCTACACTATAGGGATGGCCTCAGGGACTTTGGAGGGTTCTCCTAATTTGAACGATTTTTGACAATGGAATGGGCAGAATTCCCATGGATTGGGGGGGGCAGTCCTAATGTGTGGCTCCAGGGGCCCAAGCTGGAGGGAGTGTGGCCCAGGACTTTGAGGACAGAAGACTGAAAAGACAAACTCAGCTTAGGTTTGGGGATTTAGGTCAGGCACGCCCGATCTACAAACCATGAGAAGAACTCTTAAGGAAATGAAGAATGAGCGAGTCTGAGGCGCTTGCTCTGGCTTTTGTCTGTGGATTTTGTATCAGCGATGGCCGTGGAATGTTGGGGAGTCCTCATGGGCCGTGGACGAATCTTCCTCTCTGTGTATTTGGCGTGATCCCAGTTGCTTTTCGTCAATCTGTGGGATGGGAGGACTACTTTCAGGTTTGATAACTCAGGTGTCCCACCAAAAGAGGAATTCCAAAGCAGAGCTCTGGGGAAGAGTGAAGGGACATCCCGAAGTATGGATAAAAATTGGGGCCTAGGGGCATGGCAAGCCCAATATGCTGTCTCTGCATCCAGCCACTGAGAGGCCTTACCTGAGGACTGGGCTCAGGCTGAGGGTCACAATGTGTGTTTGTGACCAATATGGCCCGCAATCATGGTCGGGCCCTCATGGGCCACACTGGTTTCAACTACACTGAAGGTTAGACAACATGCCAACCACAAGGTTTCTTGCATGGGAAAAGAGTTCTGATTTATGCATCATTTTCAAACCAGGGCAGTGATTGGAGATCAGGTCAAGGTTCTGAAGCCTGGAAACCGAGGTTGAGATGAGATGACGACCTAAGGCCATGGCGGGTTTAATGTGCTCAGTGTGCTTCCAGCTGTCTGGGTGGGGCCAGGAGGTCCAGGCTCAGGCTGGGTCAGAAAGGGAAATAGTGCCCAGGTCAGCCTACAAATTTGGGGTACAGCCGAATGGCGTGCAAGTTGATCCTCATTTGGGGATTCTGGGTAGCCCCAGAGGGCAAGGTTTTTCTTCTGGGGGGCAGGCAGAGTGCAGCATTGTAGTTCTGGTTTGCCAAACTGGAGGGCTTGTGGGCCAGTAGTCTGAGGACGGAAGTCTAGGAACCCAAGCTAGGCCTAGGTTTCTGGGTGAGGATATGGAAGGCACAATCTACAGACCTCAATCGAGACCTCGTGCATCTGAAGTCAGGGCAAAGTTCAGACGATCGCTCCTGTTGGACTTTCTGTCCCTGATGGCCCCTTCTTGAAGGGGGTGTTGGCTCACGAGGCCATGGGTGTTTTCCCACGATGGGAGTTGTGAGAAGCTACCAGCTGCAAAGATTCTTCTGCAGGACAATTGAGACCTGTTGGTTGGCTCCAGGCCAATGATTCCGAGCAGGGTTCTAAGGATGGATGGCTGGGTAGCCCACCTCGCATTCCAATTGTCTCCAAGCAACAAGACAGGTTAGATCTGCTGGATGTGGGGGGCAACCGAGGAGGCTGAGTTGAAATGGACTCTCCTGTGGATGTGTCCTAATATGTTTTTGTGTCTATGGAGACCTAGGAATGAAGCGGTGGCCCTGGGGCCCTGAAGGGTTCTCCTAAACAGAGGCTTTGACACAGCTCCAACGTGCATGTTTCCCATGTGTAGATGAGATTTGTTCTGATGGGTGAGTCAAGAAACAGCCATATGCTGGTATTGAAATCCAGGCCTCTGAGGAGAGATGCCTGGAAACCAAAGCAATGGATCCGATTAGTGCCTAGGGGCCTGTTCGTTCCTTTTTACCTCTGGGGACATCAGTCTACGGGTCTGAGTGCAGGTAGGTGCTCAGATGGGCTCAGATTACCCCTGTTTGTCCTGGGAAGCCACAACTATTGAGATGGCCTCAGGGACTTTGGAGGTTTATACTTTTAGTAGGGCTTTGGCCATTGGAATGGGCACATACAATTCTCTTGTAGAGGGCAAGTACAGTTCTCAGGTTTGGCTCCAGGGGCCTGAGCCTGTAGGGTGTGTAGGCCAGATCTGTTTGGTCAGTTGTCTGAAAACACAAACTCGGCTTATGTTTCGGGTCATAGGTATTGCAGGACTGATCTACAGACCATGAGGAGAAGCCTTCGCGATATGAAAAGAGGGCGAGTGTGAGGCTCTTGCTCAAGTTTTTGTCTCTGGATATCGTGTCACTCTTGGTTGTGAAATTTCCGGGTGACTCAATGGGAAAGGGACGAGTCTTACTCTCTGGTATTTCGGCCCCGTCGAAAGAGTTTGGGGTCATTCTGGGGATGTAAGAAGTCCGTTTTGTTGTTGTTGTTGTTTTGTTTTGTTTTGTTTTTCACCTCGGATGTCCCACCAAATGAGGGATTCCAGAGTAGAGCCCTGGGGAGTGGTGACTGGACAACCAGAAATCTGGGTAAAAATTAGGTCCTAGGGAAATGTCAAGCCCATTATGATATCTAATGATCCAGCCACTGAGAGGACTTACTAGAGGACAGGACTCAGCTGAGGTCACAATGCGTGTTTATGCTCTCGTCGCACTCAAGAATGGGCGGGGCCTCAGGGTGAATGCTGGTTTCTCCTACACTGAACGTTGGACAACATGCCAACCGCAAGGTTTCTTGCCATGGGTAAGGAGGAGTTCTGATTTCTGCATCACACTCACCCCTGAACATGGATTGGAGATAAAAACTCGGCCCCGAAGCCTGAAAACTGAGGTAGGGAAGAGATGATGACCTAAGGCCATGGCGGGACTGATGTGCTCAGTGTGCGGTCAGCTGTCTGGGTGTTGGTCAGGAGGTCCGGGCTCAGGTTGTGTCAGACAGTGCATTAGTGCCCAGGTTAGACTATATAATTTGGGTACATTCGAGTGCCGTGTAGGTTGATCCTCATTTAAGCTGCCTGGGCAGCTCATTAGGCAATATATTTGTTCTAGAGGGCAGGCAGAGTGCTTCATTGTTGGTCAGGAATTGCCAAACTTGAGCGCTTGGGGTCCAGGAGAGTGAGGACGGAAGTCTGAGAACAAAAGCTAGACTTCGGATTCAGGGTGAGGGCACGGCAGGTACCCCCTGCAGATCTGAACCAATATCTCATGCATCTGAAGTGAGGGCGAGGATCAGACGTTGGCTCAGGTTGGAGTTTCTGTGCATGACGTCCCTTCATAAAGGGGGCCTAATCTCGAGGCCATGGAGTTTTTCCAGGTTGGGAGATGTGGGATGCCCCCTTCAAGGATTCCTTCTGCGGGACAATTGAGACCTATTGGACAGCTCCAGGACATCCCATATGGAACGACTCCTGAGCACCGTTTGAGGATGGATGCCTGGGAAGTCCGCCTCACATTCCAATTGTCTCCTAGCAACAAGACAGTTTAGATCTAATGGATCTGCGGGAGCAACCGGGGTGGCTGAGTTGAAATGGACATTCCTGAGGATGGGTCCTAATGTGTGTTTGTGTCCATGAGGGCCTTGGAATGGGGCAGTGGCACCGGGGCCCTGAAGTATTCTCCTAAGCTTTGGACATAGCTCCCATGCACAAGTTTCCTTGTGGAGACCAGTTTTGTTCTGATGTGTGCCTCAGGAAATCCCCTCTGCTGGTATTGGAATCCAGGGTTTGAGGAGACATGCCTGTAAACCAAAGCAATGGATCCGATAATGCCTCAGGTCCTGTCTGTTTCAATCTTCTTCTCTGGGGACAACCATCTCTGGTATGAGTGGAGGTAGATGCTCAGCTGGTATAAACCGTTTTTTTTTTTTTGTCCCGGGCGACCTACAGTAGAGGGATGGCCTCAGGGACTTTGGAGGGTTCTCCTGATTTGTACGATTTTTGACAATGGAATGGGCAGAATTCCCAAGGATTGGGTGGGCGCATTCCTAATGTGTGGCTCCAGGGGCCCCAGCTGGAGGGAGTGTGGCCCAGGACTTTAAGGACAGAAGTCTGAAAACACAAACTCAGCTTAGGATTGGGAACTTAGGTATGGCACGCCCGATCTACAAACCATGAGAAGAACTCTTCAGGATACGAAGAATGAGCGAGTCTGAGGCGCTTGCTCAGGCTATTGTCTCTGGATTTTGTATCAGCGATCGCCGTGGAATGTTGGGGAGTAATCATGGGCCGTGGACGAATCTTCCTCTCTGTGAATTTGGCGTGATCCCAATTGCTTTTCGTCAATCTGTGGGATGGGAGGACTCCTTTCAGGTTTGTAACCACAGGTGACCCGCCAAAAGAGAAATTCCAAAGCAGAGCTCTGGGGAAGAGTGAAGGGACAGTTCGAACTATGGTTAAAAATTGGGGCTTAGGGGCATGGCAAGCCCAATATGCTGTCTCTGCATCCAGCCACTGAGAGGCCTTACCTGAGGACTGGGCTCAGGCTAAGGGTCACAATGTGTGTTTGTGTCCAATGTGGCCCGCAAATATGGGCGGGGCCTCATGGGCCACACTGGTTTCAACTACACTGAACGTTGGACAACATGCCAACCACAAGGTTTCTTGCCATGGGAAAAGAGTTCTGATTTATGCATCATTTTCAAACCAGGGCAGTGATTGGAGATCAGGTCTAGGTTCTGAAGCCTGGAAACCTAGGTTTAGAAGAGATGACGACCTAAGGCCATGGCAGGTCTAATGTGCTCAGTGTGCGGCCAGCTGTCTGGGTGGGGCCAGGAGGTCCAGGCTCAGGCTGGGTCAGAAAGGGCAATAGTGCCCAGGTCAGCCTATATATTTGGGGTACAGCCGAATGGCGTGCAAGTTGATCCTCATTTGGGGATTCTGGGTAGCCCCAGAGTGCAAGGTTTTTCTTCTGGGGGGCAGGCAGAGTGCAGCATTGTAGTTCTGGTTTGCCAAACTGGAGGGTTTTTGGGCCAGTAGTCTGAGGACGGAAGTCTGAGAACCCAAGCTAGGCCTAGGTTTCTGGGTGAGGATATGGCAGGCACAATCTACAGACCTCAATCGAGATCTCGTGCATCTGAAGTCAGGGCAAAGATCAGACGATCACTCCTGTTGGACTTTCTGTCCCTGATGGCCCCTTCTTGAAGGGGGGGTTGGATCACGAGGCCTTGGGGGTTTTCACACGATGGGAGTTGTGAGAAGCTCCCAACTGCAAAGATTCTTCTGCAGGACAATTGAGACCTGTTGGTTGGCTCCAGGCCAACGATTCCGAGCAGGGTTCTAAGGATGGATTCCTGGGTAGCCCACCTCGCATTCCAATGTTCTCCAAGCAACAAGACAGGTTAGATCTGCTGGATGTGGAGGAGCAACCCAGGAGGCTGAGTTGAAATGGACTCTCCTGTGGATGTGTCCTAATATGTTGTTGTGTCTATGGAGACCTAGGAATGAAGCGGTGGCCCTGGGGCCCTGAAGGATTATCCTAAACAGAGGCTTTGAAACAGCTCCAACGTGCATGTTTCCCATGTGTAGATGAGATTTGTTCTGATGGGTGAGTCAAGAAACAGCCATATGCTGGTATTGAAATCCAGGCCTCTGAGGAGAGATGCCTGGAAACCAAAGCAATGGATCCGATTAGTGCCTAGGGGCCTGTTCGTTCCTTTTTACCTCTGGGGACATCAGTCTACGGGTCTGAGTGCAGGTAGGTGCTCAGATGGGCTCAGATTACCCCTGTTTGTCCTGGGAAGCCACAACTATTGAGATGGCCTCAGGGACTTTGGAGGTTTATACTTTTAGTAGGGCTTTGGCCATTGGAATGGGCACATACAATTCTCTTGTAGAGGGCAAGTACAGTTCTCAGGTTTGGCTCCAGGGGCCTGAGCCTGTAGGGTGTGTAGGCCAGATCTGTTTGGTCAGTTGTCTGAAAACACAAACTCGGCTTATGTTTCGGGTCATAGGTATTGCAGGACTGATCTACAGACCATGAGGAGAAGCCTTCGCGATATGAAAAGAGGGCGAGTGTGAGGCTCTTGCTCAAGTTTTTGTCTCTGGATATCGTGTCACTCTTGGTTGTGAAATTTCCGGGTGACTCAATGGGAAAGGGACGAGTCTTACTCTCTGGTATTTCGGCCCCGTCGAAAGAGTTTGGGGTCATTCTGGGGATGTAAGAAGTCCGTTTTGTTGTTGTTGTTGTTTTGTTTTGTTTTGTTTTTCACCTCGGATGTCCCACCAAATGAGGGATTCCAGAGTAGAGCCCTGGGGAGTGGTGACTGGACAACCAGAAATCTGGGTAAAAATTAGGTCCTAGGGAAATGTCAAGCCCATTATGATATCTAATGATCCAGCCACTGAGAGGACTTACTAGAGGACAGGACTCAGCTGAGGTCACAATGCGTGTTTATGCTCTCGTCGCACTCAAGAATGGGCGGGGCCTCAGGGTGAATGCTGGTTTCTCCTACACTGAACGTTGGACAACATGCCAACCGCAAGGTTTCTTGCCATGGGTAAGGAGGAGTTCTGATTTCTGCATCACACTCACCCCTGAACATGGATTGGAGATAAGGACTCGGCCCCGAAGCCTGAAAACTGAGGTAGGGAAGAGATGATGACCTAAGGCCATGGCGGGACTGATGTGCTCAGTGTGCGGTCAGCTGTCTGGGTGTTGGTCAGGAGGTCCGGGCTCAGGTTGTGTCAGACAGTGCATTAGTGCCCAGGTTAGACTATATAATTTGGGTACATTCGAGTGCCGTGTAGGTTGATCCTCATTTAAGCTGCCTGGGCAGCTCATTAGGCAATATATTTGTTCTAGAGGGCAGGCAGAGTGCTTCATTGTTGGTCAGGAATTGCCAAACTTGAGCGCTTGGGGTCCAGGAGAGTGAGGACGGAAGTCTGAGAACAAAAGCTAGACTTCGGATTCAGGGTGAGGGCATGGCAGGTACCCCCTGCAGATCTGAACCAATATCTCATGCATCTGAAGTGAGGGCGAGGATCAGACGTTGGCTCAGGTTGGAGTTTCTGTGCATGACGTCCCTTCATAAAGGGGGCCTAATCTCGAGGCCATGGAGTTTTTCCAGGTTGGGAGATGTGGGATGCCCCCTTCAAGGATTCCTTCTGCGGGACAATTGAGACCTATTGGACAGCTCCAGGACATCCCATATGGAACGACTCCTGAGCACCGTTTGAGGATGGATGCCTGGGAAGTCCGCCTCACATTCCAATTGTCTCCTAGCAACAAGACAGTTTAGATCTAATGGATCTGCGGGAGCAACTGGGGTGGCTGAGTTGAAATGGACATTCCTGAGGATGGGTCCTAATGTGTGTTTGTGTCCATGAGGGCCTTGGAATGGGGCAGTGGCACCGGGGCCCTGAAGTATTCTCCTAAGCTTTGGACATAGCTCCCATGCACAAGTTTCCTTGTGGAGACCAGTTTTGTTCTGATGTGTGCCTCAGGAAATCCCCTCTGCTGGTATTGGAATCCAGGGTTTGAGGAGACATGCCTGTAAACCAAAGCAATGGATCCGATAATGCCTCAGGTCCTGTCTGTTTCAATCTTCTTCTCTGGGGACAACCATCTCTGGTATGAGTGGAGGTAGATGCTCAGCTGGTATAAACCGTTTTTTTTTTTTTGTCCCGGGCGACCTACAGTAGAGGGATGGCCTCAGGGACTTTGGAGGGTTCTCCTGATTTGTACGATTTTTGACAATGGAATGGGCAGAATTCCCAAGGATTGGGTGGGCGCATTCCTAATGTGTGGCTCCAGGGGCCCCAGCTGGAGGGAGTGTGGCCCAGGACTTTAAGGACAGAAGTCTGAAAACACAAACTCAGCTTAGGATTGGGAACTTAGGTATGGCACGCCCGATCTACAAACCATGAGAAGAACTCTTCAGGATACGAAGAATGAGCGAGTCTGAGGCGCTTGCTCAGGCTATTGTCTCTGGATTTTGTATCAGCGATCGCCGTGGAATGTTGGGGAGTAATCATGGGCCGTGGACGAATCTTCCTCTCTGTGAATTTGGCGTGATCCCAATTGCTTTTCGTCAATCTGTGGGATGGGAGGACTCCTTTCAGGTTTGTAACCACAGGTGACCCGCCAAAAGAGAAATTCCAAAGCAGAGCTCTGGGGAAGAGTGAAGGGACAGTTCGAACTATGGTTAAAAATTGGGGCTTAGGGGCATGGCAAGCCCAATATGCTGTCTCTGCATCCAGCCACTGAGAGGCCTTACCTGAGGACTGGGCTCAGGCTAAGGGTCACAATGTGTGTTTGTGTCCAATGTGGCCCGCAAATATGGGCGGGGCCTCATGGGCCACACTGGTTTCAACTACACTGAACGTTGGACAACATGCCAACCACAAGGTTTCTTGCCATGGGAAAAGAGTTCTGATTTATGCATCATTTTCAAACCAGGGCAGTGATTGGAGATCAGGTCTAGGTTCTGAAGCCTGGAAACCTAGGTTTAGAAGAGATGACGACCTAAGGCCATGGCAGGTCTAATGTGCTCAGTGTGCGGCCAGCTGTCTGGGTGGGGCCAGGAGGTCCAGGCTCAGGCTGGGTCAGAAAGGGCAATAGTGCCCAGGTCAGCCTATATATTTGGGGTACAGCCGAATGGCGTGCAAGTTGATCCTCATTTGGGGATTCTGGGTAGCCCCAGAGTGCAAGGTTTTTCTTCTGGGGGGCAGGCAGAGTGCAGCATTGTAGTTCTGGTTTGCCAAACTGGAGGGTTTTTGGGCCAGTAGTCTGAGGACGGAAGTCTGAGAACCCAAGCTAGGCCTAGGTTTCTGGGTGAGGATATGGCAGGCACAATCTACAGACCTCAATCGAGATCTCGTGCATCTGAAGTCAGGGCAAAAATCAGACGATCACTCCTGTTGGACTTTCTGTCCCTGATGGCCCCTTCTTGAAGGGGGGGTTGGATCACGAGGCCTTGGGGGTTTTCACACGATGGGAGTTGTGAGAAGCTCCCAACTGCAAAGATTCTTCTGCAGGACAATTGAGACCTGTTGGTTGGCTCCAGGCCAACGATTCCGAGCAGGGTTCTAAGGATGGATGGCTGGGTAGCCCACCTCGCATTCCAATGTTCTCCAAGCAACAAGACAGGTTAGATCTGCTGGATGTGGAGGAGCAACCCAGGAGGCTGAGTTGAAATGGACTCTCCTGTGGATGTGTCCTAATATGTTGTTGTGTCTATGGAGACCTAGGAATGAAGCGGGGGCACTGGGGCCCTGAAGGATTATCCTAAACAGAGGCTTTGAAACAGCTCCAACGTGCATGTTTCCCATGTGTAGATGAGATTTGTTCTGATGGGTGAGTCAAGAAACAGCCATATGCTGGTATTGAAATCCAGGCCTCTGAGGAGAGATGCCTGGAAACCAAAGCAATGGATCCGATTAGTGCCTAGGGGCCTGTTCGTTCCTTTTTACCTCTGGGGACATCAGTCTACGGGTCTGAGTGCAGGTAGGTGCTCAGATGGGCTCAGATTGCCCCTGTTTGTCCTGGGAAGCCACAACTATTGAGATGGCCTCAGGGACTTTGGAGGTTTATACTATTAGTAGGGCTTTGGCCATTGGAATGGGCTCATACAATTCTCTTGTAGAGGGCAAGTAGAGTCCTCAGGTTTGGCTCCAGGGGCCTGAGCCTGTAGGGTGTGTAGGCCAGAGCTGTTTGGTCAGTTGTCTGAAAACACAAACTCGGCTTATGTTTCGGGTCATAGGTTTGGCAGGACTGATCTACAGACCATGAGGAGAAGCCTTCTTGATATGAAAAGAGGGCGAGTGTGAGGCTCTTGCTCAAGTTTTTGTCTCTGGATATCGTGTCACTCTTGGTCGTGAAATTTCCGGGTGACTCAATGGGAAAGGGACGAGTCTTACTCTCTGGTGTTTCGGCCCCGTCGAAAGAGATTGGGGTCATTCTGGGGATGGAAGAAGTCCGTTTTGTTGTTGTTGTTGTTTTGTTTTGATTTGTTTTTCAACCTCAGATGTCCCACCAAATGAGGGATTCCAGAGTAGAGCCCTGGGGAGGGGCGACTGGACAACCAGAAATCTGGTTAAAAATTGGGGCCTAGGGACATGTCAAGCCCATTATGATATCTAATGATCCAGCCTGAGAGGACTTACTAGAGGACAGGACTCAGCTGAGGTCACAATGCGTGTTTATGCTCTCTTCGCACTCAAGAATGGGCGGGGCCTCAGGGTGAATGCTGGTTTCTCCTACACTGAACGTTGGACAACATGCCAACCGCAAGGTTTCTTGCCATGGGTAAGGAGGAGTTCTGATTTCTGCATCACACTCACCCCTGAACATGGATTGGAGATAAGGACTCGGCCCCGAAGCCTGAAAACTGAGGTAGGGAAGAGATGATGACCTAAGGCCATGGCGGGACTGATGTGCTCAGTGTGCGGTCAGCTGTCTGGGTGTTGGTCAGGAGGTCCGGGCTCAGGTTGTGTCAGACAGTGCATTCGTGCCCAGGTTAGACTATATAATTTGGGTACATTCGAGTGCCGTGTATGCTGATCCTCATTTAAGCTGCCTGGGCAGCTCATTAGGCAATATATTTGTTCTAGAGGGCAGGCAGAGTGCTTCATTGTTGGTCCGGAATTGCCAAACTTGAGGGCTTGGGGGCCAGGAGAGTGAGGACGGAAGTCTGAGAACAAAAGCTAGACTTCGGATTCAGGGTGAGGGCACGGCAGGTACCCCCTGCAGATCTGAACCAATATCTCATACATCTGAAGTGAGGGCGAGGATCAGACGTTGGCCTAGGTTGGAGTTTCTGTGCATGAAGTCCCTTCATGAAGGGGGCCTAATCTCGAGGCCATGGAGTTTTTCCACGTTGGGAGATGTGGGATGCCCCCTTCAAGGATTCCTTTTGCGGGACATTGAGACCTATTGGACAGCTCCAGGACATCCCATATGGAACGACTCCTGAGCACCATTCGAGGATGGATGCCTGGGAAGTCCGCCTCACATTCCAATTGTCTCCTAGCAACAAGACAGTTTAGATCTAATGGATCTGCGGGAGCAACCGGGGTGGCTGAGTTGAAATGGACATTCCTGAGGATGGGTCCTAATGTGTGTTTGTGTCCATGAGGGCCTTGGAATGGGGCGGTGGCACCGGGGCCCTGAAGTATTCTCCTAAGCTTTGGACATAGCTCCCATGCACAAGTTTCCTTGTGGAGACCAGATTTGTTCTGATGTGTGCCTCAGGAAATCCCCTCTGCTGGTATTGGAATCTAGGCTTTTGAGGAGACATGCCTGTAAACCAAAGCAATGGATCCGATAATGCCTCAGGTCCTGTCTGGTTCAATCATCTTCTCTGGGGACAACCATCTCTGGTATGAGTGGAGGTAGATGCTCAGCTGGTATAAACCGTTTTTTTTTTTTTTTTGTCCCGGGCGACCTACACTAGAGGGATGGCCTCAGGAACTTTGGAGGGTTCTCCTGATTTGTACGATTTTTGACAATGGAATGGGCAGAATTCCCAAGGATTGGGTGGGCGCATTCCTAATGTGTGGCTCCAGGGGCCCCAGCTGGAGGGAGTGTGGCCCAGGACTTTAAGGACAGAAGTCTGAAAACACAAACTCAGCTTAGGATAGGGAACTTAGGTATGGCACGCCCGATCTACAAACCATGAGAAGAACTCTTCAGGATACGAAGAATGAGCGAGTCTAAGGGGCTTTCTCAGGCTTTTGTCTCTGGATTTTGTATCAGCGATGGCCGTCTCTGGATCCAGCCACTCAGAGGCATTACCTGAGGACTGGGCTCAGGCTGAGGGTCACAATGTGTGTTTGTGACCAATGTGGCCCGCAAGCATGGGCGGGGCCTCATGGGCCACACTGGTTTCAACTACACTGAACGTTGGACAACATGCCAACCACAAGGTTTCTTGCCATGGGAAAAGAGTTCTGTTTTATGCATCATTTTCAAACCAGGGCAGTGATTGGAGATCAGGTCTAGGTTCTGAAGCCTGGACCGAGGATGAGAAGAGATGACGACACAAGTCCATGGCGGGTCTGATGTGCTCAGTATGCAGCCAGCTGTCTGGGTGGGGCCAGGAGGTCCAGGCTCAGGCTGGGTCAGAAAGGGCAATAGTGCCCAGGTCAGCCTACATATTTGGGGTACAGCCGAATGGCGTGCAAGTTGATCCTCATTTGGGGATTCTGGGTAGCCCCAGAGGGCAATGTTTTTCTTCTGAATGCAGGCAGAGTGCAGCATTGTAGTTCTGGTTTGCCAAACTGGAGGGCTTGTGGGCTAGTAGTCTGAGGACGGAAGTCTGAGAACCCAAACTAGGCCTATGTTTATGGGTGAGAATATGGCAGGCACAATCTACAGACCTCAATCGAGATCTCATGCATCTGAAGTCAGGGCAAAGACAGGTGATTGCTCCTGTTGGACTTTCTGTCCCTTCTTGAAGGGGGGGTGGATCACGAGGCCATAAGGTTTTCCCACGATGGGAGTTGTGAGAAGATCCCAACTGCAAAGATTCTTCTGCAGGACAATTGAGACCTGTTGGTTGCCTCCAGGCCAACGATTCCAAGCAGGGTTCTAAGGATGGATGGCTGGGTAGACCTCCTCGCATTCCAATTGTCTCCAAGCAACAAGACAGGTTAGATCTGCTGGACGTGGGGGAGCAACCGAGGAGGCTGAGTTGAAATGGACTCTCCTGTGGATGTGTCCTAATATGTTTTTGTTTCTATGGAGACCTAGGAATGAAGTGGGGGCACTGGGGCCCTGAAGCATTATCCTAAACAGAGGCTTTGAAACAGCTCCAACGTGCTTGTTTCTTATGTGTAGATGAGATTTGTTCTGATGGGTGAGTCTAGAAAGAGCCATATGCTGGTATTGAAATCCAGGCCTCGGAGGAGAGATGCCTGGAAACCAAAACAATGGATCCGATTAGTGCCTAGGGTCCTGTTCGTTCCTTTTTACCTCTGGGGACATCAGTCTACGGGTCTGAGTGCATGTAGGTGCTCCGATGGGCTCAGATTGCCCCTGTTTGTCCTGGGAAGCCACAACTATTGGGATGGCCTCAGGGACTTTGGAGGTTTATACTATTAGTAGGGCTTTGGCCATTGGAATGGGCACATACAATTCTCTTGTAGAGGGCAAGTACAGTCCTCAGGTTCGGCTCCAGGGCCCTGAGCCTGTAGGGTGTGTAGGCCAGAGTTGTTTGGTCAGCTGTCTGAAAACACAAACTCGGCTTATGTTTCGGGTCATAGGTATGGCAGGACTGATCTACAGACCATGAGGATAAGTCAGGGATAGGATCAGACGATCGCTCAGGTTGGAGTTTCTGTCCCTGATGGCCCCTCATGAATGGGGGGGCATCACGAGGCCATGGGGGTTTTCCCACGATGGGAGTTGTGAGAAGCTCCAGACTGCAGAGAGTCTTCTGCAGGACAACTGAGACCTGTCGTTTGGCTCCATTCCAATGATTCTGAGCAGGGTTCTAAGGATGGATGGCTGGGTAGCCCACCTCGCATTCCAATTGTCTCCTAGCAACAAGAAAGGTTAGATCTCCATGATCATTGGGAAGCAATCGAGGATGCTAGTTGAAATGGAAACCCCTGGGGATGGGTCGTAATGTGCTTTTGTGTCTATGGAGACCTTGGAATGAAGCGGTGGCACTGGGGCCCTAAAGAATTCTTCTAAACAGAGGCTTTGACACAGCTCCAACGTGCAAGGTTTTCGTGTAGATGAGATGTTTTCTGATGGGTGAGTCAAGAAACAGCTAGATGCTGTTTAGAAATCCAGGCCTCTCAGGAGAGATGCCTGGAAACCAAAGCAATGGATCTGATTAGTGCCTAGGGGCCTGTTCTTTCCTTTTTACCTCTGGGGACAACTGTCTATGGGTCTGAGTCAGGTAGGTGCTCAGTTGGGCTCAGATTGCCCCTGTTTTTCCTGGGAAGCCTCCACTATTGAGATGGATCATGGACTTTGGAGGTTTATCCTATTAGAAGGGTTGTGGCCATTGGAATGGGCACACACAATTCCCTTAGAGAGGGCAAGTACAGTTCTCAGGTTTGGCTCCATGGGCCTGAGCCTGTAGGTTGTGTAGGCCAGGGCTGTTTGGACAGTTGTCTGAAAACACAAACTCGGCTTATGTTTCGGGTCATATGTATTGCAGGACTGACCTACAGACCATGAGGAGAACTCTTCGGGATTTGAAAGAAGGGCGAGTGTGAGGCTCCTGCTCAAGTTTTTGTCACTGGATATCGTGTCACACATGGTCGTGGAATTTCTGGGTGACTTCATGGGAAATGGACGAGTCTTACTCTCTGGCAGTTTGGCCCCGTCCAAAGAGTTTAGGGTCAATCTGTGGGCTGGAAGAAGTCCGTTTTTTTTTTTTTTTTGTTTTGTTTTGTTTTTTTTTTTAACCTCAGGTGTCCCACCAAATGAGGGATTCCAGAGTAGAGCCCTGGGGAGGGGCGACTGGACAATCAGAAATCTGGTTAAAAATTGGGGCCTAGGGACATGTCAAGCCCATTATGACATCTAATGGTCCAGACACTGAGAGGACATACTAGAGAACAGGACTCATGCTGAGGGTCACAATGCGTATGTATGCCCTCATCGCACACAAGAATGGGCGGGGCCTCAGGGTGAATGCTGGTTTCTCCTACACTGAACGTTGGACAACGTGCCAAACACAAGGGTTCTTGCCATTGGTAAGGAGGAGTTCTGATTTCTGCATCACACTCACCCCTGGGCAATGATTGGAGATAAGGTCTCGGTTCTGAAGCCTGAAAACGGAGGTAGGAAAGAGATGATGACCTAAGGCCATGGCTTGTTTTATGTGCTCAGTGTACGGTCAGCTTTCGGGGTGTTGGTCAGGCGGTCCAGGCTCAGGTTGTGTTCGACAGTGCATTAGTGCCCACGTTAGACTATATAATTTGGGTAACGTCGAGTGCTGTGTAGGTTTATCCTCATTTAAGGTGCCTGGGCAGTTCATGAGGCAATAATTTTTTTTCTAGAGGGCAGGCAGAGTGCTGAATTGTGGGTCCGGAATTGACAAACTAGAGGGCTTCGGGGCCAGGAGTGTGAGGACGGAAGTCTGAGAAGACAAGCTAGACTTGGGTTTCAGGGTGAGGGCACGGAAGGTACCCCCTGCAGATCTGAACCAATATCTCATGCATCTGAAGTCAGCGCGAGGATCAGACGTTGGCTCAGGTTGGCTATTCTGTGCATGACGGCCGCTTCATGAAGGGAGCAGAATCTCGGGGCCATTGAGGTTTTCCCACGTTGGGAGTTGTGGGATGCCCCCTTCAAGGATTCCTTCTGCGGGACAATTGAGACCTGTTGGACAGCTCCAGGACATCCCATATGGAATGACTCCAGAGCACCGTTCGCGGATGGATGCCTGGGAAGCCCGCCTCGCATTCCAATTGTCTCCTAGCAACAAGACAGTTTAGTTCTGATGGCTCTGCCGGAGCAACCGGGGTGGCTGAGTTGAAATGGACTTTCCTGAGGATGGGTCCTAATGTGTTTTTGTGTCCATGAGGGCCTTGGAATGGGGCGGTGGCACCGGGACCCTGAAGTACTCTCCTAAGCTTTGGACATGGCTCCCATGCACAGGTTTCCTTGTGGAGACGAGATGAGTTCTGATGGGTGCCTCAGGAAAACCCCTATGATCGTATTGGAATCAGGCTTTTGAGGACACATGCCTGTAACCCAAATCAATGGATCCTATTATGGCCTACGGTCCTTTCTGGTTCAATCTTCTTCTCTGGAGACATCCATCTATGGTATGAGTGGAGGTCGATTATCAGCTGGTGTCAGAGAGCACTTTTTTTTCCGGGCGACCTACACTATTGGGATGGCCTCAGGGACTTTGGAGGTTTCTCCTAAGTTGTATGATTTTGGACCATGGAATGGGCAGAATTCCCATGGATGGTAGTCCCAGTCCTAATGTGTGTCTCCAGGGGTCCAGCCTGGAGGGTGTGTGGCCCAAGACTTTGAGGACAGAAGTCTGAAAACAGAAACTCAGCTTAGGTTTGGGGACGTAGGTATTGCAGGCCCGATCTACAAACCATGAGAAGAACTCTTCAGGATATGAAGAAAGTGCGAGTCTGAGGCGCTTGCTCAGGCTTTTGTCTCTGGATTTTGTATCAGCGATGGCCGTGGAATGTCGGGGAGGCCTCATGGGCCATGGACGAATCTTCCTCTCTGAGGACTTGGCCCGATTCCCAATTGCTTTTCGTCAATCTGTGGGATGGGATGACTCATTTCAATTTTGTTTCCTCAGGTGTCCCACCAAAAGAGGAATTCCAAAGCAAAGCCGTGGGGAAGACTGAAGGGACAACCCGAACTATGGTTAAAACTTGGTGCCTAGGGGCAAGGCAAGCCCAATATGCTATCTCTTCATCCAGCCACTGAGTGGCCTTACTTAAGACTGGGCTCAGCCTGAGGGTCACAATGTGCGTTTGTGACCAATGTGGCCGGCGAGCATGGGCGGGGCCTCATGGGCCACACTGGTTTCAACTACACTGAACGTTGGACAACATGCCAACCACAAGGTTTCTTGCCATGGGGAAGGAGTTCTGATTTCTGCATCACCTTCAACCCTGGGCAGTGATTGGAGATAAGTTCTAGGTTCTGAAACCTGAAAACCGAGGTTGGGTAGAGATGAGGACCTAAGTCCACGGCGGCTCGATGTGCTCACTGTGTGGCCAGCTGTCTGGGAGGGGCCAGGGGTCCAGGCTCAGCCTGTGTCAGAAAGGGCATTAGTGCCCTTGTTAGCCTATGTATTTGGGGTACAGCCAAGGTCGGTGCAGGTTGATCCTCATTTGGGGTTACTGGGTAGCCCCAGAGGACAATGTTTTTCTTCTGGAGGGCGGGCAGGGTGCTGCATTGTAGTTCTGGATTGCCAAACTGGACGGCTTGTGGGCCAGTAGTCTGACGACCAAAGTCTGAGAACAAAAGCTAGGCTTAGGTTTCTGGGTGAGGCCATGGCAGGCACAATCTACAGACCTGAATCGAGATCTCGTGCATCTGAAGTCAGGGCGATGATCAGACGATCGCTCAGGTTGGAGTTTCTGTCCCTGATGGCCCCTTCATGAATGGGGGGGTATCACGAGGCCATGGGGGTTTTCCCACTATGGGAGTTGTGAGAAGCTCCAAACTGCAGAGAGTCTTCTGCAGGACAATTGAGACCTGTTGTTTGGCTCCAGGCCAATGATTCTGAGCAGGGTTCTAAGGATGGATGGCTGGGCAGCCCACCTCGCATTCCAATTGTCTCCTAGCAACAAGACAGGTTAGATCTCCTGGATCTGTGGGGAGCAACCGAGGACGCTGAGTTGAAATGGACACCCCTGGGGATGGGTCCTAATGTGCACTTGTGTCTATGGAGACCTTGGAATGAAGCGGTGGCACTGGGGCCCTAAAGGGTTCTCCTAAACAGAGGCTTTGACACAGCTCCAACGTGCAAGGTTCCCATGTGTAGATGAGATGTTTTCTGATGGGTGAGTCAAGAAACAGCTATATGCTGTTTTGATATCCATGCGTCTGAGGAGAGATGCCTGGAAACCAAAGCAATGGATCTGATTAGTGCCTAGGGGCCTGTTCTTTCCTTTTTTACCTCTGGAGACATCTGTCTTGGGTCTGAGTGCAGGTAGGTGCTCAGTTGGGCTCAGATTGCCCCTTTTTTTCCTGGGAAGCCACCACTATTGAGATGGATCAGGGACTTTGGAGGTTTATCCTATTAGAAGGGTTGTGGCCATTGGAATGGGCACACACAATTCCCTTGGAGAGGGCAAGTACAGTCCTCAGGTTTGGCTCCAGGGGCCTGAGCCTGTAGGTTGTGTATGCCAGGGCTGTTTGGTCAGTTGTCTGAAAACACAAACTCGGCTTATGTTTCGGTATAGGTCATAGGTATGGCAGGACTGACCTACAGACCATGAGGAGAACTCTTCGGGATTTGAAAAAAGGGCGAGTGTGAGGCTCCTGCTCACGTTTTTGTCTCTGGATATCGTGTCACTCATGGTCGTGGAATTTCTGGGTGACTTCATGGGAAATGGACGAGTCTTACTCTCTGGTGGTTTGGCCCCGTCCAAAGAGTTTGGGGTCAATCTGTGGGCAGGAAGTAGTCCGTTGTTTTTTTTTTTTTTTTTTTTTTTGTTTTCTTTTTTAACCTCAGGTGTCCCACCAAATGAGGGATTCCAGAGTAGAGCCCTGGGGAGGGGCGACTGGACAATCAGAAATCTGGTTAAAAATTGGGGCCTAGGGACTTGTCAAGCCCATTATGACATCTAATGGTCCAGCCACTGAGAGGACTTACTAGAGGACAGGACTCATGCTGAGGATCACAATTCGTATGTATGCCCTCGTCGCACGCAAGAATGGGCGGGGCCTCACGGTGAATGCTGGTTTCTCCTACACTGAACGTTGGACAATGTACCAACCACAAGGGTTCTTGCCATGGGTAAGGAGGAGTTCTGATTTCTGCATCACACTCACCCCTGGGCAGTGATTGGAGATAAGGTCTCGGTTCTGAAGCCTGAAAACGGAGGTAGGGAAGAGATGGTGACCTAAGGCCATGGCGGGTTTATGTGCTCAGTGTGCGGTCAGCTTTCTGGGTGTTGGTCAGGAGGTCCGGGCTCAGGTTGTGTTCGACAGTGCATTAGGGCCCAGGTTAGACTATATAATTTGGGTAACGTCGAGTGCTGTGTAGGTTTATCCTCATTTAAGGTGCCTGGGCAGCTCATGAGGCAATAATTTTTTTTCTAGAGGGCAGGCAGAGTGCTGCATTGTGGGTCCGGAATTGCCAACCTTGAGGGCTTCGGGGCCAGGAGTGTGAGGACGGAAGTCTGAGAAGACAAGCTAGACTTGGGTTTCAGGGTGAGGGCACGGCAGGTACCCCCTGCAGATCTGAACCAATATCTCATGCATCTGAAGTCAGGGCAAGGATCAGACGTTGGCTCATGTTGGAGTTTCTGTGCATGACGGCCGCTTCATGAAGGGAGCGGAATCTCGGGGCCATTGAGATTTTCCCACGTTGGGAGTTGTGGGATGCCCCCTTCAAGGATTCCTTCTGCGGGACAATTGAGACCTGTTGGACAGCTCCAGGACATCCCATATGGAATGACTCCAGAGCACCATTCGCGGATGGATGCCTGGGAAGCCCGCCTCGCATTCCAATTGTCTCCTAGCAACAAGACAGTTTAGATCTGATGGCTCTGCCGGAGCAACCGGGATGGCTGAGTTGAAATGGACTTTCCTGAGGATGGGTCCTAATGTGTTTTTGTGTCCATGAGGGCCTTGGAATGGGGCGGTGGCACCGGGACCCTGAAGTACTCTCCTAAGCTTTGGACATGGCTCCCATGCACAGGTTTCCTTGTGGAGACGAGATGAGTTCTGATGGGTGCCTCAGGAAAACCCCTATGCTCGTATTGGAATCAGGCTTTTGAGGACACATGCCTGTAACCCAAATCAATGGATCCTATTATGGCCTACGGTCCTTTCTGGTTCAATCTTCTTCTCTGGGGACATCCATCTATGGTATGAGTGGAGGTCGATTATCAGCTGGTGTCAGAGAGCACTTTTTTTTCCGGGCGACCTACACTATTGGGATGACCTCAGGGACTTTGGAGGTTTCTCCTAATTTGTATGATTTTGGACCATGGAATGGGCAGAATTCCCATGGATTGGTAGGCACAGTCCTAATGTGTGTCTCCAGGGGCCCAGCCTGGAGGGTGTGTGGCCCAAGACTTTGAGGACAGAAGTCTGAAAACACAAACTCAGCTTAGGTTTGGGGACGTACGTATGGCAGCCCGATCTACAAACCATGAGAAGAACTCTTCAGGATATGAAGAAAGTGCGAGTCTGAGGCGCTTGCTCAGGCTTTTGTCTCTGGATTTTGTATCAGCGATGGCCGTGGAATGTCGGGGAGGCCTCATGGGCCATGGACGAATCTTCCTCTCTGAGGATTTGGCCCGATTCCCAATTGCTTTTCGTCAATCTGTGGGATGGGAGGACTCATTTCAGTTTTGTTACCTCAGGTGTCCCACCAAAAGAGGAATTCCAAAGCAAAGCCGTGGGGAAGACTGAAGGGACAACCCGAACTATGGTTAAAAATTGGGGCCTAGGGGCATGGCAAGCCCAATATGCTATCTCTTCATCCAGCCACTGAGTGGCCTTACTTGAGGACTGGGCTCAGCCTGAGGGTCACAATGTGCGTTTGTGACCAATGTGGCCGGCGAGCATGGGCGGGGCCTCATGGGCCACACTGGTTTCAACTAAACTGAACGTTGGACAACATGCCCACCACAAGGTTTCTTGCCATGGGGAAGGAGTTCTGATTTCTGCATCACCTTCAACCCTGGGCAGTGATTGGAGATAAGGTCTAGGTTCTGAAACCTGAAAACCGAGGTTGGGTAGAGATGAGGACCTAAGTCCACGACGGCTCGATGTGCTCAGTGTGCGGCCAGCTGTCTGGGAGGGACCAGGGGTCCAGGCTCAGCCTGTGTCAGAAAGGGCATTAGCGCCCTGGTCAGCCTATGTATTTGGGGTACAGGCAAAGTCGGTGCAGGTTGATCCTCATTTGGGGTTACTGGGTAGCCCCAGAGGACAATGTTTTTCTTCTGGAGGGCGGGCAGGGTGCTGCATTGTAGTTCTGGATTGCCAAACTGGACGGCTTGTGGGCCAGTAGTCTGACGACCAAAGTCTGAGAACACAAGCTAGGCTTAGGTTTCTGGGTGAGGCTGTGGCAGGCACAATCTACAGACCTGAATCGAGATCTCGTGCATCTGAAGTCAGGGCGATGATCAGACGATCGCTCAGGTTGGAGTTTCTGTCCCTGATGGCCCCTTCATGAATGGGGGGGCTTCACGAGGCCATGGGGGTTTTCCCACGATGGGAGTTGTGAGAAGCTCCAAACTGCAGAGAGTCTCCTGCAGAACAATTGAGACCTGTTGTTTGGGTCCAGGCCAATGATTCTGAGCAGGGTTCTAAGGATGGATGGCTGGGTAGCCCACCTCGCATTCCAATTGTCTCCTAGCAACAAGACAGGATGAATCTCCTGGATCTGTGGGGAGCAACCGAGGACGCTGAGTTGAAATGGACACCCCTGGGGATGGGTCCTAATGTGCTTTTGTGTCTATGGAGACCTTGGAATGAAGCGGTGGCACTGGGGCCCTAAAGGGTTCTCCTAAAAAGAGGCTTTGACACAGCTCCAACCTGCAAGTTTCCCATGTGTAGATGAGATGTTTCTGATGGGTGAGTCAAGAAACAGCTATATGCTGCTTTTGAAATCCAGGCCTCTGAGGAGAGATGCCTGGAAACCAAAGCAATGGATCTGATTAGTGCCTAGGGGACTGTTCTTTCCTTTTTACCTCTGGAGACATCTGTCTATGGGTCTGAGTGCAGGTAGGTGCGCAGTTGGGCTCAGATTTCCCCTGTTTTTCCTGGGGAGCCAACACTATTGAGATGGATCAGGGACTTTGGAGGTTTATCCTATTTGAAGGGTTGTGGCGATTGGAATGGGCACACACAATTCCCTTGGAGAGGGCAAGTATAGTCCTCAGGTTTGGCTCCAGGGGCCTGAGCCTGTAGGTTGTGTAGGCCAGGGCTGTTTGGACAGTTGTCTGAAAACACAAACTCGGCTTATGTTTCGAGTCATAGGTATGGCAGGACTGACCTACACACCATGAGGAGAACTCTTCGGGATTTGAAAAAAGGGCGAGTGTGAGGCTCCTGCTCAAGTTTTTGTCTCTGGATATCGTGTCACCCATGGTCGTGGAATTTCTGGGTGACTTCATGGGAAATGGACGAGTCTTACTCTCTGGTGGTTTGGCCCCGTCCAAAGAGTTTGGGGTCAAACTGTGGGATGGAAGAAGTCCGTTTGATGTTGTTGTTGTTGTTGTTGTTGTTGTGTTCTTTTTTAACCTCAGGTGTCCCACCAAATGAGGGATTCCAGAGTAGAGCCCTGTTGAGGGGCGACTGGACAATCAGAAATCTGGTTAAAAATTGGAGCCCAGGGACATGTCAAGCCCATTATGACATCTAATGGTCCAGCCACTGAGAGGACTAACTAGAGAACAGGAATCATGCTGAGGGTCACAATGCGTATGTATGCCCTCGTCGCATGTAAGAATGGGCGGGGCCTTAGGGTGAATGCTGGATTCTCCTACACTGAACGTTGGATAACGTGCCAACCACAAGGGTTCTTTCCATGGGTAAGGAGGAGTTCTGATTTCTACATCACACTCACCCCTGGGCAGTGATTGGAGATAAGGTCTCGGTTCTGAAGCCTGAAAACGGAGGTAGGGAAGAGATGATGACCTAAGGCCATGGCTTGTTTTATGTGCTCAGTGTGCGGTCAGCTTTCGGGGTGTTCATCAGGAGGTCCGGGCTCAGGTTGTGTTCGACAGTGCATTAGTGCCCAGGTTAGACTATATAATTTGGGTAACGTCAAGTGCTGTGTAGGTTTATCCTCATTTAAAGTGCCTGGGCAGCTCATGAGGCAATAATTTTTTTCCTAGAGGGCAGGCAGAGTGCTGCATTGTGGGTCAGGAATTGCCAACCTTGAGGGCTTCGGGGCCAGGAGTGTGAGGACGGAAGTCTGAGAAGCAAGCTAGACTTGGGTTTCAGGGTGAGGGCACGGCAGGTACCCCCTGCAGTTCTGAACCAATATCTCATGCATCTGAATTCAGGGCGAGGATCAGACCTTGGCTCAGGTTGGAGTTTCTGTGCATGACGGCCGCTTCATGAAGGGAGCGGAATCTCGGGGCCATTTAGGTTTTCCCACGTTGGGAGTTGTGGGATGCCCCCTTCAAGGATTCCTTCTGCGGGACAATTGAGACCTGTTGGACAGCTCCAGGACATCCCACATGGAATGACTCCAGAGCACCGTTCGCGGATGGATGCCTGGGAAGCACGCCTCGCATTCCAATTGTCTCCTAGCAACAAGACAGTTTAGATCTGATGGCTCTGCCGGAGCAACCGGGGTGGTTGAGTTGAAATGGAATTTCCTGAGGATGGGTCCTAATGTGTTTTTGTGTCCATGAGGGCCTTGGAATGGGGCAGTGGCACCGGGACCCTGAAGTACTCTCCTAAGCTTTGGACATGGCTCCCATGCACAGGTTTCCTTGTGGAGACGAGATGAGTTCTGATGGGTGCCTCAGGAAAACCCCTATGCTCGTATTGGAATCAGGCTTTTGAGGACACATGCCTGTAACCCAAAGCAATGGATCCTATTATGGCCTAGGGTCCTGTCTGGTTCAATCTTCTTCTCTGGGGACATCCATCTATGGTATGAGTGGAGGTCGATTATCAGCTGGTGTCAGACAGCCCTTGTTTGTTCCGGGCGACCTACACTATTGGGATGGCCTCAGGGACTTTGGAGGTTTCTCCTAATTTGTACGATTTTGGACCATGGAATGGGCAGAATTCCCATGGATTGGTAGGCACAGTCCTAATGTGTGTCTCCAGGGGCCCAGCCTGGAGGGTGTGTGGCCCAAGACTTTGAGGACAGAAGTCTGAAAACACAAACTCAGCTTAGGTTTGGGGACGTACGTATGGCAGCCCGATCTACAAACCATGAGAAGAACTCTTCAGGATATGAAGAAAGTGCGAGTCTGAGGCGCTTGCTCAGGCTTTTGTCTCTGGATTTTGTATCAGCGATGGCCGTGGAATGTCGGGGAGGCCTCATGGGCCATGGACGAATCTTCCTCTCTGAGGATTTGGCCCGATTCCCAATTGCTTTTCGTCAATCTGTGGGATGGGAGGACTCATTTCAGTTTTGTTACCTCAGGTGTCCCACCAAAAGAGGAATTCCAAAGCAAAGCCGTGGGGAAGACTGAAGGGACAACCCGAACTATGGTTAAAAATTGGGGCCTAGGGGCATGGCAAGCCCAATATGCTATCTCTTCATCCAGCCACTGAGTGGCCTTACTTGAGGACTGGGCTCAGCCTGAGGGTCACAATGTGCGTTTGTGACCAATGTGGCCGGCGAGCATGGGCGGGGCCTCATGGGCCACACTGGTTTCAACTAAACTGAACGTTGGACAACATGCCCACCACAAGGTTTCTTGCCATGGGGAAGGAGTTCTGATTTCTGCATCACCTTCAACCCTGGGCAGTGATTGGAGATAAGGTCTAGGTTCTGAAAAGTGAAAACCGAGGTTGGGAAAAGATGACGACCTAAGGCCACGGCGGCTGGATGTGCTCAGTGTGCAGCCATTTGTCTGGGAGGTGCCAGGGGGTCCAGGCTCAGGCTGTGTCAGAAAGGGCATTAGTGCGCTGGTCAGCCTATGTATTTGGGGTACAGCCAAGGTCGGTGCAGGTTGATCCTCATTTGGGGTTACTGGGTAGCCCCAGAGGACAATGTTTTTCTTCTGGAGGGCGGGCAGGGTGCTGCATTGTAGTTCTGGATTGCCAAACTGGAGGGCTTGTGGGCCAGTAGTCTGACGACCAAAGTCTGAGAACACAAGCTAGGCTTAGGTTTCTGGGTGAGGCCACGGCAGGCACAATCTACAGACCTGAATCGAGATCTCGTACATCTGAAGTCAGGGCGATGATCAGACGATCGCTCAGGTTGGAGTTTCTGTCCCTGATGGCCCCTTCATGAATAGGGGGGCATCACGAGGCCATGGGGGTTTTCCCACGATGGGAGTTGTGAGAAGCTGCAAACTGCAGAGAGTCTTCTGCAGGACAATTGAGACCTGTTGTTTGGGTCCAGGCCAATGATTCTGAGCAGGGTTCTAAGGATGGATGGCTGGGTAGCCCACCTCGCATTCCAATTGTCTCCTAGCAACAAGACAGGTTAGATCTCCTGGATCTGTGGGGAGCAACCGAGGACGCTGAGTTGAAATGGACACCCCTGAAGATGGGTCCTAATGTGCTTTTGTGTCTATGGTGACCTTGGAATGAAGCGGTGGCACTGGGGCCCTAAAGGGTTCTCCTAAACAGAGGCTTTGACACAGCTCCAACGTGCAAGTTTCCCATGTGTAGATGAGATGTTTTCTGATGGTTGAGTCAAGAAACAGCTATATGCTGTTTTGATATCCAGGCCTCTGAGGAGAGATGCCTGGAAACCAAAGCAATGGATCTGATTAGTGCCTAGGGGCCTGTTCTTTCCTTTTTTACCTCTGGAGACATCTGTCTATGGGTCTGAGTGCAGGTAGGTGCTCAGTTGGGCTCAGATTGCCCCTGTTTTTCCTGGGAAGCCACCACTATTGAGATGGATCAGGGACTTTGGAGGTTTATCCTATTAGAAGGGTTGTGGCCATTGGAATGGGCACACACAATTCCCTTAGAGAGGGCAAGTACAGTCCTCAGGTTTGGCTCCAGGGGCCTGAGCCTGTAGGTTGTGTAGGCCAGGGCTGTTTGGACAGTTGTCTGAAATCACAAACTCGGCTTATGTTTCGGGTCATAGGTATGGCAGGACTGACCTACAGACCATGAGGAGAACTCTTCGGGATTTGAAAAAAAGGGAGAGTGTGAGGCTCCTGCTCACGTTTTTGTCTCTGGATATCGTGTCACTCATGGTCGTGGAATTTCTGGGTGACTTCATGGGAAATGGACGAGTCTTACTCTCTGGTGGTTTGGCCCCGTCCAAAGAGTTTGGGGTCAATCTCTGGGCTGGAAGAAGTCGGTTTTGTTGTTGTTGTTGTTGTGGTTTTCTTTTTTAACCTCAGGTGTCCCACCAAATGAGCGATTCCAGAGTAGAGCCCTGGGGAGGGGCGACTGGACAATCAGAAATCTGGTTAAAAATTGGGGCCTAGGGACATGTCAAGCCCATTATGACATCTAATGGTCCAGCCACTGAGAGGACTTACTAGAGGACTGGAGTCATGCTGAGGGTCACAATGCGTATGTATGCCCTAGTCGCATGCAAAAATGGGCGGGGCCTCAGGGTGAATGCTGGTTTCTCCTACACTGAACGTTGGACAACGTGCCAATCACAAGGGTTCTTGCCATGGGTAAGGAGGAGTTCTGATTTCTGCATCACACTCACCCCTGGGCAGTGATTGGAGATAAGGTCTCGGTTCTGAAGCCTGAAAACGGAGGTAGGGAATAGATGATGACCTAAGGCCATGGCGGCTTTTATGTGCTCAGTGTGCGGTCAGCTTTCTGGGTGTTGGTCAGGAGGTCCGGGCTCAGGTTGTGTTCGACAGTGCATTAGTGCCCAGGTTAGACTATATAATTTGGGTAACGTCGAGTGCTGTGTAGGTTTATCTTCATTTAAGGTGCCTGGGCACTTCATGAGGCAATAATTTTTTTTCTAGAGGGCAGGCAGAGTGCTGCATTGTGGGTCCGGAATTGACAAACTAGAGGGCTTCGGGGCCAGGAGTGTGAGGACGGATGTCTGAGAAGACAAGCTAAACTTGGGTTTCAGGGTGAGGGCACGGCAGGTACCCCCTGCAGATCTGAACCAATATCTCATGCATCTGAAGTCAGGGCGAGGATCAGACGTTGGCTCAGGTTGGAGTTTCTGTGCATGATGGCCGCTTCATGAAGGGAGCGGAATCTCGGGGCCATTGAGGTTTTCCCACGTTGGGATTTGTGGGATGCCCCCTTCAAGGATTCCTTCTGCGGGACAATTGAGACCTGTTGGACAGCTCCAACACATCCCATATGGAATGACTCCAGAGCACCGTTCGCGGATGGATGCCTGGGAAGCCCGCCTCGCATTCCAATTGTCTACTAGCAACAAGACAGTTTAGATCTGATGGCTCTGCCGGAGCAACCGGGGTGGCTGAGTTGAAATGGACATTCCTGAGGATGGGTCCTAATGTGTTTTTGTGTCCATGAGGGCCTTGGAATGGGGCAGTGGCACCGGGACCCTGAAGTACTCTCCTAAGCTTTGGACATGGCTCCCATGCACAGGTTTCCTTGTGGAGACGAGATGAGTTCTGATGGGTGCCTCAGGAAAACCCCTATGCTCGTATTGGAATCAGGCTTTTGAGGACACATGCCTGTAACCCAAAGCACTGGATCCTATTATGGCCTAGGGTCCTGTCTGGTTCAATCTTCTTCTCTGGGGACATCCATCTATGGTATGAGTGGAGGTCGATTATCATCTGGTGTCAGACAGCCCTTGTTTTTTCCGGGAGACCTACACTATTGGGATGGCCTCAGGGACTTTGGAGGTTTCTCCTAATTTGTACGATTTTGGACCATGGAATGGGCAGAATTCCCATGGATTGGTAGGCACAGTCATAATGTGTGTCTCCAGGGGCCCAGCCTGGAGGGTGTGTGGCCCAAGACTTTGAGGACAGAAGTCTGAAAACACAAACTCAGCTTAGGTTTGGGGACGTAGGTATGGCAGGCCCGATCTACAAACCATGAGAAGAACTCATCAGGATATGAAGACAGTGCGAGTCTGAGGCGCTTGCTCAGGCTTTTGTCTCTGGATTTTGTATCAGCGATGGCCGTGGAATGTCGGGGAGGCCTCATGGGCCATGGACGAATCTTCCTCTCTGAGGATTTGGCCCGATTCCCAATTGCTTTTCGTCAAACTGTGGGATGGGAGGACTCATTTCAGTTTTGTTACCTCAGGTGTCCCACCAAAAGAGGAATTCCAAAGCAAAGCCGTGGGGAAGACTGAAGGGACAACCCGAACTATGGTTAAAAATTGGGGCCTAGGGGCATGGCAAGCCCAATATGCTATCTCTTCATCCAGCCACTGAGTGGCCTTACTTGAGGACTGGGCTCAGCCTGAGGGTCACAATGTGCGTTTGTGACCAATGTGGCCGGCGAGCATGGGCGGGGCTTCATGGGCCACACTGGTTTCAACTACACTAAACGTTGGACAACATGCCCACCACAAGGTTTCTTGCCATGGGAAGGAGTTCTGATTTCTGCATCACCTTCAACCCTGGGCAGTGATTGGAGATAAGGTCTAGGTTCTGAAACCTGAAAACCGAGGTTGGGAAAAGATGACGACCTAAGGCCACGGCGGCTCGATGTGCTCAGTGTGCGGCCAGCTGTCTGGGAGGGGCCAGGGGGTTCAGGCTCAGGCTGTGTCAGAAAGGGCATTAGTGCCCTGGTCAGCCTATGTATTTGGGGTACAGCCAAGGTCGGTGCAGGTTGATCCTCATTTGGGGTTACTGGGTAGCCCCAGAGGACAATGTTTTTCTTCTGGAGGGCGGGCAGGGTGCTGCATTGTAGTTCTGGATTGCCAAACTGGAGGGCTTGTGGGCCAGTAGTCTGACGACCAAAGTCTGAGAACACAAGCTAGGCTTAGGTTTCTGGGTGAGGCCACGGCAGGCACAATCTACAGACCTGAATCGAGATCTCGTGCATCTGAAGTCAGGGCAAGGATCAGACGATCGCTCAGGTTGGAGTTTCTGTCCCTGATGGCCTCTTCATGAATGGGGGGGCATCACGAGGCCATGGGGGTTTTCCCACGATGGGAGTTGTGAGAAGCTGCAAACTGCAGAGAGTCTTCTGCAGGACAATTGAGACCTGTTGTTTGGGTCCAGGCCAATGATTCTGAGCAGGGTTCTAAGGATGGATGGCTGGGTAGCCCACCTCGCATTCCAATTGTCTCCTAGCAACAAGACAGGTTAGATCTCCTGGATCTGTGGGGAGCAACCGAGGACGCTGAGTTGAAATGGACACCCCTGGGGATGGGTCCTAATGTGCTTTTGTGTCTATGTAGACCTTGGAATGAAGCGGTGGCACTGGGGCCCTAAAGGGTTCTCCTAAACAGAGGCTTTGACACAGCTCCAACGTGCAAGTTTCCCATGTGTAGATGAGATGTTTTCTGATGGGGGAGTCAAGAAACAGCTATATGCTGTTTTGATATCCAGGCCTCTGAGGAGAGATGCCTGGAAACCAAAGCAATGGATCTGATTAGTGCCTAGGGGCCTGTTCTTTCCTTTTTTACCTCTGGAGACATCTGTCTATGGGTCTGAGTGCAGGGAGGTGCTCAGTTGGGCTCAGATTGCCCCTGTTTTTCCTGGGAAGCCACCACTATTGATGGATCAGGGACTTTGGAAGTTTATCCTATTAGAAGGGTTGTGGCCACTGGAATGGGCACACACAATTCCCTTAGAGAGGGCAAGTACAGTCCTCAGGTTTGGCTCCAGGGGCCTGAGCCTGTAGGTTGTGTAGGCCAGGGCTGTTTGGACAGTTGTCTGAAAACACAAACTCGGCTTATGTTTCGGGTCATAGGTATGGCAGGACTGACCTACAGACCATGAGGGGAACTCTTCGGGATTTGAAAAAAGGGCGAGTGTGAGGCTCCTGCTCAAGTTTTTGTCTCTGGATATCATGTCACTCATGGTCGTGGAATTTCTGGGTGACTTCATGGGAAATGGACGAGTCTTACTCTCTGGTGGTTTGGCCTCGTCCAAAGACTTGGGGTCAATCTGTGGGCAGGAAGAAGTCTGTTTTGTTGTTGTTGTTGTTGTTGTTGTTGTTGCTGTTGTTGTTTTCTTTTTTAACCTCAGGTGTCCCACCAAATGAGGGATTCCAGAGTAGAGCCCTGGGGAGGGGCGACTGGACAATCAGAAATCTGGTTAAAAATTGGGGCCTAGGGACATGTCAAGCCCATTATGACATCTAATGGTCCAGCCACTGAGAGGACTTACTAGAGGACTGGAGTCATGCTGAGGGTCACAATGCATATGTATGCCCTCGTCGCACGCAAGAATGGGCGGGGCCTCAGGGTGAATGCTGGTTTCTCCTACACTGAACATTGGACAACGTGCCAACCACAAGGGTTCTTGCCATGGGTAAGGAGGAGTTCTGATTTCTGCATCACACTCACCCCTGGGCAGTGATTGGAGATAAGGTCTCGGTTCTGAAGCCTGAAAACGGAGGTAGGGAAGAGATGATGACCTAAGGCCATGGCGGCTTTTATGTGCTCAGTGTGCGGTCAGGTTTCTGGGTGTTGGTCAGGAGGTCCGGGCTCAGGTTGTGTTCGACAGTGCATTAGTGCCCAGGTTAAACTATATAATTTGGGTAACGTCGAGTGCTGTGTAGGTTTATCCTCATTTAAGGTGCCTGGGCAGCTCATGAGGCAATAATTTTTTTCCTAGAGGGCAGGCAGAGTGCCGCATTGTGGGTCCGGAATTGCCAACCTTGAGGGCTTCGGGGCCAGGAGTGTGAGGACGGAAGTCTGAGAAGACAAGCTAGACTTGGGTTTCAGGATGAGGGCACGGCAGGTACCCCCTGCAGATCTGAACCAATATCTCATGCATCTGAAGTCAGGGCGAGGATCAGACGTTGGCTCAGGTTGGAGTTTCTGTGCATGACGGCCGCTTCATGAAGGGAGCGGGATCTCGGGGCCATTGAGGTTTTCCCACGTTGGGAGTTGTGGGATGCCCCCTTCAAGGATTCCTTCTGCGGGACAATTGAGACCTGTTGGACAGCTCCAGGACATCCCATATGGAATGACTCCAGAGCACCGTTCGCGGATGGATGCCTGGGAAGCCCGCCTCGCATTCCAATTGTCTCCTAGCAACAAGACAGTTTAGATCTGATGGCTCTGCCGGAGCAACCGGGGTGGCTGAGTTGAAATGGACATTCCTGAGGATGGGTCCTAATGTGTTTTTGTGTCCATGAGGGCCTTGGAATGGGGCAGTGGCACCGGGACCCTGAAGTACTCTCCTAAGCTTTGGACATGGCTCCCATGCACAGGTTTCCTTGTGGAGACGAGATGAGTTCTGATGGGTGCCTCAGGAAAACCCCTATGCTCGTATTGGAATCAGGCTTTTGAGGACACATGCCTGTAACCCAAAGCAATGGATCCTATTATGGCCTAGGGTCCTGTCTGGTTCAATCTTCTTCTCTGGGGACATCCATCTATGGTATGAGTGGAGGTCGATTATCAGCTGGTGTCAGACAGCCCTTGTTTGTTCCGGGCGACCTACACTATTGGGATGGCCTCAGGGACTTTGGAGGTTTCTCCTAATTTGTACGATTTTGGACCATGGAATGGGCAGAATTCCCATGGATTGGTAGGCACAGTCATAATGTGTGTCTCCAGGGGCCCAGCCTGGAGGGTGTGTGGCCCAAGACTTTGAGGACAGAAGTCTGAAAACACAAACTCAGCTTAGGTTTGGGGACGTAGGTATGGCAGGCCCGATCTACAAACCATGAGAAGAACTCATCAGGATATGAAGAAAGTGCGAGTCTGAGGCGCTTGCTCAGGCTTTTGTCTCTGGATTTTGTATCAGCGATGGCCGTGGAATGTCGGGGAGGCCTCATGGGCCATGGACGAATCTTCCTCTCTGAGGATTTGGCCCGATTCCCAATTGCTTTTCGTCAAACTGTGGGATGGGAGGACTCATTTCAGTTTTGTTACCTCAGGTGTCCCACCAAAAGAGGAATTCCAAAGCAAAGCCGTGGGGAAGACTGAAGGGACAACCCGAACTATGGTTAAAAATTGGGGCCTAGGGGCATGGCAAGCCCAATATGCTATCTCTTCATCCAGCCACTGAGTGGCCTTACTTGAGGACTGGGCTCAGCCTGAGGGTCACAATGTGCGTTTGTGACCAATGTGGCCGGCGAGCATGGGCGGGGCTTCATGGGCCACACTGGTTTCAACTACACTAAACGTTGGACAACATGCCCACCACAAGGTTTCTTGCCATGGGAAGGAGTTCTGATTTCTGCATCACCTTCAACCCTGGGCAGTGATTGGAGATAAGGTCTAGGTTCTGAAACCTGAAAACCGAGGTTGGGAAAAGATGACGACCTAAGGCCACGGCGGCTCGATGTGCTCAGTGTGCGGCCAGCTGTCTGGGAGGGGCCAGGGGGTTCAGGCTCAGGCTGTGTCAGAAAGGGCATTAGTGCCCTGGTCAGCCTATGTATTTGGGGTACAGCCAAGGTCGGTGCAGGTTGATCCTCATTTGGGGTTACTGGGTAGCCCCAGAGGACAATGTTTTTCTTCTGGAGGGCGGGCAGGGTGCTGCATTGTAGTTCTGGATTGCCAAACTGGAGGGCTTGTGGGCCAGTAGTCTGACGACCAAAGTCTGAGAACACAAGCTAGGCTTAGGTTTCTGGGTGAGGCCACGGCAGGCACAATCTACAGACCTGAATCGAGATCTCGTGCATCTGAAGTCAGGGCAAGGATCAGACGATCGCTCAGGTTGGAGTTTCTGTCCCTGATGGCCTCTTCATGAATGGGGGGGCATCACGAGGCCCTGGGGGTTTTCCCACGATGGGAGTTGTGAGAAGCTGCAAACTGCAGAGAGTCTTCTGCAGGACAATTGAGACCTGTTGTTTGGGTCCAGGCCAATGATTCTGAGCAGGGTTCTAAGGATGGATGGCTGGGTAGCCCACCTCGCATTCCAATTGTCTCCTAGCAACAAGACAGGTTAGATCTCCTGGATCTGTGGGGAGCAACCGAGGACGCTGAGTTGAAATGGACACCCCTGGGGATGGGTCCTAATGTGCTTTTGTGTCTATGTAGACCTTGGAATGAAGCGGTGGCACTGGGGCCCTAAAGGGTTCTCCTAAACAGAGGCTTTGACACAGCTCCAACGTGCAAGTTTCCCATGTGTAGATGAGATGTTTTCTGATGGGGGAGTCAAGAAACAGCTATATGCTGTTTTGATATCCAGGCCTCTGAGGAGAGATGCCTGGAAACCAAAGCAATGGATCTGATTAGTGCCTAGGGGCCTGTTCTTTCCTTTTTTACCTCTGGAGACATCTGTCTATGGGTCTGAGTGCAGGGAGGTGCTCAGTTGGGCTCAGATTGCCCCTGTTTTTCCTGGGAAGCCACCACTATTGATGGATCAGGGACTTTGGAGGTTTATCCTATTAGAAGGGTTGTGGCCACTGGAATGGGCACACACAATTCCCTTAGAGAGTGCAAGTACAGTCCTCAGGTTTGGCTCCAGGGGCCTGAGCCTGTAGGTTGTGTAGGCCAGGGCTGTTTGGACAGTTGTCTGAAAACACAAACTCGGCTTATGTTTCGGGTCATAGGTATGGCAGGACTGACCTACAGACCATGAGGGGAACTCTTCGGGATTTGAAAAAAGGGCGAGTGTGAGGCTCCTGCTCAAGTTTTTGTCTCTGGATATCATGTCACTCATGGTCGTGGAATTTCTGGGTGACTTCATGGGAAATGGACGAGTCTTACTCTCTGGTGGTTTGGCCTCGTCCAAAGACTTGGGGTCAATCTGTGGGCAGGAAGAAGTCTGTTTTGTTGTTGTTGTTGTTGTTGTTGTTGTTGCTGTTGTTGTTTTCTTTTTTAACCTCAGGTGTCCCACCAAATGAGGGATTCCAGAGTAGAGCCCTGGGGAGGGGCGACTGGACAATCAGAAATCTGGTTAAAAATTGGGGCCTAGGGACATGTCAGGCCCATTATGACATCTAATGGTCCAGCCACTGAGAGGACTTACTAGAGGACTGGAGTCATGCTGAGGGTCACAATGCATATGTATGCCCTCGTCGCACGCAAGAATGGGCGGGGCCTCAGGGTGAATGCTGGTTTCTCCTACACTGAACATTGGACAACGTGCCAACCACAAGGGTTCTTGCCATGGGTAAGGAGGAGTTCTGATTTCTGCATCACACTCACCCCTGGGCAGTGATTGGAGATAAGGTCTCGGTTCTGAAGCCTGAAAACGGAGGTAGGGAAGAGATGATGACCTAAGGCCATGGCGGCTTTTATGTGCTCAGTGTGCGGTCAGGTTTCTGGGTGTTGGTCAGGAGGTCCGGGCTCAGGTTGTGTTCGACAGTGCATTAGTGCCCAGGTTAAACTATATAATTTGGGTAACGTCGAGTGCTGTGTAGGTTTATCCTCATTTAAGGTGCCTGGGCAGCTCATGAGGCAATAATTTTTTTCCTAGAGGGCAGGCAGAGTGCTGCATTGTGGGTCCGGAATTGCCAACCTTGAGGGCTTCGGGGCCAGGAGTGTGAGGACGGAAGTCTGAGAAGACAAGCTAGACTTGGGTTTCAGGATGAGGGCACGGCAGGTACCCCCTGCAGATCTGAACCAATATCTCATGCATCTGAAGTCAGGGCGAGGATCAGACGTTGGCTCAGGTTGGAGTTTCTGTGCATGACGGCCGCTTCATGAAGGGAGCGGGATCTCGGGGCCATTGAGGTTTTCCCACGTTGGGAGTTGTGGGATGCCCCCTTCAAGGATTCCTTCTGCGGGACAATTGAGACCTGTTGGACAGCTCCAGGACATCCCATATGGAATGACTCCAGAGCACCGTTCGCGGATGGATGCCTGGGAAGCCCGCCTCGCATTCCAATTGTCTCCTAGCAACAAGACAGTTTAGATCTGATGGCTCTGCCGGAGCAACCGGGGTGGCTGAGTTGAAATGGACTTTCATGAGGATGGGTCCTAATGTGTTTTTGTGTCCATGAGGGCCTTGGAATGGGGCAGTGGCACCGGGAACCTGAAGTACTCTCCTAAGCTTTGGACATGGCTCCCATGCACAGGTTTCCTTGTGGAGACGAGATGAGTTCTGATGGGTGCCTCAGCAAAACCCCTATGCTCGTATTGGAATCAGGCTTTTGAGGACACATGCCTGTAACCCAAAGCAATGGATCCTATTATGGCCTAGGGTCCTGTCTGGTTCAATCTTCTTCTCTGGGGACATCCATCTATGGTATGAGTGGAGGTCGATTATCAGCTGGTGTCAGACAGCCCTTGTTTGTTCCGGGCGACCTACACTATTGGGATGGCCTCAGGGACTTTGGAGGTTTCTCCTAATTTGTACGATTTTGGACCATGGAATGGGCAGAATTCCCATGGATTGGTAGGCACAATCCTAATGTGTGTCTCCAGGGGCCCAGCCTGGAGGGTGTGTGGCCCAAGACTTTGAAGACAGAAGTCTGAAAACACAAACTCAGCTTAGGTTTGGGGACGTAGGTATGGCAGGCCCGATCTACAAACCATGAGAAGAACTCATCAGGATATGAAGAAAGTGCGAGTCTGAGGCGCTTGCTCAGGCTTTTGTCTCTGGATTTTGTATCAGCGATGGCCTTGGAATGTCGGGGAGGCCTCATGGGCCATGGACGAATCTTCCTCTCTGAGGATTTGGCCCGATTCCCAATTGCTTTTCGTCAATCTGTGGGATGGGAGGACTCATTTCAGTTTTGTTACCTCAGGTGTCCCACCAAAAGAGGAATTCCAAAGCAAAGCCGTGGGGAAGACTGAAGGGACAACCCGAACTATGGTTAAAAATTGGGGCCTAGGGGCATGGCAAGCCCAATATGCTATCTCTTCATCCAGCCACTGAGTGGCCTTACTTGAGGACTGGGCTCAGCCTGAGGGTCACAATGTGCGTTTGTGACCAATGTGGCCGGCGAGCATGGGCGGGGCCTCATGGGCCACACTGGTTTCAACTACACTGAACGTTGGACAACATGCCAACCACAAGGTTTCTTGCCATGGGGAAGGAGTTCTGATTTCTGCATCACCTTCAACCCTGGGCAGTGATTGGAGATAAGGTCTAGGTTCTGAAACCTGAAAACCGAGGTTGGGAAAAGATGACGACCTAAGGCCACGGCGGCTCGATGTGCTCAGTGTGCAGCCAGCTGTCTGGGAGGGGCCAGGGGGTCCAGGCTCAGGCTGTGTCAGAAAGGGCATTAGTGCCCTGGTCAGCCTATGTATTTGGGGTACAGCCAAGATCGGTGCAGGTTGATCCTCATTTGGGGTTACTGGGTAGCCCCAGAGGACAATGTTTTTCTTCTGGAGGGTGGGCAGGGTGCTGCACTGTAGTTCTGGATTGCCAAACTGGAGGGCTTGTGGGCCAGTAGTCTGACGACCAAAGTCTGAGAACACAAGCTAGGCTTAGGTTTCTGGGTGAGGTAATGGCAGGCACAATCTACAGACCTGAATCGAGATCTCGTGCATCTGAAGTCAGGGCAAGGATCAGACGATCGCTCAGGTTGGAGTTTCTGTCCCTGATGGCCCCTTCATGAATGGGGGGGCTTCACGAGGCCATGGGTGTTTTCCCACGATGGGAGTTGTGAGAAGCTCCAAACTGCAGAGAGTCTTCTGCAGGACAATTGAGACCTGTTGTTTGGGTCCAGGCCAATGATTCTGAGCAGGGTTCTAAGGATGGATGGCTGGGTAGCCCACCTCGCATTCCAATTGTCTCCTAGCAACAAGACAGGTTAGATCTCCTGGATCTGTGGGGAGCAACCGAGGACGCTGAGTTGAAATGGACACCCCTGGGGATGGGTCCTAATGAGCTTTTGTGTCTATGGAGACCTTGGAATGAAGCGGTGGCACTGGGGCCCTAAAGGGTTCTCCTAAACAGAGGCTTTGACACAGCTCCAACGTGCAAGTTTCCCATGTGTAGATGAGATGTTTTCTGATGGGTGAGTCAAGAAACAGCTATATGCTGTTTTGATATCCAGGCCTCTGAGGAGAGATGCCTGGAAACCAAAGCAATGGATCTGATTAGTGCCTAGGGGCCTGTTCTTTCCTTTTTTACCTCTGGAGACATCTGTCTATGGGTCTGAGTGCAGGTAGGTGCTCAGTTGGGCTCAGATTGCCCCTGTTTTTCCTGGGAAGCCACCACTATTGAGATGGATCAGGGACTTTGGAGGTTTATCCTATTAGAAGGGTTGTGGCCACTGGAATGGGCACACACAATTCCCTTGGAGAGGGCAAGTACAGTCCTCAGGTTTGGCTCCAGGGGCCTGAGCCTGTAGGTTGTGTATGCCAGGGCTGTTTGGACAGTTGTCTGAAAACACAAACTCGGCTTATGTTTCGGGTCATAGGTATGGCAGGACTGACCTACAGACCATGAGGAGAACTCCTCGGGATTTGAAAAAAGGGCGAGTGTCAGTCTCCTGCTCACGTTTTTGTCTCTGGATATCGTGTCACTCATGGTCGTGGAATTTCTGGGTGACTTCATGGGAAATGGACGAGTCTTACTCTCTGGTGGTTTGGCCCCGTCCAAAGAGTTTGGGGTCAATCTGTGGGCAGGAAGTAGTCCGTTGTTTTTTTTTTTTTTTTTTTTGTTTTCTTTTTTAACCTCAGGTGTCCCACCAAATGAGGGATTCCAGAGTAGAGCCCTGGGGAGGGGCGACTGGACAATCAGAAATCTGGTTAAAAATTGGGGCCTAGGGACTTGTCAAGCCCATTATGACATCTAATGGTCCAGCCACTGAGAGGACTTACTAGAGGACAGGACTCATGCTGAGGGTCACAATTCGTATGTATGCCCTCGTCGCACGCAAGAATGGGCGGGGCCTCACGGTGAATGCTGGTTTCTCCTACACTGAACGTTGGACAATGTACCAACCACAAGGGTTCATGCCATGGGTAAGGAGGAGTTCTGATTTCTGCATCACACTCACCCCTGGGCAGTGATTGGAGATAAGGTCTCGGTTCTGAAGCCTGAAAACGGAGGTAGGGAAGAGATGGTGACCTAAGGCCATGGTGGGTTTATGTGCTCAGTGTGCGGTCAGCTTTCTGGGTGTTGGTCAGGAGGTCCGGGCTCAGGTTGTGTTCGACAGTGCATTAGGGCCCAGGTTAGACTATATAATTTGGGTAACGTCGAGTGCTGTGTAGGTTTATCCTCATTTCAGGTGCCTGGGCAGCTCATGAGGCAATAATTTTTTTTCTAGAGGGCAGGCAGAGTGCTGCATTGTGGGTCCGGAATTGCCAACCTTGAGGGCTTCGGGGCCAGGAGTGTGAGGACGGAAGTCTGAGAAGACAAGCTAGACTTGGGTTTCAGGGTGAGGGCACGGCAGGTACCCCCTGCAGATCTGAACCAATATCTCATGCATCTGAAGTCAGGGCAAGGATCAGACGTTGGCTCATGTTGGAGTTTCTGTGCATGACGGCCGCTTCATGAAGGGAGCGGAATCTCGGGGCCATTGAGATTTTCCCACGTTGGGAGTTGTGGGATGCCCCCTTCAAGGATTCCTTCTGCGGGACAATTGAGACCTGTTGGACAGCTCCAGGACATCCCATATGGAATGACTCCAGAGCACCATTCGCGGATGGATGCCTGGGAAGCCCGCCTCGCATTCCAATTGTCTCCTAGCAACAAGACAGTTTAGATCTGATGGCTCTGCCGGAGCAACCGGGATGGCTGAGTTGAAATGGACTTTCCTGAGGATGGGTCCTAATGTGTTTTTGTGTCCATGAGGGCCTTGGAATGGGGCGGTGGCACCGGGACCCTGAAGTACTCTCCTAAGCTTTGGACATGGCTCCCATGCACAGGTTTCCTTGTGGAGACGAGATGAGTTCTGATGGGTGCCTCAGGAAAACCCCTATGCTCGTATTGGAATCAGGCTTTTGAGGACACATGCCTGTAACCCAAAGCAATGGATCCTATTATAGCCTACGGTCCTTTCTGGTTCAATCTTCTTCTCTGGGGACATCCATCTATGGTATGAGTGGAGGTCGATTATCAGCTGGTGTCAGAGAGCACTTTTTTTTCCGGGCGACCTACACTATTGGGATGACCTCAGGGACTTTGGAGGTTTCTCCTAATTTGTATGATTTTGGACCATGGAATTGGCAGAATTCCCATGGATTGGTAGGCACAGTCCTAATGTGTGTCTCCAGGGGCCCAGCCTGGAGGGTGTGTGGCCCAAGACTTTGAGGACAGAAGTCTGAAAACACAAACTCAGCTTAGGTTTGGGGACGTACGTATGGCAGCCCGATCTACAAACCATGAGAAGAACTCTTCAGGATATGAAGAAAGTGCGAGTCTGAGGCGCTTGCTCAGGCTTTTGTCTCTGGATTTTGTATCAGCGATGGCCGTGGAATGTCGGGGAGGCCTCATGGGCCATGGACGAATCTTCCTCTCTGAGGATTTGGCCCGATTCCCAATTGCTTTTCGTCAATCTGTGGGATGGGAGGACTCATTTCAGTTTTGTTACCTCAGGTGTCCCACCAAAAGAGGAATTCCAAAGCAAAGCCGTGGGGAAGACTGAAGGGACAACCCGAACTATGGTTAAAAATTGGGGCCTAGGGGCATGGCAAGCCCAATATGCTATCTCTTCATCCAGCCACTGAGTGGCCTTACTTGAGGACTGGGCTCAGCCTGAGGGTCACAATGTGCGTTTGTGACCAATGTGGCCGGCGAGCATGGGCGGGGCCTCATGGGCCACACTGGTTTCAACTAAACTGAACGTTGGACAACATGCCCACCACAAGGTTTCTTGCCATGGGGAAGGAGTTCTGATTTCTGCATCACCTTCAACCCTGGGCAGTGATTGGAGATAAGGTCTAGGTTCTGAAACCTGAAAACCGAGGTTGGGTAGAGATGAGGACCTAAGTCCACGACGGCTCGATGTGCTCAGTGTGCGGCCAGCTGTCTGGGAGGGACCAGGGGTCCAGGCTCAGCCTGTGTCAGAAAGGGCATTAGCGCCCTGGTCAGCCTATGTATTTGGGGTACAGGCAAAGTCGGTGCAGGTTGATCCTCATTTGGGGTTACTGGGTAGCCCCAGAGGACAATGTTTTTCTTCTGGAGGGCGGGCAGGGTGCTGCATTGTAGTTCTGGATTGCCAAACTGGACGGCTTGTGGGCCAGTAGTCTGACGACCAAAGTCTGAGAACACAAGCTAGGCTTAGGTTTCTGGGTGAGGCTGTGGCAGGCACAATCTACAGACCTGAATCGAGATCTCGTGCATCTGAAGTCAGGGCGATGATCAGACGATCGCTCAGGTTGGAGTTTCTGTCCCTGATGGCCCCTTCCTGAATGGGGGGACTTCACGAGGCCATGGGGGTTTTCCCACGATGGGAGTTGTGAGAAGCTCCAAACTGCAGAGAGTCTCCTGCAGAACAATTGAGACCTGTTGTTTGGGTCCAGGCCAATGATTCTGAGCAGGGTTCTAAGGATGGATGGCTGGGTAGCCCACCTCGCATTCCAATTGTCTCCTAGCAACAAGACAGGATGAATCTCCTGGATCTGTGGGGAGCAACCGAGGACGCTGAGTTGAAATGGACACCCCTGGGGATGGGTCCTAATGTGCTTTTGTGTCTATGGAGACCTTGGAATGAAGCGGTGGCACTGGGGCCCTAAAGGGTTCTCCTAAAAAGAGGCTTTGACACAGCTCCAACCTGCAAGTTTCCCATGTGTAGATGAGATGTTTCTGATGGGTGAGTCAAGAAACAGCTATATGCTGCTTTTGAAATCCAGGCCTCTGAGGAGAGATGCCTGGAAACCAAAGCAATGGATCTGATTAGTGCCTAGGGGACTGTTCTTTCCTTTTTACCTCTGGAGACATCTGTCTATGGGTCTGAGTGCAGGTAGGTGCGCAGTTGGGCTCAGATTTCCCCTGTTTTTCCTGGGGAGCCAACACTATTGAGATGGATCAGGGACTTTGGAGGTTTATCCTATTTGAAGGGTTGTGGCGATTGGAATGGGCACACACAATTCCCTTGGAGAGGGCAAGTATAGTCCTCAGGTTTGGCTCCAGGGGCCTGAGCCTGTAGGTTGTGTAGGCCAGGGCTGTTTGGACAGTTGTCTGAAAACACAAACTCGGCTTATGTTTCGAGTCATAGGTATGGCAGGACTGACCTACACACCATGAGGAGAACTCTTCGGGATTTGAAAAAAGGGCGAGTGTGAGGCTCCTGCTCAAGTTTTTGTCTCTGGATATCGTGTCACCCATGGTCGTGGAATTTCTGGGTGACTTCATGGGAAATGGACGAGTCTTACTCTCTGGTGGTTTGGCCCCGTCCAAAGAGTTTGGGGTCAAACTGTGGGATGGAAGAAGTCCGTTTGATGTTGTTGTTGTTGTTGTTGTTGTTGTGTTCTTTTTTAACCTCAGGTGTCCCACCAAATGAGGGATTCCAGAGTAGAGCCCTGTTGAGGGGCGACTGGACAATCAGAAATCTGGTTAAAAATTGGAGCCCAGGGACATGTCAAGCCCATTATGACATCTAATGGTCCAGCCACTGAGAGGACTAACTAGAGAACAGGAATCATGCTGAGGGTCACAATGCGTATGTATGCCCTCGTCGCATGTAAGAATGGGCGGGGCCTTAGGGTGAATGCTGGATTCTCCTACATTGAACGTTGGATAACGTGCCAACCACAAGGGTTCTTTCCATGGGTAAGGAGGAGTTCTGATTTCTACATCACACTCACCCCTGGGCAGTGATTGGAGATAAGGTCTCGGTTCTGAAGCCTGAAAACGGAGGTAGGGAAGAGATGATGACCTAAGGCCATGGCTTGTTTTATGTGCTCAGTGTGCGGTCAGCTTTCGGGGTGTTCATCAGGAGGTCCGGGCTCAGGTTGTGTTCGACAGTGCATTAGTGCCCAGGTTAGACTATATAATTTGGGTAACGTCAAGTGCTGTGTAGGTTTATCCTCATTTAAAGTGCCTGGGCAGCTCATGAGGCAATAATTTTTTTCCTAGAGGGCAGGCAGAGTGCTGCATTGTGGGTCAGGAATTGCCAACCTTGAGGGCTTAGGGGCCAGGACTGTGAGGACGGAAGTCTGAGAAGCAAGCTAGACTTGGGTTTCAGGGTGAGGGCACGGCAGGTACCCCCTGCAGTTCTGAACCAATATCTCATGCATCTGAATTCAGGGCGAGGATCAGACCTTGGCTCAGGTTGGAGTTTCTGTGCATGACGGCCGCTTCATG